>NW_021132194.1:0-475280 GCF_004193835.3 Ostrinia furnacalis | reverse complement strand
ATGCAATGGTTGCTTCAATGATTGGTTTCGTGTATGGAAAAATGTGTCAATATTCGCGGAGAATACTTTAAAAAGCAATAAATACATTTTTAAATAGTAATGTTGTTTCACTTCCTTGATTCCCGAAATTTTCAGTGCCGCCCTCGTAGTAGGGCAAAAAAAGAATGAGACATGTATAGGCTCCTTAAGAGCATTTGACGATTTGTAAGTACCAATTTAATTAGTCTAAACAAATAAAGATAATTATGATTTTGATTTTATCAAAATGGTAATTATTATTTAAGAGCGTTTACGCCGTTTGGCGCAAAAACAGTACTTTTTCAACTCGTTACAATCATTAACCAGTAATATTACAAATATGTTATAGGCATAAATAGTTAGGCAATTTCGTCGTCTAAATAGTTAATTGAGAAAATATTGCGATTAGTTTAGTATTGAAGAATTCTATCAAGATAAGTCCACACAGGTTTTGTAAATTTCCACTTTAGCGTCAGTTTACAAGCTGAAATTTGTATAAAAATACTGTGAAAACGATTTAACAAACATTTATATCCTATAGCATAGATCCTTGGGCAAATAGTTATCTGAGAAAATTTTTAGATTTTTTAACACATTGTGAACCACTTTTCTTTCACGACTATAAAAATATTTTAGCAATTTAATTCATAAAACCAATTGCGCACATTTAAAATAAAGTTTGTTTACACTTTGACAGCAATAGACTGACATGCAAGGTGACATGTCAATGAAGTTTTCAGTTACTGTTGCCATTAAAAGAAATTAGTACCATTAGTTTTCCGCAACATGGCGAGGGTTTTTATGTTCCTGGTCAGGCTATAATGATTTTATACTTACAAGTAGCCAAAGGTTGTCTATCAGTGCGACAGAGGTCGGCCAGAGCCTTCACTGCGGGTAAGCCTGGTTCCAGGAGCAGTTGACGAAGTGGATTGTATTCTTCGCGCGGCATGACTAGCTCTTGCATGTATCTGTCACAATAAGGAACAAATATAATCTGATGGTAAGGTAACTCATAGATTAACAGACTTTCTACAATATGCGGTGGTTAGAAGTAATACAAGTGAAATAAATCCATTTCAAGTAGACTAGTGACGTTTTCATACCTGATACGCAGTCTCAAGGATCCCCATTCTCCAATAGGAGTCATTCCGGCCAGCGGATACCATTCCTCGATTTCTTCTCCGTTTGCTAGATTTGCGAGCTCTATTGTCAACTCGGCGACCTAAATGAGTAAGTAAAAATTAATAACAAACTTTGGCTGGTTTTAGTGTCACGCGGACTGTCGGTGCGGGTCGCTCCGCACAGCCGATTTGTATGAACTGCTAGGGAGCGGAGCGGTTCCTCCGGACCGCATTACTCTAAAACGCTCCCTAGAAGTTCATACAGATTGGCCGTGCGGACCGGGGCCGCACCGGACGGTCCGCGTGACACTAAAACCAGCCTTTAAATATGACTAATAAGTAAAAATTTTAATATCTTTTTTATTCTTACTTCAGATTCTTTTCCTCTCTTCCCAGTATTGTGGACTGTGATGGTGAACGAAGTTACATCTGGAGGCACATCACTGTAAATAAATAATTGATTTTAGTTTTCGTCCAATTTACCATTTAATACGAAATGTATTTGAATATTGATTTTTAAGTTATTATTTTTCTTTAGCGTGGCAATACAAGCTGATGACGTCACATTTTCAGTTTATTGTATTCCAGCCGGCGGTGCCTGATCCTTCCTACTTCTTGTGGCGCCAGGCGGGTCGGAAGCTGGTGAGCCATTAGGCAGCGCACGGAGCCACCTACACTCGCCACAGTCACTATCACCGGGTTTATAATGCTACTCACTCGAACACAAACTCGTCGTCCCAGTGTGGATCGGGCGAAGGCCGCGGGCGCGTACGAGCCATGGGCGCGGCGCCAAGTGCCAAGCGTAGGTACGGGCGCGGCGCCAAGCGGGCTGGTAGACAATGCGCTGTCAGGAGCTATGCTATACTCGCCACTATTACCGGGTTTATAGTGCTACTCACTCGAATACGAACTCGTCGTCCCAGTGCGGGTCGGGCGAAAGCCGCGGAACCTCGCTGGAATGCGACTCTCCCTCGCACACCTTCGTTCGCCCCTTCTACACTGAGGAGGGTCGATGTGACGTCACGACTGCCGGTGCGCAGTTAACTCAAGCGGGTTGTATAGTGCCAGAGTAAATACATGCGTATGCGGCGCGCACGCACACACTGACAAAATTCGGCGCAACACCCCGCTAATCCTTGCAAAATTTTGTCAGTGTGTGCGTGCGCGCCGCATACGTATTGGCGCGCTCACATACAAACCACGCTCGGTGCGTTTCTATGAAGATGACCTACTTATTTGTATTTACTCTGATAGTGCTACTCACTCGAACACAAACTCGTCGTCCCAGTGTGGATCGGGCGAAGGTCGCGGGCGCGTACGAGCCACGGGCGCGGCGCCGAGAGCTAAGCGAAGATACGGGCGCGGCGCCAGACGAGCAGCCATACTTGTGGAGAGTCAAGAAGTGTGACACGGTGGAGCGCAATCTGCCCTAGGCAGCCACAATTCCGCGCAAAACTCCCGTGATTCGGCTAGTATAACCGCAAGGTTGGTCCATGGGAAGGTGGTGGGTTAGTAATCGCGTCACTATCAACGCGTTAGTGCTACTCACTCGAACACGAACTCGTCGTCCCAGTGAGGGTCGGAGGAAGGTCGCGGGCGCGTGCGTGCCACGGGCGCGGCGCCAGACGAGCAGCCATACTTGTGGAGAGTCAAGAAGTGTGACACGGTGGAGCGCAATCTGCCCAAGGCAGCCGCAATTCCGCGCAAACCTCCCGTGATTCGGCTAGTATAACCGCAAGGTTGGTCCATGGGAAGGTGGTTAGTAATTGCGTCACTATCAACGCGTTATGGCGCATTTTCATTAGTCGATAACTCGTTCGGTATACAGCATGTGGGGACTGCACTCGCATGCGAGATAACGACTAATGAAAGTTGCAAGTCGATACGCGTTCTGTTACAGATAGCCCTCGCACCCTATATTGCCTACTCGACATTTAGCCTTTTGCTGACTCATCCTTTTCGATCCATAGCCTGCGATCCCTCACATCTCCACGCCAGTCTCATTCCACCATCCGAACTAGACGGCTGTCTTATCCTTTTAATCTCGTGTTCTTTTTTAAAAACCCAAATCCCCAGAGGCTCATAACATTTGGTGGCAGCGCAAAGGGATTCAAAAAGAGTCCCCGGTCAACGTCTACAGTTCAATTTCAAAACCAAGTTAAATCTATAAATCCAGTCTCGACGCGTGTGTGTGTGCCGTGTTGTGTGTAAGCGCCGACTCCACTGTGTGGACCTCCAATAATCCAATACCACACCGAGTTCCGGCCCGGCCCAAGTCTTCCAACGTTCCTGAGTTCCTGAGAGGCCCACTGCTGCGTGAATCATCCGCAGCCGGTCTCCACCGAGAACAGCCGTTTGCCCACTGTTGCGCACAATTTCGTGCTGCGACCGGCAAGCGAGCATCCAGTGACGCAACGGAGCGAGGCTTATCAACAAGCATACATTTCGCCGAGAGCAGCGCGACTTCCAGCTTCCAGTTCCGAGAATGATCGTCCTTATCGCGCTATCCGCATTCCAGTGAGTAACTTGGTCATTGCTCGTCCGATTTTAGCTATCGTAATTTTTAATCTTTTTGTGTGTTATTCTAAATCCAATTGTTGTTCTATTTTTGTTGTTGAATTAATTCATAATATTGTACCAAAATGGCAGAGAGATCCAATAGTCCAAAATTCGAGAGACCCGAAGTGGTTCTAACAGACATAGATGACGAAGGCCAGGACCAGCATTTACCCCCTCCTGGACCTTCTACTAGATCCCAGAGTAAGAGAAAAACAGCAGTAGTAGTCAAATCTATTCTATCGAGTCAACTTCATCAAATCGTGTTTCCATCCGTTAATAGCCCTAGAAAATATCCTCAACTATGCCCAAAAAAAATCTTAGCCTTTAATTTTACTGTTTAGTACCCCAAAAATGAAAAATGAAAACCTCATTTTCGCCATTTTCTCTGCTACCCGGCCTTAAGGACACAATAAAGCAGTCCTGCTTATGAAATAAAACAACATGACAACGATGGAACTTTAAAAAAAAATTATCCACAACGAGGAAGCTCTTGGCCTGTATCTCACCTGATGGTAACTGGTCATCAAATACAGCTCACGTCCGTCACTGCTGGCATCCCACCGCTCCTGCCAAAGGGTCACGGCATCCTCTCTAATGGTGCGCTTCAATTCCCGGCGCTCCCTGGGGGCCAGTTGGATTCCCTCCTCCGCAAGTCGTCCTGCACGAGAGACCTCCAGGTCGGCGGGCAATACGCCGGCAAGCACCGGTAACGCTGCCGAGCTGCACGACCTGTAAGCCTTCGTGAGTAAAATAAGCGCCGGTCGCTGAGTACTCAACAACACCTTTCTCATCACAAAAATCGACGAGCGTCGGTACCATACGGCCGCAGCGTACGTCAATGTGGCCACATAAATGCCTGCGTACAGCACACTTAGGGCGGGGAATCTCACGCCCCATGACGTGGCGCTTACACGCGCAATCTTGCCAAAACCATTGGCAGCTCTTAAACCGATCAATTTCGCATGCGGCACGTAGGACCTAGCCTCGTCGAGGGTCACACCGAGCACTGTCGCCTGAGTGACGTTCGCAATGGAGACGCCGCCAAGTTTAATTACGGGAGAGCGTTTAAATCTACCCTTATACGTCATTGTGAGAGACTTTCCAGGGGAGAAACCAAGTCTGTTACGGGTTCCCCAATCGGACATAGCTCCCAAAATAGACGCGGCCTTACGCTCGATCTCAGAACGTGACGTAGCCTCGATTGCGATCGTCACATCGTCTGCGTACGCTATTACGTGTACCCCCTCAGGACACGGCAGCAGCAGGAGGTCATTGAGTAGGAGGTTCCAGAGTGTCGGGCCCAACACTGATCCTTGGGGACATCCCATGGTGCTGCGCTTCCACGACGTTTGAGCCCCTACGTAGAGGCCCACACGCCGGTCTGTAAAGTAACTGACCAATGACCTAAAGATATTAGGCGGGGCTCCGGCCTGTTTGGCCTTGGTAACTGGTCATCAGATGAACAGTTCAATCGTTGTCATTTGAAACAAAGATACCTACCACAAAAGATAGCCGAGAAGAAGGCGAGGTACCGCCAGTAGAGCCAGTTGCCAGCGACATAGGAGAGCAAGATCCCAAAGGACATGGAGAGAGTGGGCAACGATCCCAACCTGCCCCGGATTTCAGGATCGCAGCATTCACTCACCTGAAATTCAATTACAGTTTTGTTATAGATACACCATCTACCACTAAGACATTAAAATTAAGTAGTATGGTTTGTCAAATTAATTTATTTCTAATTGACTGTGGTCCATCTGAGCATATGCAGGGTGGAAACGATAATTGATCTCACTTACAGTTACAGTTTAGAAATAATCGAGTGAGATCACTTATCGCTTCCACCCTGTATACAGACCCGGGTAAAGTCAAGGTTTTATAATAGTATAGTGCGTATTGTTTTGCATCGCAGCTACTCTTTTTTCAAACAATACCAAGTACTTAAGATAAGTGGGTGCAAGACTGCAAGGCAAGATTACGCATTTTCTTCATTCGAAGATTGAAATCAGATCCCCACTCGAGTTGATTGATAGCCAATTTGAATCACATGTGATAATCAGCACTCATCGTGAAGGCTTGTTGACAAAAGTTTCAAGGTATTTTTAGTATTTTTACAACCTTTCAGGATATTCGCATTTTACTTTTGTTAGCATTTTTTTATGGGACAGGAAGCAAATGAGCAAACGGATCACCTGCTGGTAAGTGATTACCGCAACCCGAGGGAGTTAAAAATGTGTTGCCGGCCTTTGAGATGTGAGTACCTACGCTCCGTTCTTTAATTTAAAGATGTTTAAAAAATAGTTTTTGACAGCAATTAGTACCAACTTAATTATATATTCCTAGATGAATAGTGATACTGTTTGTCTGTAGATGAATGAATGAGTTTTATGGCTGTTTAACAAAATAATGTAAGTACCTACGCTACGTACAACTGTTCTTTTAAGAAAATCTTGAATATTTTGCATAGCTTAAAATGAATAAAAAAGATCATAAAAACCAGGCAAACAATTGAAACATTTCAAGATCACACAAGAAAGATCTAAAATCTCTGTTATAAACAAACATTTTAGTATATTTTGTATTTTTATTGTCACGCATTTCAAATAAATTTCGTCTGCACTTCTTTTTATTATCTTAATAGGACGACAGATAAGTAGTAACAATACTTTTTCTGAGGTGAACATCCGATTATGTAACTAACTACTTATTGTTAAAACATACAAATAAAACAATACATAAGCTGCATCTTTATAATTACCAATTAGACCTAATCAATTTGTATTTTCCCGGCGTAATTAGTCGATAACGTTTGCATTATTAAATTAAACAGTAGTTTCTGTCCCAAATACAGTTGCCGATTGAGATGTCCAGTCCAGTGTTTAAATAAACATTATAAACGTATTTGTACGAACGCATGTTCTAACTGTGGGAACTCTATAAATAAACTAAGTACCTATCTTTTGACACATCCACAGTACGACACAATAGCTTATATTGTTTATTGTGGAAACTATTATTAAGGACCCAAATTTTTCCAAGAGTTATTATTTTATGGATGTCCTCGGAAATATACAGACACGTAGGAGACTACGTACAGAAATTGAGTCTAAATCAGATGCAAAGTGAAAAGCCGTCATATGGGCCGGTTACTCGTATCCGATCACGAATTAGGAAATATCTGCTGTAACCCAGGATCCAAGATTGCAGCTTAGATAAGTGCTACGAATGGTAAGTAGGCCTTCTCTTAATTAATCTCTCATGGGTACACTGCTGCAATTCCTGCGTTTTTTCCTCAACGGAAAGTTAAACTATCATTTTCCACAAAAACTATAATCAGAAGAAAAGAGAATAAGTTCGAAGTTAAGGATCGACTATCTCTATATCATAGCGACTTTTTCTGAGTTGTTAGTAGTATTGTACTCACGTATACTTGTGCCGGGGCCAAGGCGAATCCGACGCACAGGCCAGTTATAAGGCGCCCCACGAGTATCAGGGGAAAGTACTTGGCGAACCCAAGGATAAGCCAGCCGGCTGCCCAGAGCGGCGCTGCTAGCTGCAGACTGCGGCGCCGGCCTGCCCGCTGCATCAGCGCTCCAGAGAATGTACTGCCCACGAACGCACCCAGAGGTGGGATAGCCCCTATAGAAAGAAAAGAAATATCTATAGAAAGAGTTTATTTATTCATTAATTTATTTGTACGTTAATAGTTCAATGAACTAATGACTTACTGGTTAATCTCTTACTTCTACACTTAGGCTGAGTTGCACAACTTCGGGGTTTTTTGTATGGAGTTTGACAGACTTTTGACGTTTGTTAAAGTTAAAGTAAGATGGTGCAATCCAGCCCAACTATTCAAACATGCTAAAGATGGTAGAAAAGTTGTAATTTTTGTGATGACATTTTTACTTGAACACTGCGGCAATATAACTCTAGCAGATATACTCGTAAATCTATAAAAACAAGGATTGTCTCAATGACCTTATTATTATTCTAGCGGTGCATCAAAGATCAAAGGCTACTTATTTACATCAATGAGAACATTGACAAATTGTGAGTGTTTTTCGACTTTATTTTTATGCAAGACTGTCAATTATATTTTAACTTATTCTGAAATAGTAAATAACAAATCTAAAAATATATTTAAATATATACACGTTGAATATGTTTGGCCAAGATCTAGGTCAAGTATGTTTGTTTCTAAATAGACAGATATAAATTGATTGTTTAAGCTTTCTTAACTTTGCTAACACTTTAGTACCACACAAGCAGGTTATGTCGAGGACATAACTATGTGTGCTAAATGGAATAAAAACACATAAGGCATGGCTCAGGAACAGTAGAATAAACAAATAAAGGTTACGGTTACTACAATAGCTACCGGTTCCCTAAACTCTACATAACTAACTTTCCCCTATTTTACCCTCATAGAAATGGGACTTTGTAACCTTCCCTTGAGTTGAAAATTGGCCGCTAAATAGTTCCAGAGAGCAGATTACTAAATTTATTAGATCTGCTTGAATGACCTATTATAGGATCTGGATATTTTGTTGCATGTCGTCGATGGATTAACAACCTCGGTTATTGAATCAATACTCTATCAATTGATAACAGTGTATTTCCGTAATATTGATGACTTGTTTGATAAAATGTGGTTGATGCCAAAACTATTAGGCTGAGTTGCACCACCTAACTTTGACCGTAACTTAACTATACTCAACATCAAATAAACCGCACCTTCCGCGACGCGAACTTTAACGATTTTCTTCTGACACAATCATGGTACCCCAACAATATTGGTGTTATTTAAAAGCCCAATAAATATCCTTACAGAAAAACATATTTAATTTCTTAATAAATGATTAACATATACCATGAATGTGACTTGAAAAAATACCTCACTTTGGACCCACCTATGGGATCAATTAGACCAATTTTTATGGTTATAAAACCAAATAATGATCTCACGTGTCTTCATTAACAGATGGATAGCGATTAATCCCAACTTAACAGTTTTATAGCCATAAAACTTGGCTCAAGCGTAACTACCTATTTTTTGAAGAAGTGACTCTGGATCCTTCTAAAGACACATTTTTGGGGTAAAAACCTTTCCTTTAATGAAATGAAGGTTAGAACTAGGCTTTTAAATGGTGCCAATATTGGTGGGAAGTGGGGATGCATACGTTTGAAAATACTTGTTGCAGGAGGTGCGATTTATTTGATGTCGAGTGTATAACCGGTGTTTTTTGTATGGAGTTTAACAGATTTTGACGTTCGTCAAAGTCAAAGTAAGAAAGACAGTGTGCCTACCATGAGTTTACGTTAGGTGTGCTCGCTAGCAGCGACTGCGTAAAAAAATGACATTTAAATGTATGACATATTGTGCAGCGCCCCTAGTGGCTACTTTCAAGAAATAAGATCTTCATAGAATTTTTTGACGTATTCGCTAGCGAGCTCACCTAACGTAAACTCATGGTAGGCACACAGAAGTCAACCCAGCCTTAAAGTTTCGAATTAAATCCCAAAATATTAATTTTGAAAAACCTTTGCCAGTTTTTAAACGGTTTTATTTATTACCCTGTTTATTTAGTTTACTTTATTCCATTCTCATGGACCACGTTCATTAAATACTTAAAATACCTACGTTCTTGATACATGTGCTCAATTCATTCGAATGTTTAATTTCTGCCTACTTAACATTGTCAACACTATCCAACGCCACTTATCGTTGTAAATACTCAAACTGCAATGTCAATTTCGCAACGCATGTTACGCAAACTCTCGTTTTCCTTTCGTTGCATCTGAACTGACCTTGAATTAGCTAAATACTGTAGCTGGCCAAAAATAGGATAGAAGATGATAGTTTAAGAAGATCTTACAATAGCAATAGATCTTACATTAGAAAAAAATATAAGTAAAAAAATGTGTGCGCCCCCTAAGTATTTATTTGGAACCGTGAAAACGAGAGTTTTCGGTTGTCATTAGACAAATCACTGGTACAAATAGTCACGAAACCTCGTATAATAAAAACGGCATTTGGACACACGGTGCATCGTATTGTTCTAACCAGAGCAAACGACAATGCGTACGAACTAAATACGAAGCTGCGGTTGCCTAAAGTTTCAAAGAGCGTGTATAAAATGTATTCTATTTCTGTCTATACTTTTTATAATACCTATACCTGTGCCTGTCTATTATACTTTAATATCATTAATTATCATTGTCACTTACCAATCCATGATTTCTGTTCACTGCTCTGTATGATTTCAGAGTCCAAGGCTTCTATCGAGGGTATCGCCGAGGCGGAGTACCCTCTCACCAGCCCGATGATAAGGAAGGCCAGAGATGCGCCGAATGTAAGCCATAGCTGCAACAAAATATAATTTATATCCAACCACAAAAATAAGAGTTATGGTGGAAGGTACGTAACTTTCTATGTGACCTTTAGTAACCCAAGTAAACTGGTTGTTTTTGGGTGAACTGGTTTTTCTCTAAATTAAATATTGTACCTACGGGTGAACTTACATGCATTTATCTTATACTCGTAAAATCTGTTTTTTTTTGTGGATAGGTTTATTTACAAACCGAATCAAAATTCATACTGTTTTTCAGTCAATAACAATAAAAGTCAGACTGTAATGTTTCATACATTAGAGATTATCAAGATTATAAACTTGATTTTGAGAACATAAGTTACGGTCGCAAATAATTTATTTTATACGTTGTCATACTGTCCTGTCACATAAAAAAACAATACTAATTTATAATCACAAAGAGAAATTATGATCACAAAAAAAACACAAATAATATACAACTAATGAATTTTTAATTAGGAGCATTTAAAACAAGTTTGGCAAGGATAAAACAACATAAATGGCATTCAGTGTGTACCTGTGTCACCCAAAACAAGGCAAAAGTTATGACATTGTTGTTGTATGACTTCTGCCGAATATGCCGGTGCCTGCATGGACAGAAACTGGTTTATGTAAGTGTTAGATAAATAAACATACTTACCTATACATAAGTTTATAGGGGTAATGAATGGTAATGATGTCGTTTCTAAAATGTCAAGAAAAGAGGTAAGAACAATCGTGCTTTAGTACCTACTTCTAAAATAATGATATAATGATCTCATAATGTTCTAAGGGGAAGTCCTTGTAGATCGTGAAATGGTAGGGAAAATTATCTTGTAACAATACGCTATTACATTACATTAGATACTTTTCCGAGACTCTATGACAGGGACTGTCCGTAAGAAGTGTAGTTATTGCTAGAAAAACTCATTTACGAATCTAAGAAAAAGTGGGAGTGCCTTAACGGTAATTTAATAAAAAGTTAACCTGTTTCTAAAATTCAATTAACACCATTATCATCTCATTTTTAAAACTTACTGTCGTACTCAGTAGGTAGTCGCGATAATACGCTTACTAGCGTAAACAATAAAAAAATCAAATGTTGGCCACATTCGTCACGTATAGAAAACAACTTGTTGCTTAGCTGCATAAATCGCACAATGAATGACACAAGATCATCCACTTTCATGTTTTTTACTAGGGAAACGGAACAGAGAAGAACGAATACCAATTATTCTTACGCAGCGGGCAGCAGAAAAACCAAAGGTCAGTCAGGCGCAAGTGAAGCGCTGATAACGACATCACTTGCTAATCATTGCCTACTTTTTGCTGAAGATTGAGAAAATGCTAAGGATTGGATTATGTAAAAGTCATGAAATTGTTTACTTTAACTCTAACGGATCTTATTTTCAGTTTATCAAACTGACTTTTCAGCAGTAAAGTACTTTGCTTACAATATATAACTTTTTACATCATTTCTACTTACATTGTTGTTACAGTCCACGTTTTCCACATAACATGGAAGACTATAATTAAGATGGCACTGAGCTCCAAGACAAATGTTATCTTTCAACCCTCACTTGTTTGATAAACTTGTTAGTCGTCCTAAATAAATAAAATTAAGGTAAATGACACAATCTGGTCGAGTGCTCGTTATGACTAGGAAATAGAAAATTGGTCATTAATCAGATAATAGGCTCAGAATAATTTTTTTCCTCAATTTGCTCACCTACGGGAAACTTGATACAAATTAGCAATATGATTATGTTAGATACGTACCTAATTACTCTAATAACGTTATATTGCCTAATTTGATTATGTCAATGTAGAGTTTGAAGGACATTAAAAAAACACATTATCATGTTTACGCTTTATTTTACTTCAAGTTTCTTCAGATCCTATGTTACCTAAATACATATTAAACAGATTTTAGACATAATAAAGACATTTTTGGACATATTGCTATTGCCAAAGAAAAACATTACAATATGAGAAGTCTATTGTAGGTAATAACGTGTCTTATTTTTAAAATTATCTTTCTAATTCTGTGACTATATTGGTTAAGTTTTTTTCACGCGGAACTTGCACACACATCGAGAGACTGCCGTTATTGTACAATGTACAGACCAATTTGCAAAAAAGGTAATGAGTTTTTTTAATGACTGGAACACGACAATAATGGAATTACTTTTGATAAGCCGGTTGTGTATTAATCAAATTCTCTTCCTATACAATCAAGACAATATCACCTAGCCCTTTCTTATTTATTATTATTGGTACCTACACCTAAAAGTATTGATTCTCTACATAATATTTCGTAATAATTTATGAAGAGAGCAAAAACCATATTTTTCTGCGTTTGTTTGGAAAGTGACGTCTTTATTCTTGTGTGAGATTGTCCAAAGATATTTATTTATTTATTTATATTTATTTATTATTCTTTTTTCTATTTACTTTTTAAATTGTCCTTGACAAGCATGTAGAGCGAGGTATGCATTTTAATATCAATTCAATAGGTACGAGTAGGTAAACATACGACCATTTAGGTTAATAGACAAATTAATTATCCCATCAGTCCCCCCAAGCGGTCGCATATGACATAACAATATTGATTATTATTATCTACTAGCTGACCCGGCGAACTTCGTACCGCCTTAGCGTAGAGATTTTCGTTATATTTTTTTCCGTAAAAACCTTGTACAGAGTATTAGAAAACTACAAAAAAAAATCAGCCAAATCGGTCAAGCCGTTTTCATGTTATGTCGTGACAACGGAAAACGGGTTTCATTTTTATATATTTTATATAGATTGTCTCGATTCGCGCGGCTTGAGGGGTTAAAAGATTTCGGGTTAAAATGACATAAATTACCTGCAATTACTTAGTAGTGGTTGAGGAAAACCTGTTGCATATTTTGTTTTACCTTTTTTCTGCACTCTGTATGTTAAGTACCGTATTCTTCCAAAATAAATGAATAGGTAGGTAACTCATAAAGCAATTGATTTTGTGGTCGTAACAAGGAAAAAGTACATTAAGATGTATGCAAAAATAGTGCTAGCAAATAACGGGAAATGAAGAATCAGAGAAACGGGTGCGATTCTCACGTGGGCGTCACTGTAATAGCTTAACAACAGAGACTATTATATCATTATTTACTGGTATGCCAATTTTACTTCAAGATTTGTAGAATCATGATTTAGCCATAATAGCCCAGTAGAATTAGATTTTAAATCGGAAATAATTCCTACAAAAGATTTTATTGCTTTAATGGCTTTATTGGTTACCCATTAAGACTCTCCTAGGTTTTCGACTTCGACGGAGTTGTGCTTAAGTGGTGGGGGCCCCCGAAAGGGGCGCTTTTTAGGTTTTCCGGTTATACCGCGTAAAGGACTTACCCTTTCGAAAAGTGGTCTTCCTGACGGTTGAAGGGCATTTAATCCTGCATTAAATAAGACCGAATTATTTCCGATTTAATCCATTTTTGTGTTTAATTCTACTGGCCTATAAATTATTCTGCTGCAGCTTGACTCGTAAGAATTTGTGTAGTGATATTTTTACAGAAATTTCCTACAGGTTTCTGGAGTTATTTCGAAAGTAGAAGTAGAAGTATTTCGCCGTACTAAACAGCTTTTCGTGAAGTATTATGTAACATACATGTCATATAGGTACATTATTTAGCTTGTGTATATCCTGAAAATCTATACTAAATATCTATGTAAGGTTTTGTGAAATGGAATAAATTCCAAAAATTACGCTCATTCCTCAGATCCCTAAGGAATTAGGTTTAAGCATATTTTTGTCAGACAAACCCTGTATTTGTAGGTAGTTTTAGGTATACTCTCTACGCGTCCGTAACAAAAGCATGTAGAGTTAGTAAATAATAAGAATAGATGTCTTCAAACAGTAACTTTATCATGAATCACTCATTCACGAAGATAAAATCTCGGTACGTTTACATGGACAATTGATGTAATTCACGTGTAATTTATTTAAAGCATTTCCGAGTTTTCCGCTAATTTGTGCGAATAATTATGTGCGCAACAATGTCTTCCTCATTCTTGTTTGTATAAGAAAAGTTAATTCGTTTTGCACCCACAGTCAAACTGGCGTCATAAAACATAAGCACTTTTACACGTCCCAGTATTAACCCTACCACTGCTTCGAGTCTTTGACTGATCCACGCGCTGAAACTAACCATTCGTGTAATTGATCAACCATGTGCGTTGATAAATACCGACTAATCACTATTCAATGACGGAGTAGCGGAAAAAGTGCCGACTTTTATGCTCGAGGAGCCCATCGCTTCTTGTTTGAACAATAATGAAAAATGTCTACTAAATTACTTGAAAAATCTGAATGTAAAGACATAACACCTTTAGCAAAATATAGTACGATACATCGTACTTCACAACTCAAAGATCTAGATTCAAAATATGTGTTCCTTGGAGACCAGAAAAGAGATGTGGTATTAGACTCTACCTAGTACACCTACAAATGCATTACTTATAGATTTTGATTATAAGGTAAATGAGCTTGATACCGAAGCGATATAAATAAAATCACTGAAGTTCAATCTGATTGGCAAAAAGAAAATTGCACCGTTGGTAATACCTACCGTTACCATATTGAAGTACCTAACTATCAAATACCTGTGGCAGATCCTATAGTCTAACCTAACACCAGGGCTGCCTACAAGAATAGAACAGTGTGTATTGTCTCCTGACCTTCCACGTGAGCCCGGTTCATGTGATGGACGGAAGAGAGCGATTGCATGTGATTCTTGTGATATCATGCGCACAATGCTGTAATAAAGCCGCCCCAGATGTGCCAACTATAAGGCTCTTTCATAGGTGCTGGTAACTATTCTAGACTATTTTTAGATACGGTCTATGTAGATATACAAAGATACACATAAGTATGTTACAATAATTATGTCTTGTGTACCTACGCCGATCATATTTTTTTCTTGCACTGTTTCTTCTCACCACAGACACATTTATTGTCCCGAAGCAGTGGTACGGTTATTACTGCGACGTGTAAAAGTGCTTTTGAAAAGCCTACTTAGTAAAATAAAATGAGTTTTTATGAGTTAATAAAATAGGTAAGATAGTTATCACAAATTGTTTAACAGTGATCATAAAAACTTCAAAAAGTAGGTACTTTGATTCCGGCTCTACACGTTGCTTGGTCCCAACGTCATTCACCCAATTAGCCAAAAATTTGGGACAACGTGTGGAGCCGGCCTAATGGAGTCATGAGCATTATGTGCATAGGCACNCTAATTACGCTAATAACGTTATATTGCCTAATTTGATTATGTCAATGTAGAGTTTGAAGGACAATAAAAAAGACATTATCATGTTCACGCTTTATTTTACTTCAAGTTTCTTCAGGTCCTATGTTACCTAAATACCTACATATTAAACAGATCTTAGCCATAATAAAGAAATCTTTGGACATATGTATTGCTATTATTGCCAAAGAAAGACATTATATGAGAAGTCTATTGTAGGTAATAACGTGTCTTAATTTTAAATTTATCTTTATAATTCTGTAACTGATTGGTTAAGTTTTTTTCACGCGGAACTTGCACACACATCGAGAGACTGCACGTTATTGTACAATGTACAGACCAATTTGCAAAAAAGGTAATGAGTTTTTTTAATGACTGGAACACGACAATAATGGAATTACTTTTGATAAGCCGGTTGTGTATTAATCAAATTCTCTTCCTATACAATCAAGACAATATCACCTAGCCCTTTCTTATTTATTATTATTGGTACCTACACCTAAAAGTATTGATTCTCTACATAATATTTCGTAATAATTTATGAAGAGAGCAAAAACCATATTTTTCTGCGTTTGTTTGGAAAGTGACGTCTTTATTCTTTTTTCTATTTACTTTTTAAATTGTCCTTGATAAGCATGTAGAGTGAGGTATGCATTTTAAGATCAATAGGTACGAGTAGGTAAACATACGAGTATTTAACCATTTAGGTTAATAGACAAATTAATTATCCCATCAGTCCCCCAAGCGGTCGCATATAACTTAACAATATTGATTATTACATATTATCTATTGTCTCGATTCGCGCGGCTTGAGGGGGTAAAAGATATCGGGTTAAAATGACATAAATTACCTGCAATTACTTAGTAGTGGTTGAGGAAAACCTGTTGCATATTTTGTTTTACCTTTTTTCTGCACTTTGTATATGTACCGTATTCTTCCGAAATAAGTGAATAGGTAGGTAACTCATAAAGCAATTGATTTTGTGGTCGTAACAAGGAAAAAGTACATTAAGATGTATACAAAAATAGTGCTAGCAAATAACGGGAAATGAAGAATCAGAGAAACGGGTGCGATTCTCACGTGGGCGGCCAGCACTGGATTTGTCACTGTAATAGCTTAACAACAGAGACTATTATAATCATTACTTACTGGTATGCCAATTTTACTTCAAGATTTGTTTCATATCGCCGAGAATCATGATTTAGCCATAAATTATTCTGCTGCGGCTTGACTCGTAAGGATTTATGAAAACTATTTATTTTTGAAATATATTTACCTACTAACTTTGCAACAAGTGAAGATAATATTTGTGTAGTGATATTTTTACAGAAAGGTCTTACAGGTTCCATTATTATGAAAGTAGAAGTAAATCGCCGTACTTCACAGCTTTTCGTGAAGTATTTTGTAACATAAATGTCATATAGGTACATTATTTAGCTTGTGTATATCCTGAAAATCTATACTAAATATCTATTATCATTATTATCTATGTAAGGTTTTGTGAAATGGAATAAATTTCAAAAATTACGCTCATTCCTTAGATCCCTAAGGCTTAAGCATGTTTTTCTCAGACAAACCTAGTACTTATTCGTAGGTAGTATAAGGTATACTCTCTACGCGGTCGTAAATTCGTAATAAAAGCATGTAGAGTTAGTAAATAATAAGAATAGATGGCTTCAAACAGTAACTTTATGATGAGTCACTCACGAAGATAAAATCTAGATTCAAAATATGTGTTCCTTGGAGACCAGAAAAGAGATGTAAATAATAAATAAATAAATAAAATCACTGAAGTTCAATCTGATTGGTAAAAAGAAAATTGTACCGTTGGTAATACCTACCGTTACTATATTGAAGTACATAATGAAAAAAAAAACTATCAAATACCTGTGGCAGATCCTATAGTCTAACCTAACACCAGGGCTGCCTACAAGAATAGAACAGTGTGTATTGTCTCCTGACCTTCCTCCTGACGTGAGCCCAGTTCATGCGATGGACGGAAGAGAGCGATTGCATGTGATTCTTGTGATATCATGCGCACAATGCTGTAATAAAGCCGCCCCAGATGTGCCGACTATAAGGCTCTTTCATAGGTGCTGGTAACTATTCTAGACTATTTTTAGATACGGTCTATGTAGATATACAAAGATACACATAAGTATGTTACAATAATTATGTCTTGTGTACCTACGCCGATTATATTTTTTTCTTGCGCTGTTTCTTCTCACCACAGACACATTTATTGTCCCGAAGCAGTGGTACGGTTATTACTGCGACGTGTAAAAGTGCTTTTGAAAAGCCTACTTAGTAAAATAAAATGAGTTTTTATGAGTTAACAAAATAGGTAAGATAGTTATCACAAATTGTTTAACAGTGATCATAAAAACTTCAAAAAGTAGGTACTTCGATTCCGGCTCTACACGTTGCTTGGTCCCAACGTCATTCACCCAATTAGCCAAAAATTTGGGACAACGTGTGGAGCCGGCCTAATGGAGTCATGAACATTATGTGCATAGGCACATGCACATTCGTTCTTTCTTTTCCATTCAGTAAAGACAAAAACATCATACAGCTGAGTGTTTTGCATTATTTGTCTTAATCGTTGTCAATTATGTTGTTTTAATGTAGAATTAAGTAGTCTTTTACTATTCTTCAAATTACTGTCAATATAATATTAAGGTTGAGAATCTGAAGATGAAAAGCGTTTATTCTGGCACTACACCGCTAGACATTATTATTATGTCATCCCATGGAGTGCCAAAAAGCGTGATCTGTGGGAGATCTGGAGGTTTATAGAGCGGGGAGTTTTCCTAATCTTCATTTGCCAAGAAAGAAAAGTATGTATTAGTGATGTAACAAATATATTTATTAAAGTAACGTTAAAAGATTATCTAAGTACACGAGTTACATATTGACTCAGGTAAAGTCATTTTATATAATGAGATAACTGCCACTAGTTAAATCTAAATTGTTACTGAAGTGTCAGCATTTAAATAACCATGACAGATCAATATTCTAGATCGATAAGTATTGTTTTTTAAATGACAGAGATAACGCGTGTGAAGATTGTTGAAGTATCGATTATGTTTTCCAAACATACCTACTGCATTTGTTATAGGAGGTAATATAATGATGATGCTTTCTCACCGATTTGTACCTTAATACCTATAGGTTAGGTGCTCATCTGGGAATGCTACACACTCGACTGTTTTGGAGGTCATGCATTATGCACTTACAACCATACGAATTTTACAAACCCTAAATCTAATTCAATTAAATTCATTTGTATATCGGATATCATTGATCCATATTATTGTGTTATCTGAAATGATTTAAAACTTTTAATAAAAAGTGTCTTCAATCATTTTATGATTTTTTCGTGAAAGAGTAGATAACAAAGATCAATGTTAATGTTACGAGTGGTAGGAAGTTTAACTGAAGTTAGCTGTAACATTGTAAAGTAGCAATATTACTAACACTTTTGCAAGTATCTACTTAAACTCTGAGCACATACCTATCGCTCGTGTAAGGTAGAGTCTACCAGAGTTGGTGCATATAATATGGGCAACAGACAGTTAATGCCTATCTTGCAAACGGTGTTAGGACGATGGAAATCATATAATTTAGTTAAATAAAAATGTTTAATACAAAAAAAATAAGATTCCAATTTAAATTACCAAAGGATATTAAAAGTATTTAAAAAATGAATATAGAGTTATACGAGTAAAATTCAAAATTATGACTATAAACAACAAATGCGATTTTTTTAAATATTTAAAATGCACGTGAGCTTATTTATTTACACCTATTTATAAATGGCATTCCTGTATAACTGAAATCCAAAAACCAACTCAATTGAATACCTTACCTGTTTCAAAAAAGCCGGCGACAATTTAAACATTTTGTTTCGCGATACTTAACAATGCTACCGCGATGTTGTGGCACCCGGCGCCAGCGATAACAAGAGTGCAAGACCGACGCGTCTTGACCACCCGAGCGGACTGCCCGCTGCTACTCATAACCGCTTGTTTTGATACCACAGAACTCAAAAACCGCGTGCGTGCAGTGTGCACACGCACAGTCATGTGAGATGAAACCAGCATCGTGACGTCAAAATACCAAAAAAACATTAACACCCTTTTAACACACGATCAAGATCATCCTGAATCAGGTGATGCGATAAAAATCTAGTTCGTCACCGTCATCCGAGTCGGGTGAATTGAAAACTCAAATTATGGAGCCGATTGCTAGAGACAAACAAATAAGTTAATATAAAATATGACTATTAAATAAATAATTAAAAAAGAATATTAAAAATTCTTCAAAATTACAATTACTTATTTTATTATAACAATTATCAAAAATAAGAAAAAAATATTATAGAATCTGTCCTTTTTGTAATGAGAACAGAAACTGATACTTTTCATTGATAAAAATTACCCTATTACATTTAGATGAGAAATGAATCAACTTGAATGGCATTATTGATTATAAAAAAAGCTATTATTAGGAATACTTACTTGGCACAAAAAAAAGATAAGTAAGATGACTCCATGTTTTCGTTCAGCACGTGACGGTAAGACGCTTACACGCATGGGGGTTCAATCAATAAATTTACAGACTCTTTTAACTAAATGTACCCTATACCTAGTGTTTTTGTATTCATGGACCTGAACTAATCTTATTTAAAAATGTTAAAAAGTTTGTGAAACTCGAGAAATGCTGAAACTGAACTGAAAGTCTCGCTGATGTACGAGAAATTTTCGTATGTAGGAAAAAAAACGTCGCTAAAACAAATTGGGTAGAAACACGGGGAGAAATGAACGTTTTTTTAGCTATAAGATTTCTATGGAGATATACATATTGGACAACCACAGATAATATAATACGAGGTACAACTGTACGTACTAGCCAAACTTTTATATAAAGGCTAAACTTATGTAGAAATTCCGTAACAAGAACAAGTTCTAAATTGATAATTTTTCACAGCACGTCACAAATTCGCCTAGCCTGAAAAAAGCAACTTACATAAGCAAACAAAGATACTTCAATGTTTGTTTAAAAGCATGTGCTCGATGTTTTTAAGTAAGTCACATGAAATTATTTGAGTTGGAGTTAACATACACGTCCAAATAAAACTTAACAAATCCATATAAGGAGTGAACGTAATCTCTTCCGTTTTTCAGTCATTTGTACACGGAATAGATTTAACTTAAGACCAAAAATTACGCAAACCGCGAAAACTAAAAATGTAATATAAGTAATTAATTAAAAATACCCAATAAACAGATGTTTTAGGTAATTTCTGATAAAATAAATCAATTAAATATGACTATGTAAAGACCGGTCTTTGTGGAAATCCTTGGGGGAGGCATTTGTCCAGCAGTGGACGTCTTTCGGCTGAAACGAACAAACGAACGATGTAAAGACTTTTAACTTTTCAGCACTTCAAAACTATTCATAGGAGAGGCCAAACACTCGTCTACATACATTTATAAGGACTAGAGACTGAAAGTTGAGTTATACTACACTTGCTGAAAAAAATAAAGTCAAATATTTTGCCAATCAGCAAGAATTCAAGCAAATCTTCTATTAAATCACATATGCGCCGATAAACATTGATGATAAACCGAAACAACCTACTTGAGATAGCGAATATCACATGCCTCAGTAATAAATACTCGTAGGTAAGAACAATCCTTGATAGAGATTAGAGAGATGTTAATCTGAAGATACTTGTTGCATCTGAACATCTTATCCCATTCCTTTATTGAAATAAATACAAGAATACACGGTGAAATGCAATTGCAACGAAACTGCAACTTCTGGTTACTTTTGAGTTGCATCTAAGTTTCTGCCATAGATTCCGTTGAGAGACCACACATGACGCGACCAGTTTGAAACCGGTTTTAACTGTGTACCTACTTAATTTTAATTATGTGTGCAGNGTGTGCAATATGAATTTTGGATAAACTGACTCTCTTTTGCAAGTAAACAATAGTCTATTATTATTTCAGTTCATTAAGACAATACAAAAAACAATTCTTCAGTATGTTTCCATGATGGTAAACGCAAAATACTTTGTAGTTTGTAACAATCGTTTTACGACTATTTTGTCTTTACACACATGAAGTGTACCTATTATGCGAATCATTATCATTTACTTTACTTCTTCTTTTTCTTTTAATGGCAATTTGTTGGGTATGCACCTCAATGCATTTTTACAACTGCACCGAAAAAAAGGTAGGTTAGAAATCCTCGTCAAAATAAAGATGTAATTTTGTCTTGACTTGACTGCTGTAGCTTCTACCACGAGTATTTCGCTGCGTCACAGGACCCCATCCTGTTCTATGGACAAAAGCTTAACCAGAGTAAATACAAATGGCTAAACGTTACATAGAATTTTCAAATGTTGATAAACACAATTTCATCGTTTATACTTTCCAACTTTTGCATTAAAATGTGACCGTATCCCATTTACCTATGCCCAAGTTCATCAGACTGATTGGTCTACCTATTTTTCATTAAAGTTTTCATTTTACCTATTTTGCAAGGGCTTTCGTCAAAATTCCACCATGTAAATGACTTAATTTTCATCACTTAACACATTTCGGGTGCTAATGAGAATATTCGGCGAAAGAAAAATTATAAAGCATTATCACAAAACTCAGATAAGCTAATACATTATCAGAGAGATAAGTAGGTATTTAATTTCAAATTAATCAGTGTAATATATCCTTACTAACGCACATACATACAAAATGTTGGTTTATTTACTTTTTGTATTTTTAATTTCCAGCCAATATGCTGCAGGTAAGACTTTACAGTATTAAATCTAAGTTTAATGTTTAATGTAAAGGAGAAAATAATAAAATTGTATTCTTTGCCACATTTTTGACAGTAGGTATTTGTGAATATCTTACCACATGAAATTACTTATAATACCTACCTAAGATGATTTATATTTTAATCAATACACTCGAGTTGAATAGAATCGTTGATGGGATCCATTGTGTTAATTTTTTACAAGGGGAAATACCCCACAAACCTTATTACTTGTTCGGGTACGACAGTATACTCGACTCCGCCTATCAAAAGGAACTTACTAAGAAATCCTAGAGTGACCTTTGCCACCGGTTCTTTGGCTATTAGGTAGGATTTAAAATTGGTGGTAAATGGAACAATAGGCCTACAAGCGTCGTAAGAATGAGATTGTTATTAGAGGCTTCGTAGGTAACATCTAATTATGTTGTCTAACCTTTACTAATGCCATCACAATGTCATCGTGTTCTAAGATGCATGAATATCTTTAATAATAATAATCTATAATAATATTTTTTTTCATAATCTTTATCAATGTTTTAATTACTTTATAACAGGTCAATTTGGAGATTTCAAACAAGACTTTGGGTACGTGACAGTGCGCGAGGGGGCGCATATGTTTTACTGGCTGTTCTACACCACAGCTGATGTCGAGAACTACACAGACAGGCCCCTCGTGGTCTGGCTGCAGGGGGGGCCCGGGGGGTCCTCCACGGGCATCGGCAACTTCGAAATTCTTGGACCCCTCGACTTATCGCTCCAAGAAAGAAATTATACTTGGGTAAAAAAACAATTACTATTTGCNAGCGACTATGTATTTGGTGCTAATGTCGAATGCAGTTCAGTTTTCTATGCATATACAATACAATCATATGCAAAACACACGCACACGCCATCACACACACACACACACACACACACGCGCGCGCGCGCCCACACACACACACACACACACTGCTTTTTACGAGATTGTAATAATATATTGAAAAGTTGCGATTTGTCCCTATATTTGCATTATAGGTAGGTACCTACCTCAGCGTTTTGAATTTTTGCGTTGATTTAGAATTTCTCACAGTTTAGAGGCAATTAGATTTAAGAAGTGTTTGATATGAATTTCAACTTTAATATCTCTACGCGTTCATGTGAAAAAGGGTAGGTAGTAAGTTTATAATTATTAAAAAAATATTTTATGTCATGTAAGCAAAAATAATATTTTAAATTTTATATAACTTCAAATTTATCATATTCGCAATTTTTCCTTTATCTGTACTATATAACGTTGCTTCGTGCCGAATTTCAAGATTCTGAGTTCACAGGAAGTACCTTGTAGGTTTTGATTCCCTAGCGTGTGACGGAAATTCGTCTAAGGTGTCGGTATAAAAACATTGTACCCTATTTTTACAAATTAATAAATTAAGTATGAAATGAAATCACCTTATTCACAATTAATTATTTATTTATAAGTTCCTACTTACAAAGTTTACGTACTGCGAAGCAAGTGTTCAAATTGTCTTCCTTTCTGATGAAGGCACAGTCTAGCACGGCGAAGCGTAGGTTTTTCGCTTTAGTTTTCGCAACACAAACGTTTTGTCTCACAGTTTCACTAAAACAATCCTTTCATGTAACGCGTTTACACTGTTTATGTCTTCTGCGCATACCAGTCGTTTCAAGTCACTCCAAAAATCCATTGGTGTCAGGTCCGAGGATCGTGGTGGCCAAGCTACTGGACCCCTCGTCCAATCCACTGTTATTTAAAAATACAATAAAAAGTAAAAAAGTCTTCATCGCCAGCGCCAACAAGTGATGTGCATGCGTTACGATAATTAGTGATGTGTTTAACAGATTGTCGATAAAATAAAATACTCAAGATTAAAAAAAAAATTTTTCGGTCATTATTTTTTTACGGATTTGTGTTCAGTATCAGTAATATAGTAACCTCTGTAAATTTGGCAAGAATGCAAAGTAACACCCTGTATAGTAGTTTGGTGCCGACTAATTTTAAGCACACAAGCCATTCAAAATCAATCCTGATTTGGCACTCTTTAGCATATTTAGGCACTCTACATTTGAGATTTTTTTCTGTATATGCGATTACAAAATAATTGTTTACAGGTAAAAAACTTCAACGTCTTGTTCATTGATAACCCTGTTGGAACTGGATTCAGCTACGTCGATAATAACAGTTACCTGACCACCACTAATGACGAAATTGGTAGGCATATTTAATTAATTAACATTGTAATTTTTCCNTAGTAATATTACTTCAATAATGGAAGACACGTCTCTTCAAAAAGGTCATTAATGTCATTTCATTTTCGTATTTTTTCCAGCGTTGGACTTCGTGAATCTGATGAGAGGTTTCTATGAAAAAAATACTGAATTCGAAGGCGTTCCTCTGTACATTTACGGTCAATCATATGGCGGGAAAATGGCTGTCGATATGGGAATTCGAATGCACGAGGTTAATTTAAAATTGTAGTTACAATGTAGTCACAATATTAACATACAACATGGTTATATTATGTTGCAGATGTGTAATATAATAATATTGTAATGTAGCAAATTAAAGAAAATAAGAAATTATTTTCTAATATTTTATAGGCAGAAGAAGCAGGCACAATCAAATCAAACCTTAGAGGCATAGCGATGGGCAACGCTTGGATTCATCCGGTAGACGCCACGCTCACGTGGGGTCCTCTGCTGCTCGCTGCGGGCCTGGTAGACCAGGAGGGTTACGAAGAAATACAGGTAGCAATCAATTATACAAATGTAGGCCTCAATGCTTGCGAGCATCGAGCGGCCTAGATAGAAGCTACTATCTAATGAGTAATCCTTTAAAAATGGTTTATAAACGATAATAGATAAAGTGAGCATGCCATATCTATTTATTTACCTGTTATAAAAATTTGCATTCAAAATAGGTACTATAAAGAAGTTGCCACAAAAGATGCCCCGGTGTTTAGATTGCTACGCTCTGTGTCCGTACATCAGATGATATGATCATCCAATATATTCATACATCGTAATACCTACATCCAGGCGCACGCTCGCGAAGCAGAGCGACTGTTCAACGAAGGTCTATACTTTCAATCGACAGCGCAGTGGGCCTCGACACAAGGGGCGGTCTTCAGGCGCACCACAAATGTTGACTTTTATAACATCCTCACAAAGATGCCCAGTCAGCCAGACACTAGGAGTGCTTACGGTAAAAATATGAGTCATAAAATTTAATGTTCATCATCATATTCGCTCGTTTCAGCCAAATGACGTCCACTGCTGGACAAAGGCCTCCCCTAAGGATTTCCACAACGACCGGTCCTGCGCCGCCCGCATCCAGGCACCTCCCGCGACCTTCACCAATCGTCGGTCCACCTAGTGGAGAGCGTCTTCCAGCGTGGTCGCCACTCGAGAACTTTTCTACCCCAACGGCCATCAGGCCATCATCATATTCATCAGGCTATTAATTAGTCTCCAGTAGGAACGCAACCCTCTCCAATGTACAAGAAGCAAATGGATGATTAACCTCCATTCCTCACACTGGAGTTGGGTTGGGTTGGGGAGGCCTCATATTGTTATATTAATCCGTTACTCTACTCTTACATAAATTCCACGGGAAGAATGGTAAGATAATCATTTTCTAATGTCACTTTAACTTCACTAGGGATGTCAGACCGAAATTAAAGAACTAAATCTAATACCTACTGTTCTGATTCATTACTAACCACAATGCATTCGTGATCGTGATAAACCATTAGACCTTCGAAGATCTTTTTGATATGTATAACATCCGCGTTGATCTACTACAGCATATGACGCTAAATCGTGATTTCATAATGTAATTCAATTTTGGTGGTTTACTTACAGAGATAGCTAGGGAAATGATGATCCATGACAATTCACACATGGCAGACACCAAGCAAGAAGTGGTCAACCTTTACCAGCTAATGAACAACGAAGTGAAGCAAGCGTTGAACATCCCCGACCACGTCACTTGGGGCTCTTTATCAAATGCTGTATTTAACACCCTCAGGACAGACTTTATGAAACCGGTCACTGATGGAAGTCAGTATTTTTATGTAACCTTTTAAAACAAAATACCAACGACAAACTGGCTAACCTTACAATTATATTTTTCAGTTGAAAAACTCTTGAATGAGACTGACATTATAGTGACGAAGTACAATGGAAACCTAGATCTCATTTGTGATACTCCAGGTATTTGATTGCCTTCACACTAATTCGTTTTTGCATTTCTTTGTTTCATTAGAATTTTGAGGATAGTCCAAGCTTGGGAAAGCCTTTTGGTATCGGCGTATTGATAAAATAAGTATCATTTCAGGTCAAATTCTATGGGTTGACCGACTCAAGTGGGACGGGGCTGAAGGATATAAAAACGCTCCTCGCAACCCCATCTGGGAAGACAATAAACTTCAGGGCTACTACAAATCATACGGAAACTTTAGGTTCTTTTGGATCAATGTTGCAGGACATAGTGTAAGCACTTATCTGAATTAAGTATGTAAATTAAATAGGTACAAATCCATGCATTCCTTTTAAAGCTTCAAGCACAACTAATGAACATCGAGTACATCTTTCAGGGATAAACTTTCATAGTCATATTGTAGATTTTATTTTTAATTTTAATTACTTTTCAGGTACCCAGGGACAACCCAGCTGGAAGTCGCGCCTTTTTACGGGACATGACGTCTTTTGGATAATGAAATGTAAATGTTTAGAATCATAGTGAAAAATAAAAATGTATATCAATTAAATTATGGAGATTATTATTATCTTGTTGACAAGTATGTCTACCTCGGACAAACGATCCAGCTAGGTAGGTCCAATTTCGAGAAGAAGGTCAATCGTCGAATCCAACTCGGCTGGGCAGCGTTCGGGAAACTACGCAACATCTTTTCGTCCAAAATACCCCAGTGCCTGAAGACGAAAGTCTACAACCAATGTGTGTTACCTGTGATGACTTATGGCTCGGAAACGTGGCCCCTCACTATAGGCCTTATACAGAAGCTCAAAGTTGCACAGCGTGCTATGGAGAGGGCTATGCTCGGTGTTTCTTTACGAGATCGAATCAGAAATGAGGAGATCCGTAAACGAACTAAAGTCGCTGACATAGCCCGACGGATCAGCAAGCTGAAGTGGCAGTGGGCTGGGCACATAGTACGCAGAACTGACGGCCGATGGGGCAGCAAGGTTCTGGAATGGAGGCCACGTACCGGAAAACGCAGCGTGGGACGTCCACCCACAAGGTGGACCGACGACCTGATAAAGGTAGCGGGAAGGCGCTGGATGCAGGCCGCTACCAACCGTGCGATGTGGAAGTCATTGGGGGAGGCCTATGTTCAGCAGTGGACGTCCTGTGGCTGAAATGATGATGATGATGATGATTATTATCTTTAATGCTTCGCTACCAGCCTTGGATAACCGAAAGCAGATTAGACACATTTCTTCGATATCACCTTGCATTGCGTGATCAAGATCTCCCCACTTTTCCCCATAGCAAAAACTCTTATTTATAAAAATACTTGACAAGATTTAAAAAATTATTGAATAAAGTAGTTAATAAAACTCTGTAAGTACCTACCTAATGAGGATCCAAATGAAATGTAATTGAAATAAACAAAATTACATAAAATAGTGTCAATAAAAAAGAAGAAGCCAAAAAACAAAATAAATATTAAGGCTGAGTTGCACCACCTAACTTTAACGGTAACTATGACGATAACCGGTGCTTTTTGTATGGAGTTTGACAGATTTTTGACGTTTGTCAAAGTTAAAGTAAGATGGTGCAACCCACCCTAAGCATACAAGTCACAATTCCAAAGTTCCTTTTGCAATCACTTAATTTGACATTCAGCTACCTACATTATACCCATGGACAATTACCTACTACAATACTACATTACTACGAGTATGCCGTGCAAAGGACTACATACTAAATACGAGTTTAATCAATTCATTTGTATATAGGTAGTATAGTTTTCATTTAATCATATCAATAGTTACAAAAGTTCCATCTAAGTAGGCAAGTACTTTATGATATTTAATAACAGCTAATTAATATAACATTACGCCTACGTAAAATTTAAATCATACTGATAGAGACTAATTTAACCGTTTAGAAAGAAATTATTTAAATCCATCTATCTGTATTTGTGTCGCTTGCTTATCTTCTTTATGAAATCGTTATATTAAGTCATTTATTTATCTTAATCAGTAGATTGCGCTAATAATATTTGATTATGAAGTAAATTAGTGCGGCCAGCGGCGAACGCACCTGTAGCAATTTTATGAGTTAAATATGGTGAGGACGGTGGTGATTGTAGTTTCAGTGCTAACGGCTGCTGCAGTAGCTGCTGGAATAGGTGTTTTGATTTGGTGGCTGGTGGCTGATCATAGTGATAATGGAAACGGAGAAATAGACAATACATGGCTTGAAGGCATACGTATGTAACTCATTTGACGAATTAGTTTTACCTCTTGTGAATTTGATACTCGAAGAAGGTAAAAATAACACTACCTATGTTTGCAGTTCAAGAAGTTCACAGTGCTTTGTTCAAAGCTGTTTATAACTCTGTTTATAGTTTGATGACGGTGCAAATATTTTAAGGCATGTTTTATAAAATAAATCAGCCTGTGATCTTTTTTTCGCTTTTACAAGTAACTAATTAAGTAGGTTTACTTATTCTGTACGTCTTTTTTCAAGATAGGTATTCACGAGGCATTGCCTTTGACTTTTACCTTAGAGGTGTATTTTTGTTTCAGCCAACACGGCAGGATTCGCCGAGATCCCAGACATCGGTAAAATGTTCTGGTGGTTCTTCCCGTCGCTGGCCAGCGAGGCCAGCTCCCGGCCGCTGATCCTGTGGCTGGACGGCGTCACAGGAGACCCTCCCAGCCTGCTGGCCAACTTCGGCATGTTTGGCCCGTTCGACTTCAATTTGGAAAAAAGAAACGACTCTTGGGTAAGTACGTATCGTACTTAAAAAGTGCAGACGGCACATCAAGCTAAATATTATTGCATCGGGCCCCCGATCCGAGGGGATCCCGCGCCCAAGAGGCCGAGCTCAGGAAAATTACATTTAATTTACCGATTTCGAAGATGATAGTTGATAGTCTAGGTACACCAGTCCATACCAATAGCCTCAATAAATTTGCCACGGGCCTCGGAGGGTATAGTTACGCCACTGAGTGTGAATTTGCGACAAAAATGTCTCGTCTGATATGCTGTCCATTATTAGTAGTAATTTTTATGCCAATCTTAAGTAATTAGCCATATTGTAATGCATTTTTTTTCATGTTCAGTATAGGTATTTGATGCTAGCCTCTCATAATTTTATTGCGATACAAATAATTGGAAAAATCTGTTATTATTAGTGGTGATAGGTAATTCCTTTACCTTAATATAGAATGCAAAATTTTACAGGTTGATGACTACAACCTCCTCTTCGTAGATGCACCGCTAGGGACCGGCTTTAGTACTATTGCCAGCGATGTTGAGATACCTGCAAATCTTGATACCAATAGTAAGATCATTTACGTTTATTTTGTAATATTTAATAGAGTATCACGTTACGGGAAAACGGAACAAAATGTTGCGAATTATAAGTGTATTTTCCTATTTCCTGATTATTCCCTGTTATAATAGATTTACCTTACTCTGTGTTACAAATTCTTTTATAACTAAGAAAAAATCAGACTAAGGTATCTATTGTAGACACCTAACTAAGTATAATCCAGTTAATAAAGATGCTAACTTGTTTCTTTTCAGCTGAACACTTACTGCAAGCTTTGGAGTCATTTTATGCCCGTCATGAAGAATTTGTGGATACTCCTCTCTACATAGTCGGACAAGGCTATGGAGCACAACTCGCAATGTCTCTTGTTCTTAGTCTGGATAAAGTGGGTATAGTCTGGTCGCCGAGCATGTAGAATTTTGTCCAATGACCCCAAGCTACCCATCCTTATCACTCGCGCGTAATTATATTGCTGTCGCGCTAGCACACTCACTGCTGCTGCCCGTCGCACAGTCGCGAATTATTATTTACTGTTTATTGTTACGATGCCTAATTCTATAAACCTCTTATTATTCAACAGGCGGAGAACTCAACAGCCAACTTGAAAGGCATCGTCATTGGCAACGGTATCATATCACCAGCGGTAGCTCTGACCAAACTGGGCTTCTACTTAGAGGAGCTTGGCTACATTGACGGCAACGGTCGTGCTGCTATAGAAAATTTTTCGAACGAAACCACGTATCTTGTTAGCGAAGGACAACTGGCTGAGGCGTACGAGAAATTCTTATCGTTAGGTGAATTTGTTAATGAAGAGGCTGGAGCTGTAGCTGTCAATTTAGGTCACATAGTTGAGAAAGTAACTTACGACTCCACTACTAAAGGTAAATGTTTTTCCGTTTGTTTAGCATTATGGATATTAGTTAGTGATGTCGGCACATTTTTATACCTACACACACACACAGTGACATAATTGCCTAAGCTAATATGCAACAGGCATGAGATTGCTTTGTGTTGCTGTTGTGATGTTGGCCTACACACGAAGGGTACCTTCATCAATTGAATATATTTTTTTACACTTTTTTAGACATATTTGGCCAGAAGAAGTACCTACGGGATGTCACTGGTTTCAATGTAGACTTCAACACCTTCATGACAGAAAGGGTTGCCCCCGCGTTAGGAATATCAGAACCAGATTTCGACAGCCGTCGAGAAGAGGTCATTCAAGCTTTTAAAGATGTATTCATGAGACCTGCTAAAAATATGGGTGAGTGGTTTGGGGATATTTTGCTGAGTTAAGTACAAGTATCGCAATAATTCGTCATTATAATAATTATCCTCTATTTTTCAGTCGAAGAGATTCTTGAAAACACGAACCTGACTGTTACAATTTACAATGGAAATTTGGATGCAGTATCTAATACACCAGGTAGGTACTGGTATACGACTAAGTTAAAATAAAAATCAATTCTGTACTTAAGTACCTAATTAACTACCTGTTAGACATCTAAAGTGCCAGGCAGCGATAAAATTACGAACAACATCATTTAAACTCTAATGTTTGTATTTGTAAAAATTAACAGGTTCATGTTTGTTACTTCTTCGCGCAAAAACTACTATTACCCATGTTAAAACTTTACAGTAAAAATAAAAGCGCTTTTATAAGCTTGCAAAAAATAAATTGCCATTTTATGAGCATTTTATTTAACCTCATAAAAATCACAGCAAAAGTCAAAGCTTATTAAGTTATGTCGGCCGTTTGGTGTAGTAGTTCAGAACCTCAGATCATAGCTATGATCTTAGTTCAGAACGGACTACTATGCCGAGAGGTCCCGGGTTCGATTCCCGGCTGGGCAGAAATTGAAATGATGAATTTTAGTTTCTGTGACGGGTCTGGGTGTTTTCTATGTTAATGTGTATGTATTTACAAAAAAAAAGTATTCAAGTATGTTTTGTTTATATCCGTTGTCTAGTACACATAGTACAAGCTTTGCTTAGTTTGGGACTATAGCGACGCAGTGTAAAATATCCAAGAATATTTATTTATTTATTATTTATTTATCGTATTATCAACATTTTCATTTCATTTTTAGGACAACTGGAATGGGTAGACAATCTCGAGTGGTCGGGGCAAGGCGAATTCCTGATTAGTTCTCGGCAGACTCTCATCGTCAATGGATTGATTGAGGGCTACTTCAGAGAGACCGATAAACTAAAATTCTATTGGATGAATGCAGCAGGAGTATCAGTATGTTTCTTTCTTTATGATATCTTAATTATGGCAACTAAGTACCTACCGACCGCCAGCAATATTTAACGCTGGTTCGGTTCGTACTGTCAAATTAGTAATTTTGCAACTTTTCATATAAGTTATGTTATCTATTACGTAGATACTTACCTAGCTACCTAATAAAAACTCTTAATAATATAACTGTTTCCGACACAATATAAAGAAATCATTATTTATTTCAAATTCCATATTATTTTTGTGATTTAAGACTCACATTCATAAATAACAAATTAATTTAATTACAGGTCCCACTTGACAGCCCCGTTGGAATGAGAAGAATTGTACAAAGAATAGTCGATAGTGACGGTGGAAACAATGGAAACGGAGAAGATGAAGATGACAATAATGGAAACGGAGAAGATGAAAACGATGGAAACGGAGAAATAGACAATACATGGCTGGAAGGCATACGTATGTAACTTATTTGACGAATTAGTTTTACCTCTTGTGAATTTGATACTCGAAGGAGGTAAAAATAACACTACCTGTGTTTGCAGTTCAAGAAGTTCACAGCGCTTTGTTCAAAGCTGTTTAAAACTCTGTTTATAGTTTGATGACGGTGCAAATATTTCAAGGCACGTTTTATAAAATAACATCCGCCTGTGATCTTTTTTCGCTTCTACAAGTAACTAATTAAGTAGGTTTACTTATTCTGTACGTCTTTTTTCAAGATAGGAGGTATTCACGAGCCATTGACTTTTACCTTAAAGGTGTATTTTTGTTTCAGCCAACACGGCAGAATTCGCCGAGATCCCAGACGTCGGTAAAATGTTCTGGTGGTTCTTCCCGTCGCTGGCCAGCGAGGCCAGCTCCCGGCCGCTGATCCTGTGGCTGGACGGCGTCACAGGAGACCCTCCCAGCCTGCTGGCCAACTTTGGCATGTTTGGCCCGTTCGACTTCAATTTGGAAAAAAGAAACGACTCTTGGGTAAGTACGTATGGTACTTAAAAAGTACAGACGGCACATCAAGATACAGTGTGAGTCACGTTAAAGTGTACATATGAAAATAGATGAAAGTAGACCTATTTTTATCGACAAAAAAGAGGTCAAAAAATTTTTGAGGTTTTTTTTCAATTTTTTATTGAATTTTATTTCTTCCAATTACTTATTGTAAAGAAAACGTAATAACTTTTAAACTAAGCGGTATATACTGATAAAATAAAAACAATAATAATGCTAAATAACAGGAAATACTAAAAAAATACATAAAATACACAAAAAATGCCAACAAATAATAAAAAAATATACTTTTTGAAAAAAATCTGCTTTTAAATTCGTGTTTTTTTGGTTATTTTATAAATTTCTCCAAAAAATGCCCCTATAACAGGTGGTTTTTATTACTTTGTATTATTTTCTATCGTATTGTCTTTGTAAAACCAAAAATCGCATGTCTCTATCCCTATCACAACATTTGCTATGATCGTTTGAACAAAGGCCTGCCACAACATTATTCTCCGCTACAGGTAGAGACAATTTTAATTTTAACTAAAAAGCTTATTTTACTTCGAAATCTTTTGTTTTTATTTGAAATCTAACTTGTCTTTATCAAAATTACAAATCTAGAGCCATTTTCAGTTTCGTTGTTAACCAAGCTTTGAATGGCGCGCCTGGAGAGGCTTAGTTCAAACGATCATTGCAAACGTTGTGATAGGGATAGAGACATGCGATTTTTGATTTTACGAAGGTAATACGATAGAGAATAATACAAAGTAATAAAAATCACCGGTTATAGGGGCATTTTTTGGAGAAATTTATCAAATAACCAAAAAAACACGAATTTAAAAGCAGTTTTTTTTTTTTCAAAAAGTATAATTTTTTATTATTTGTTGGCCTTTTTTGTGTATTTTATGTATTTTTTTAGTATCGCCTGTTATTTAGCATCATTACTGTTTTTGTTTTATCAGGATATACCGCTTTAAAAGTTATTACGTTTTCTTTACAATAAGTAATTGCAAAGAAAAAAATTTCTATAAAAAATTTAAAAAAAATCTCAAAATTTTTTTGACCTCTTTTTTGTCGATAAAAATAGGTCTAGTTTCATCTATTTTCATATGTACACACGACAGCACATCAGGTTACCCATTTTTGTTGCAAACTCGCCCTTAATACAACTGCACAAAAACCCACAGTGGTTACGTTGACGTGCCTTCGTCTGTACACTTTAACGTGACTCATACTGTATTATTGCATCGGGCCCCCGATCCGAGGGGGTCCCGCGCCCAAGAGGCCGAGCTCAGAAAAATTATATTTAATTTACCGATTTCGAAGATGATAGTTGATAGTCTATGNTTACGCGCGACTTCATATCTATTCTCTTTCTATGATCTGAGGTCTAGGTACACCAGTTCATACCAATCGCCTCAATAAATTTGCCACGGGCCTCGGATGGTATAGTTACGCCACTGAGTGCAAATTTGCGACAAAAATGTCTCGTCTGATGTGCTGTCCATTATTAGTAGTAATTTTATGCCCATCTTGGGTAATTAGCCATATTGTAATGCAATATTTTTTCATGTTCAGTATAGGTATTTGATGCTAGCCCCTCATAAATTTTTATTGCGATACAACAATTGGGAAAATCTGTTATTATTAGTGGTGATAGGTAATTCCTTTACCCTAATATAAAATGCAAAATTTTACAGGTTGATGACTACAACCTCCTCTTCGTAGATGCACCGCTAGGGACCGGCTTTAGTACTATTGCCAGCGATGTTGAGATACCTGGAAATCTTGATACCAATAGTAAGATCATTTACGTTTATTTTGTAATATTTAATAGAGTATCACGTTACGGAAAAACGGAACAATATTTTCTTATTTCCTGATTTTTCCCTGTTATAATTGTTGCGTCGTTCAATTACGTTATAGTGGAATCAATCACAAAGTTCTAAGATTATTATAGATTTACCTTACACTGTGTTACAAGGTGCTATGGAGAGGGCTATGCTTGGTGTTTCTTTGCGAGGTCGAATCAGAAATGAGGAAATCCGTAAACGAACTAAAGTTGCTGACATAGCCCGACGGATTAGCAAGCTGAAGTGGCAATGGGCAGGGCATATAGTACGCAGAACTGACGGCCGATGGGGCAGCAAGGTTCTGGAATGGAGGCCGCGTACCGGAAAACGCAGCGTGGGACGTCCACCTGCAAGGTGGACTGACGACATCGTAAAGGTAGCAGGGAGGCGCTGGATGCAGGCTGCTACCAATCGATCAACGTGGAAAGCATTAGCACTTCCACATCGCACGGTTGGTAGCGGCCTGCATCCAGCGCCTTCCCGCTACCTTTATCAGGTCATCGGTCCACCTTATGGGTGGACGTCCCACGCTGCGTTTTCCGGTACGTGGCCTCCATTCCAGAACCTTACTGCCCCATCGGCCGTCAGTTCTGCGTACTATGTGCCCAGCCCACTGCCACTTCAGCTTGCTGATCCGTCGGGCTATGTCAGCGACTTTAGTTCGTTTACGGATCTCCTCATTTCTGATTCGATCTCGTAAAGAAACACCGAGCATAGCCCTCTCCATAGCACGCTGTGCAACTTTGAGCTTCTGTATAAGGCCTATAGTGAGGGGCCACGTTTCCGAGCCATAAGTCATCACAGGTAACACACATTGGTTGTAGACTTTCGTCTTCAGGCACTGGGGTATTTTGGACGAAAAGATGTTGCGTAGTTTCCCGAACGCTGCCCAGCCGAGTTGGATTCAACGATTGACCTCCTTCTCGAAATTGGACCTACCTAGCTGGATCGTTTGTCCGAGGTAGACATACTTGTCAACAATCTCAAGAATCGAGCTCCCAACCGACACCGAAAGGTCCAGTTCGGGGCAGTGAATATGAGCATTAGAGGGGCGGAGCGTAGACTTCATCAAACGGGACCTCTCCAGCTTGACGTTAATGTTTAGTATGCCTCTGACTATCCGGTGATCACTACCGGTGATGATGATGATGATGGGTTAGAAATTCTTTTATAGGTATCTAAGAAAAAATCAGACTAAGGTATCTATTGTAGACACCTAAGTCTAATCCAGTTAATAAAGATTCTAACTTGTTTTTCTTTTCAGCTGAACACTTACTGCAAGCTTTGGAGTCATTTTATGCCCGTCATGAAGAATTTGTGGATACTCCTCTCTACATAGTCGGACAAGGCTATGGAGCACAACTCGCAATGTCTCTTGTTCTTGGTCTGGATAAAGTGGGTGGAATGATTTCATATAAATTATTATTTAAAATGTGTTACGATGCCCAATTCTACAAACCTCTTATTAATTAACAGGCGGAGAACTCAACAGCCAACTTGAAAGGCATCGTCATTGGCAACGGTATCATATCACCAGCGGTAGCTCTGACCAAACTGGGCTTCTACTTAGAGGAGCTTGGCTACATTGACGGCAACGGTCGTGCTGCTATAGAAAAATTTTCGAACGAAACCACCTATCTTGTTAGCGAAGGACAACTGGCTGAGGCGTACGAGAAATTCTTATCGTTAGGTGAATTTGTTAATGAAGAGGCTGGAGCTGTAGCTGTCAATTTAGGTCACATAGTTGAGAAAGTAACTTACGACTCCACTACAAAAGGTAAGTATGTTTCCGTATGTTTAGCATTATGGATATTAGTTAGTGATGTCGGCAAATTTTTATATCTACACACAGTGACATAATTGCCTAAGCTAATAATAATATGCAACAGGCATGAGATTGCTGTTGTGATGTTGACCTACACCAAAGGGTACCTACCTACCTTCATCAATTGAATATAATTTATTTATACTTTTTTAGACATATTTGGCCAGAAGAAGTACCTACGGGATGTCACTGGTTTCAATGTAGACTTCAACACCTTCATGACAGAAAGAGTTGCCCCCGCTTTGGGAATATCAGAACCAGATTTCGACAGCCGTCGAGAAGAGGTCATTCAAGCTTTTAAAGATGTATTCATGAGACCTGCTAAGAATATGGGTATGTGGGCATTTTGGGGATATTTTGCTGAGTTAAGTCCATTTATCGCAATAATTCGTCATAGTAATTTATTCTCTATTTTTCAGTCGAAGAGATTCTTGAAAACACGAACCTGACTGTTACAATTTACAATGGAAATTTAGATGCAGTATCTAATACACCAGGTAGGTACTGGTATACGAGTAGGTTACAATAAAAATCAAGTCTGTACTTAAGTACCTATTAACTAACTGTTAGACATCTAAAGTGCCAGGCAGCGATAAAATTACGAATAGCATCATTTAAACTCTACAGTTTGTATTTGTGAGAATTAATAGATTTAATTAATTTAATTCTTCACGCAAATACTACTGTAACCCATGTTAAAGCTTTACAGTAAAAATAAAAGCGCTTTTAAAAGCTTGCAAAAAATAAATTAGTTTTATGAGCATTTTATTTAACCTCAGCTAGCTTAAAAAATCACAGCAAAAGTCAAAGCTTATCGTATTAACAACAATTTCATTTCATTTTTAGGACAACTGGAATGGGTAGACAATCTCGAGTGGTCGGGGCAAGGTGAATTCCTGATTAGTTCTCGGCAGACTCTCATCGTCAATGGATTGATTGAGGGCTACTTCAGAGAAACCGATAAACTAAAATTCTATTGGATGAATGCAGCAGGAGTATCAGTATGTTTCTTTCTTTAAGATATCTTAATTATGGCAACTAAGTACCTACCGACCGCCAGCAATATTTAACGCTGGTTAGGTTCGTACTGTCAAATTAGTAATTTTGCAACTTTTCATATAAGTTATGTTATCTATTACATAGATACTTACCTAGCTACCTAATAAAAACTCTTAATAATAGAACTGTTTCCGACACAATTTATAGAAATGATTTTTTATTTTAAATTCCATATTTTTGTGATTTAAGACTCACATTCATAAATAACAAATTAATTTAATTACAGGTCCCACTTGACAGCCCTGTTGGAATGAGAAGAATTGTACAAAGAATAGTCGATAGTGACGGTGGAAACAATGGAAACGGAGAAGATGACAATAATGGAAACGGAGAAGATGAAGATGACAATAATGGAAATGGAGAAGATGGAAACGGAGAAATAGACAATACATGGCTTGAAGGCATACGTATGTAACTCATTTGACGAATTAGTTTTACCTCTTGTGAATTTGATACTCGAAGAAGGTAAAAATAACACTACCTATGTTTGCAGTTCAAGAAGTTCACAGCGCTTTGTTCAAAGCTGTTTATAACTCTGTTTATAGTTTGATGACGGTGCAAATATTTCAAGGCATGTTTTAAAAAATAACATCAGCCTGTGATCTTTTTTTCGCTTCTACAAGTAACTAATTAAGTAGGTTTACTTATTCTGTACGTCTTTTTTCAAGATAGGTAGGTATTCACGAGGCATTGCCATTGACTTTTACCTTAAAGGTGTATTTTTGTTTCAGCCAACACGGCAGAATTCGCCGAGATCCCAGACGTCGGTAAAATGTTCTGGTGGTTCTTCCCGTCGCTGGCCAGCGAGGCCAGCTCCCGGCCGCTGATCCTGTGGCTGGACGGCGTCACAGGAGACCCTCCCAGCCTGCTGGCCAACTTCGGCATGTTTGGCCCGTTCGACTTCAATTTGGAAAAAAGAAACGACTCTTGGGTAAGTACGTATCGTACTTAAAAAGTACAGACGGCACATCAAGCTAAATATTATTGCATCGGGCCCCCGATCCGAGGGGGTCCCGCGCCCAAGAGGCCGAGCTCAGAAAAATTACATTTAATTTACCGATTTCGAAGATGATAGTTGATAGTCTAGGTACACCAGTTCATACCAATCGCCTCAATAAATTTGCCACGGGCCTCGGATGGTATAGTTACGCCACTGAGTGTGAATTTGCGACAAAAATGTCTCGTCTGATGTGCTGTCCATTATTAGTAGTAATTTTTATGCCCATCTTGGGTAATTAGCCATATTGTAATGCATTTTTTTTTCATGTTCAGTATAGGTATTTGATGCTAGCCTCTCACAATTTTTATTGCCATACAAATAATTGGGAAAATCTGCTATTATTAGTGGTGATAGGTAATTCCTTTACCTTAATATAGAATGCAAAATTTTACAGGTTGATGACTACAACCTCCTCTTCGTAGATGCACCGCTAGGGACCGGCTTTAGTACTATTGCCAGCGATGTTGAGATACCTGGAAATCTTGATACCAATAGTAAGATCATTTACGTTTATTTTGTAATATTTAATAGAGTATCACGTTACGGAAAAACGGAACAATATTTTCCTATTTCCTGATTTTTCCCTGTTATAATGGTTGCGTCGTTCAATTACGTTATAGTGGAATCAATCACAAAGTTCTAAGATTATTATAGATTTACCTTATACTATGTTACAAATTCTTTTATAGGTATCTAAGAAAAAAATCAGATTAAGGTATCTATTGTAGACACCATAGTTTAATCCCGTTAATAAAGATTCTAACTTGTTTTTCTTTTTAGCTGAACACTTACTGCAAGCTTTGGAGTCATTTTATGCCCGTCATGAAGAATTTGTGGATACTCCTCTCTACATAGTCGGACAAGGCTATGGAGCACAACTCGCAATGTCTCTTGTTCTTGGTCTGGATAAAGTGGGTGGAATGATTTCATATAAATTATTATTTAAAATGTGTTACGATGCCCAATTCTACAAACCACTTATTATTTAACAGGCGGAGAACTCAACAGCCAACTTGAAAGGCATCGTCATTGGCAACGGTATCATATCACCAGCGGTAGCTCTGACCAAACTGGGCTTCTACTTAGAGGAGCTTGGCTACATTGACGGCAACGGTCGTCCTGCTATAGAAAATTTTTCGAACGAAACCACCTATCTTGTTAGCGAAGGACAACTGGCTGAGGCGTACGAGAAATTCTTATCGTTAGGTGAATTTGTTAATGAAGAGGCTGGAGCTGTAGCTGTCAATTTAGGTCACATAGTTGAGAAAGTAACTTACGACTCCACTACAAAAGGTAAGTATTTTTCCGTTTGTTTAACATTATGGATATTAGTGATGTCAGCACATTTTTATACCTACTCACAGTGACATAATAGCCTAAGCTAATATGCAACAGGCATGAGATTGCTGTTGTGATGTTGACCTACACCAAAGGGTACATTCATCAATTCAATATAAAATGTAATTTATTTACACTTTTTTAGACATATTTGGCCAGAAGAAGTACCTACGGGATGTCACTGGTTTCAATGTAGACTTCAACACCTTCATGACAGAAAGAGTTGCCCCCGCTTTGGGAATATCAGAACCAGATTTCGACAGCCGTCGAGAAGAAGTCATTCAAGCGTTTAAAGATGTATTCATGAGACCTGCTAAGAATATGGGTAAGTGGGCATTTTGGGGATATTCTGCTGAGTTAAGTACATGTATGTATCGCAATAATTCGTCATAGTAATTTATTCTCTATTTTTCAGTCGAAGAAATTCTTGAAAACACGAACCTGACTGTTACAATTTACAATGGAAATTTGGATGCAGTATCTAATACACCAGGTAGGTTCTGGTACCTACCTATTATCTAACTGTTAGTGCCAGGCTGCGATAAAATTACGAATAGCATCATTTAAAACTCTAAAGTTTGTACCTACTTAATTTGTAAGGATTAATAGATTCATGTTTATTACTTCTTCACGCAAATACTTTACAGTAAAAATAAAAGCGCTTTTAAAAGATTGCAAAAAATAAATTAGTTTTATGAGAATTTTATTTAACCTCAACTAGCTTAAAATCGGCTTTTACCCGTGGTCCCCCCAACATGTCCCCCTGGTGGGTCCACGGGTAATTTTTTTTACCCGTTGTCCCACCGTTCTGAACAGTGTTTGCCAGTGGGTCTACGGGTAATTTATTTTAACCATGGTCCCACCGCACTAAGTGGCAAACATTGCATGTTACCTAGGTATCTATAATAGGTACTATAAAAAAATCTATAATTAATTATAGAAAATAATTGTGGGTAGGTACGGCACCATAGATTTATAAGACTTAATTCCTAAGTTCATATTTATTTGAGAATAAAGGATACCATCGAAATTAATAATTGCAAGAACATTTTTTATAATGAGTGTAGATAAATGTTTGCCACTTAGTGCGGTGGGACCATGGTTAAAATAAATTACCCGTAGACCCACTGGCAAACACAGTTCAGAACGGTGGGACAACGGGTAAAAAAAATTACCCGTGGACCCACCAGGGGGACATGTTGGGGGGACCACGGGTAAAAGCCGTTAAAACAATTACAGCAAAAGTCAAAGCTTATTAAGTTATATCGTCCGTTAGGTGTAGTAGTTCAGAACGTACTACTGCAGTGGTACTACTATGCCGAGAGGTCCCGGGTTCGATTCCCGGCCGGGCAGAAATTGAAATGATGAATTTTAGTTTCTGTGACGGGTCTGGGTGTTTTCTATGTATAATGTGTATGTACCTATTTACAAAAAAATTTTATTGAAGTATGTTTAATATCCGTTGTCTAGTTACCCATAGACAAGCATTGCTTAGTTTGGGACTAACGGCGCAGTGTAAAATGTCCAAGAATATTTATTTATTTATTATTTATTTACCGTATTATCAACAATTTTATTTCTTATTTTAGGACAACTGGAATGGGTAGACAATCTCGAGTGGTCGGGGCAAGGCGAATTCCTGATTAGTTCTCGGCAGACTCTCATCGTCAATGGATTGATTGAGGGCTACTTCAGAGAGACCGATAAACTAAAATTATATTGGATGAATGCAGCAGGAGTATCAGTATGATTCTTTCTTTAAGATATCTTAATTATGGCAACTAAGTACCTACCGCCAGCAATATTTAACGCTAACGCAATATTTTCGGTTCGTAGAGTCAAATTATTAATTTTGCAACATTTAAGAATGTCGTTAAGTTATGTATAGGTAGATACCTACTTACCTAGTTACCTTAAAAAACTCGAATTAATAGAACTATGTTTCCGACACAATTATAAAGAAATCATTTTTTTTTAATTCCATATTTTTGTGATTTATGACTCACATTCGTAAATAATTAATTTAATTACAGGTCCCACTGGACAGCCCTGTTGGAATGAGAAGAGTTGTACAAAGGATAGTTGATAACTAAAAAATAAATGTTTAAAATTTATCAATACAATTCATTTTATTAAGCTTCAAAAACTTTTTACGAGAAGACTGGTATGGGGCAGCGATACGCAGCAATCCCAGGCATTTGCAAGCCGTCAGTACTTACTTAATTTTGAAAGGTCCTACTCTTGATCTCCTGCTAAAGCCTTCCACACCAGCCCGCTTTAACAAGTTCTTTGTTTTTTTAATGGAATTACTTTGCTCCGTGAAGCGATTTTAAAATGAAATGGCAGAATTTAGAGACGAGTAGGTTTACGTGATGATGCAGGCAGACTCGTCGACTTTCAGTCTCATATAATACAGTCATATTAACGCTTAGCACTTAGGTAGGGGATCTGCTCATGGACGCTTCATTCCAGTGTGATAAAAATAAGGCTGAGTAGGCTTTCGAGGAACATTAATCCAGCTACTCATTTCGTTCTATCTCAAAGAATCGCCATTTGATGAGAGCGAGAGAAAAAATGGAACTGTGGCCCACTGTAAATAAATAAATAATAGCCGTGGACATTTTACACTGTGCTTCTAGTCCCAAACTAAGCAAAGCTTGGTAATTTGTGCAAAACTTGGTATTGTCTAGGTACTAGACAATGGTTATAAACATACATAAAATAAGTACTTTTTATTTATTATAGATACATAGTAACACCACGTAACACCCAGACCCATCACAAAAATTAAAATTCATCATTTCAATTTCTGCCCGGCCGGAAATCGAACCCGGGACCTCTTGGCCGTTGGACCGTTTCCGAACCATTGTACCATCGGCAACAGTGTTAACTATCCATTGCCTGTCATGTCGTCTTGTTCTATCGCAAAGAATCACCATTTGATGAGAGCGAGAGCAAAAACGGAAATGGATAGTTTACAGTGTAGCCGTACACCAAACCACGATTGATGCACATTGCACAAGCAAGAATCATGAATTTAGATTCTTATAATTAACGTGGATATAGATGTAAGTTGGCAATTAATTTAAAAATAAATAGCCCATAGCCGCGCAAGCTTAATCGATTATCTTCTCTTTGGTTATAGATTTATCTATGGTTTATTTCTGTGGGAGCGTTTGGCCAAAAATTGAATTTCTTGGGAATTTTTGGCAATCTCCATGGCAACCGCCAAAAACTTTAGCATGTTTTTGTCAAGGACACGTTAGCTAACTTTAAAAATGACGTTTTCACATATATTTTTTTTAGCACACCGCTAAATGGACGCCATTTTTCTTACTAGCTAACAATGCTATTTTCGGTCAAACGCCCCTTATTGTCAGCGTGACAGCGTCTTGTCAGTGTCATTGTCAATTGTCAAAAATTTTTAATTTGTCTCTTGTGTTTTTCGCTTGGATTTTCTTTCTCTTGAATTTCTGAATATTGTTTGTCTACTGGTTAAAAAAAATATCAATCATAACAATAAAAAAAACAATAAAGTGTAGTGTGTTGTAAAAATGGCTGATATTCTAGACATATTGGACATAGAACAACCAGGAGCATCGGAAATTAGCAGGGATAGCATCATACATGGTGACAAAGTAAAAAAGAAGTATGTGACCGCTAAGGCTGTAAAAAGACCGGAGGGAATGCATCGGGAAGTGTTTGCTCTCTTGTACAATGACTCCAACAAAGACTTACCTCCGTTACTACCCACTGATACTGGTAAGTCTAGTTCTTAGCCTGATAACTAAAACACATCCTATTGGATCACAAAAGCAATTCAAAATATTTTATTATTTTTAGGAAAAGCCTACAAACAAACTAAGGCTAAGCTGGGAATGCGTAAAGCCAGAAAGTGGATTTGGGCGCCATTTACAAACCCTGCTCGAAAAGATAATGCAGTTTTTCATCATTGGAAACGAGTCTCTGATGAAACTAAAGAATATCCATTTGCACAATTTAACAAGGTAGGTACAGCACATTTCTCATTCATATTTATCACACTTTGACAAAATAAATGTATCTTTGTATTACTGATTTCAGCAAGTATCAATACCTTCATACTCTGAATCAGAATATAATCAATATCTCAAATCAGAAGACTGGAGTCAAGCTGAAACAGACCACTTGATGGACCTGTGTCAGCGTTTTGATTTGCGATTTATTGTCATTCATGATCGATGGGACCGAGCTGCCTTCAGAGACAGAAGTGTAGAGGACCTAAAAGAACGATACTATGGAATATGTGCCACTTTAAGCAAGGTAAATGTAATATGGCTCCATTTACTAATTTCACAATAATTACTTTAAAATTAATACTTTTATTGTTTTGTTATATTCAGGTAAAAACAAATCCATGGTCAAACACTGTTACTACAGTCAATGGAGAGAAACGGACTTATCACTATGATGCTGAACACGAAAGGAAGAGGAAGGAACAATTAAGAAGATTATTTGATCGAACCCAGGAACAGGTATGTGAAATAATTTCAAAAATAAAATATGTTCTATTTAAAAAAAATTTTTTAATTTAATTTTTACAGATTGAAGAAGAACAAATGCTGCTCACTGAATTGAAAAAGATTGAAGCAAGGAAACGTGAACGGGAAAGGAAGACACAAGATTTACAGAAGTTAATATCAAGGGCAGAATGTGGAAATACTCCAGTAGTAAATCCGGTACCAAATAATACAGAGGGAACTAGTACACCCTCAAATACTGCAACAAACATTGCAAGAAGACATGACAGGAAACTTCACAAAAAGAAACTATCAACACAACAGAGGCCAGTTCGTGCCATAGAAACAGTAGTCAGTATTACTATTATTTGATTCATCGATTGTAATAATACCAAAAATTGAAATAACTTACCATTTTCTCAAAATGTTTTAGACTGTGGAGTGGTCAGGCATCAAATTCCCAGAGGCAAGGAGCACTGGGGTTTGGCTGCGTTCTCAGCGAATGAAATTGCCTCCAGGAGTTGGACAAAGAAAGACTAAGGCCATTGAACAAGATTTGCGGCAAATGAATATTGGTAGGTTTTTCAATTCTCCCTAATTAGTTGATATTATGTTGATCACCTGCCCAAAGCCAGGAGTGTTATAAAATCCAATGTCTTTATAGCTCATAACACAAAACCTTTAATCACATGAAATAAATAATTGTTTCAGACATAGCTCCCACACCAACTGAAGCCATATGCAAACACTTCAATGAACTGCGTTCAGATTTGGCCCTGGCTATTGATTTGAAAAATGCACTAGTTGCTTGTGAATTTGACTTACAGGCACTAAGGCATCAATATGAAGCACTGAACCCAGGAAAGGTAATCAGATACTTAAGTATTATGATCATGAATCTAGTAATTGATGGATTACTACAAAATTATAAATTTAAATTAGTAGGTTATTTGTTTATTATAAAAAAGTAAGTAACATAAATAACTTGTTTCAGACTCTCACTATTCCAGCATCAATATGCATCTCTACAGATGGTGAAACAAAACCTGTGGGTGAAATAATTGATGTTGTCGGCTCACCTAGTGCTCTGAATTCTACCATATAGTATTGTGTAAACTATTTGGACAATTTAGACCTGCTTGACTAGCGTTTAAATAATACTGTGAAGTGAATTTAATAATTGCTTAGTGCATTAAGTTTTAAGTCACTAGCAAATTGCAAGATATAATGTTAATGTCATAGCTTGTTTGAAAGCAAATTGAAAATACAAATAGAATCATATTTTAAGGAAACCATGATCAAATAATAAATAAGTATTATCTTAGATTGTTGTTTATTCATGCAACAACTGCAATTTGCTGATGACAAACAATACATTTAACAAATTAATGTATTCATATTTAGAAAATAAAAGACATATTGTAACTCATATTCTTTATTATCATCAAATTGCTCCTTTTGGAGCACCATACGCATCAGGCATCCTTTCTATTGTGTACTTATGATCAGCAACATACATTATTGGAACACCAGGAATCTTCCTTATTCTCCTTTTGAGATCTTTATCATTTGTTGCTACTATGTAACATTTATGTTGTGTCACCCTCTGTACAATGCAATCATCAGCATAAGTGCCTTTATGCAGGCAAGCAATTCTCTCAAAGCGAGGGTCTTTAATTATTCTTAATGCTACACGATACTTTCTTCCAAGTTTCTCTAATTCACCCAAAACACAGTCTGTTATGTACGGGATACATTTGGCATACAAACAATCCATCATATTCTGTAAAATGTCTAGCTTATTCTTAATTGAAAAGTTGATGAAATTTGTATCAACCAGAATGTGATATGGTGGTCCTAACTGAGTGTTGTATTGAAAGAACAATGCAGAGCTGGCTTGTGGAACTTCTCGGATCTTCATTTCATGTGGGTCAACAGGTTTCTTCTTCTTTGGCTCTGCTCTTTCCTTAGCTTTTATCCTACTGTCACTAGGACTTATCATTTTCTTCATTTTTGCAAACCTTTTTTCCACAATTTTTCTTGTCTTACGTGCTTTTCCCTGTATTGGAAAATCGGCATTATATAGATAAAATTATGAAAAAAAGATATTAATTACACAAATAGATATTATATAGGAATAGTAGGTTTTGGATCTCATAAGTTACTACGTACGGCACTAGCCTTTACACGCGCCAGAGAAAGACTAACGCGTGCATGTCCCATAGAAAACTTGAATAAAAATAAAATTGTCCTACGTTCTTCCTTGACCTTACATTAGGTGGCAAGCATGAAATGTACGGTAGACAGACGGAGTTACTTTCGTTTCTATAGTGGTATTTTCGAAACAAACTAATAATATTTCTACACCAATATACAGAAAAAGAAATATGACCAATTACCATGATAAATCCGTAATTCTGTAAACCACCACAATAAAACACAAACACTTATTTTAATTAGTTTTTCTGGACTGCAAATTATACGTGGTATTTGTTCTATTTTGTTTAGATTTTTTAGGTTATGTTGCTCTTGTCATTTATGTCACTGTCACAAACACGTGTGGTTTTATACCCTCGTCATGGACGTTAAACTATGGACCGGGCATAACTTTAAAATAAACGTGCTTATTACATGCACGATTTGGGAACAGAAAATGGCTGCAATTTAGGCAGCTGACAAATACATTCTTGGTAAGACCAAGTATGTACACACAAACATTTTGTCCTATCCACGTCAATAAATAGCTGTTTGTCATTAATGTACTTAGGCAATTTTTGTATAGATCATAGATCACTAAGGCCTCTCCATATAATTAGCACCTCTATGGCCCTCCTTCCATACAGACTGCTAGTGTTGTGCCAATCGATATAGTTCGATTTATCTCTGTGCGAATCAAGCCAAGGCCAAGCAACGTCAAAAAATAAGTTAGTGCAAAGCTGTGAATCACAAGTTTTTTTTAAAACTCAATCATAAACGTCATTAATATTCTGTCAAAATTGTCAAAAAAGTATATAATTTTCGTAATTTTTCATTTAATTTCATGTATCTTATTCATTAATTATTATTTAGCGGATTGGCTAATACATATTTACATTACCAAATTTTGTTGATTAAGTCAATTTTGTAACTACAAGCCATGGAGATATGTCGAGCTTGTTTATCATCTAAACGAGGAATGATTCCATTTGATGATACTTTAGTAACAAATTATAATTTATTAACCAATTTAAATGTAAGTATTTTGTGCTATTTGATATACACATACATAATCTTGTGTTCAGTCATAAAACTTATTTTTTATTGTAATATCAAACATTTCTTTCTGGTTATAGGTGAAACTGTATGATTCAATGCCACAAAAACTATGCCCTAAATGTGTAGTTGCAGTGAAATCCTTTATAGAATTTAGAGAAAATTGTGTGTCCTCAGAAACAAAACTACTGGAAGACATTCAGGTAATTCACCCAAATATTTTAGGCCTCTATAAATCCGTACCGCNTAAATGTACCTTGGAGTTTAATGACTGTGATTTTCTCTTAAGCCTTATAGTCTTTAGCCTTTCAAGACTATAAGTATAGCACTTAAATGAGCCTGTGCCTGAGGTATAGGAGCATGACGGGAGGAGTATTGACAGGACAGGAGTAGTGACATTGACATATAAGTAGAGAATACAAATCTGAAGTCTCGCTTACTTTTCACCTGATAGCCAACAAAAACACCCTCCTGTGCTGCTCCCATACCTTAGGATTCAGTTAAGTGCTAGTCCTATAATGAACTGAATATTTAAATAGACAACTAATAATCTTTGGTTTTTAGTTGGTTAGAAAACCTAAAAATGAAAATCTTCAAACTGATGCAGAACCAGAAATAGAAATCAGTTTGAAGCAAGAAGTAAAATATGAGAATGAGAATGACTATGAAGATGTGGATTACATTGAAGAAGAATACCTTAACTATGAAGATTGTAAGCTGAGACTTCCTATTAAAATAGAAAATGAAACCAAGCCAGGTGGGAATGATTAACTATTATGTGCAGCAGATTGTGATGCCCTCGTTGTGATCCTATTCAGTATGACATTACATCATTATATGTTTTGATTACAGTTCTAGAGCAAACAAAACCGATAATTGAAAAAAAGAATTCTGTTAAAATTGTCAAAACTAGGCCAAAAACCAAGGTTCAAAAGATACAAAAAAGCAAAGGTAAGTTAACCCAACAATAAATGGTGTAGATTGAAAAATTAATTCATTTCTATTTTCTCTAATTACAACAGAAATAAAATTTTGATCTTGCTTTGGTCCCAAATCCATATTTGCATAATTGATTGTAATTTATATTTCTTATGTGTATTTCATGTGTATTCCTCTTTCTTACTTTTCAGTTATAAAACCAAAGAGGAATGCTCCTAAGACCAGAGAAAAAATTAACAAAACTTGGCCATGTGGTAATAATACATTTCAAGCTTAATAATGTTGATATAATTAATTAAACTGCTCAGCATCTCCTGCTCAGTTTGTTGAATTGTGATCAAATTTTAAGTACTCGTAAATATTTTTTAACAATTTACACAGGTATTTGCTCCAAAAATTTCGAAGATGAAAACATGTTGAAGAGTCACTTAGAGACACACATGACAGGTACAGAATGCAAGATTTGCTATGAGAGGTTTAACGCATGGCACAGTCTACTAGCACACAGGTTAGATCACCTCCCGCAACATGGACGAAAGTGTCACTTGTGCAACAAACGATATAGAGCAAGTATGTACTTAGAATACCATTTCTTAAAGGAACACAACGATGGAAAGGTAAAAAGTTTTATTTTTCATTATTGTTATACAGTCTTAAGTTTAATTAATAATAAATATTATTTTTGTAACGTTTAGTTTAGGTAAATTAAGTAGCTAACTTTAAATATTATTATGGATTATTTTATTTTGGCAAATAAACTTGATAATTTGTTTGTTTAATCGTACGACTGTCGTCGTATTATAAACGCATTTTGTTGTGGATTCGATTGCCATATGTAAGAAAAGTATGTGATGAACACTTCAATAGGCTAAATGACAAAATTTCAATTCTTTGTCTGTCAGGCAGATAATTAGAAAATATTAGACTTATATTTTTTATTTTTTTTCATAAATAAATAGGTAATAACAGTGCTACATCGAGTTAAAATGGCGCGTTGCGTCACGCTTGAGTAGATTTTTTACTCAAAAGTGACGTCACGCGACATTTCAACTCAATTTATTACTGTAATTATTCAATTATGAAAAAAAAAAAAATATGTGTCCTAATTTTTTTTATTATCTGTATGACGGACTAAATAGAATTTCAATTTCATTACCCAGTCAACATCCCTATTACAGTGAATTAGTGATTTATGTTATTTGGAACTAGAATGGTTTACTGTGATTATAATCAAGTATAATATTTATTATTTTTAATTTTTTTACAGAAAGTAGCGCTGAAATGCAAAGCTTGCAATAAAGAATTTAAAAATCCAAGACGATTGAACAGCCATTACAATTATGCCCATATTGAAAGTAAATATTTTTGCGACCATTGTTCAAAAGGGTAACTATCTTAATTAATAAATGTTATAGTCATATTTTGTATGTATCCTGTGTTGAAATATTAGATTTTTTCAATACAGTATCTACAGTATAGTCCTTTTGTTTTAGGTATACAAGTAAATCTGCATTGAAAGGGCACATTTTGGGGCGTCATACGGACGCCAAACCTCACATGTGTGACATGTGTGGGTTCCGGTGTAAATTGAAAAGTAACTTAAATGTAAGAGCTTCTGTTTTTCATTGAGAAACATGGCTCGCCTTAATATTTCAGATTGGATTTCACCAAAGAAGCGAAAGATTTAATAATGTCCAACGAAACTACAAAAATAATATTAAAAGCGTGTTTGTTTAGTTGCTCTTGCTTTACTAGAGAAACTGAGATAAGTTGCTAATCGCTATGATAAAAAAATACTTAAATACATATTTACTGTTGCAGATACATAAAACAAGAAGGCATTCTGAAAATAAAGTTATAACTTGTAAAGAATGTGACAAGTTGTTCAAGACTCAAGAATTGTATGAGAGTCACAAATGTAAAGTGAGACACGTCATGTGTCCAGACTGCGGAATAGTGTGTACTAATAGAAAGGTGAGTACGAGCGGAAAACAAGTATCTAGTTGTTAAAGAGTTGAATATAAATAATAAAAAAATTCAATTATATCAAATTCAAATTCTTTCGATTCGATCAAAAAGTGCGTTTTGTCTAGGGGGGCAGAAGTTACTCGCTCACCATGAGCCCCGTAAGAAGGCTCACCTATTAGTTGAACGATTTTGAAACGTCAAATGGCAAAAATCGGATATATTTAAATTTTATCTCAGCATAGTTAGCAGTGCCCTCCTGCAAATGACTTTTCAGCATAGCTGGGCACCGTTAATCAAATAGTTAACTTCGTTAATCGTTAAACCGTTAATAAAAAAATTAACTTCGTTAAACGTTAAAACGTTACATTTCACAAGATTTAACGCAAGTTAACGTTAATCGTTAATCCGTTAACACATGATAATAAAACGAAAAAAATCATTGTATGCAAGGTTCAAATAATTTCGAAAACTTGTATCGCGCATGGAATTTATTCCTCTTTTTTAGGGTTCCGTAGCCAAATGGCAAAAAACGGAACCCTTATAGATTCGTCATGTCTGTCTGTCCGTCCGTATGTCACAGCCATTTTTTTCCGAAACTATAAGAGCTATACTGTTGAAACTTGGTAGGTAGATGTATTCTGTAAACTGCATTAAGATTTTGATGCAAAAATAAAAAAAATATAATAAATATTGGGGGCTCCCCATACTTAGAACTGAAACTCAAAATTTTTTTTTCATCATACTTACGTGTGGGGTATCTATGGATACATAGGTCTTCAAAAATTATATCGAAGTTTCTAAAATATTTTTTTTCTAAATCGAATAGTTTGCGTGACAGACGCTTCCAAAGTGGAAAAAAGTTGGTATCCCCCCCTCTCTAACTTCTAAAATAAGAAAATAAAAATCTAAAAAAAACATGATGTAGGTAGGTACATTTATTATGTACTATAAAAACTACCAACGAAAATTGTTTTGAACGAGATCTATACAGTGTGAGTCACGTTAAAGTGTACATATGAAAATAGATGAAACTAGACCTATTTTTATCGACAAAAAAGAGGTCAAAAAATTTTTGAGATTTTTTTTTAATTTTTTATAGAATTTTTTTTCTTCCAATTACTTATTGTAAAGAAAACGTAATAACTTTTAAACTAAGCGGTAAATCCTGATAAAATAAAAACAGTAATAATGCTAAATAACAGGCGATCCTAAAAAAATACATAAAATACACAAAAAAGGCCAACAAATAATAAAAAATGATACCTTTTGAAAAAAATCTGCTTTTAAATTCGCGTTTTTTTGGTTATTTGTCAAATTTCTCCAAAAAATGCCCCTATAACCGGTGGTTTTTATTACGTTGTATTATTTTCTATCGTATTACCTTCGTAAAACCAAAAATCGCATGTCTCTATCCCTATCATAACGTTTGCAATGATCGTTTGAACAAAGGCCTGCCACAACATTATTCTCCGCTACAGGGAGAGAAAATTTTAATTTTAACTAAAATGCTTATTTTACTTCCAAATCTTTTGTTTTTACTTGAAATCTAACTTGTCTTTATCAAAATTACAAATCTAGAGCCATTTTCAGTTTCGTTGTTAACGAAGCGTTGAATGGCGCGCCCGGAGAGTCTTTGGTCTAGTTTCATCTATTTTCATATGTACACTTTAACGTGACTCACACTGTATAGTAAGTTGTTTTTTTTTAATACCTTGTAAATCGTAAACCGCTTATTACCGCGTAATCTTTCATACAAATAACTTAAATTAAAAAAAAAATCCGACACGCACTTGGCCTGTTTTTTTGTTTGCGCTACAAGCTTTCGAAATTATTTGAACCTTGCATAAGTACAATTATTTTTTTTCGTTTTAGTACAACTGCATTTCAGAATAAAAGCTTGTTTTTAAAAAAGTTTTTTAATTATTATAATTTTATTTTACACTTTTTAGTTGTATCTCAATCTCAGAGCCTTGGTTCAATTACAATACAATTTAGCACCAAAGTGCTCGAAAAGACAAATCCAGCAAACCCAAACTCGATAAGTTTCCACCGTTTCGTTTAGGAATTCCTATGGCCACCTCCTGACTCCATCATCAGGACCCTGAACATCATCTAGTGCTAAAGTGCTCGAAAAGACAAATCCAACGAACCCAAATTCGATGCGATGCCGCCGTTTCATTTAGGAGTTCCTATGGCCCCTCATGACTCCATCATCAGACTAGCTCAATGGTACCTTAACATTGCATTGTCATCGTACTTACATAAGTATACCAAATTTCAGCTCAATCGGTTGAAGAAAACTGGTCTTAAATTCAGTTGCAAGAGTTGTCCCACACAAACTTACAAGTGTCGTTAGTATTCTGGTTACAAAAACTGTTGTTTTGGGTTCTGGAAGTTCTGGAAGCCCGAACGTACTTGTCAGAACGCGTTTTTCTAGCGTTTTTCAGCCTGCTTTTGGTAAATAGTAGGTACTGGATTAACGGATTAACGGACTTAGGATAATTTAACGGAAGTTAACGAGTCCGTTAACATTTTTTAAAGTTAACTTAAAAGTTAATCCGTTAATAGAAATGTTAACTTCGTTAATTAACGATTAACGGATTAACGAGTTAATGCCCAGCTATGCTTTTCAGTGTTTTCCAACGTGGCAAAAATCGGAACCAATAATCAAGTATTGACATTACGTCGTCCCCATGTCAATGTCATCTAGGTGGGATATCTATAAAGGTCGTTAAAGTAAGTATAGATCGTTTCATCCACGAAGACGCGCCCCACCAATTTTTGATTTTTGATTTTGTTCATCCGAGCGTCATTATTGTAGTGTGTGTGCACTGTGCAGCACTCATGGATAAATGGCAATGCCAGATTTTGTATGGAAGGTGGCGTCTTTTTTTTTCGCGCGGCCATCAACCAAACTTTGTTTTTTGATTACAAAATAGTGTAATAAACCAAACTTACTACAGCATGTATACCTCTAAACTCAGTCTGAACTGAGTTACGAGCATTAGAAGTTTAATGATTTTCATACTAGATTTGCTTTTTGCGCGCAAGTTTTGTAAGAAATTGCAACAGAATATTGCGCTATTTTTTTACTGCGCTTATTCTGCTGCATACTGATGTCTGGAGCCTTTAATAGATGGTATTGTTTGTTTACACATACAATGTCATTATTTTGTTGCAATTTCTTACAAAACTTGCGCGCAAACAGCAAATCTAGTATGAAAATCATCAAACTTCTGATGCTCGTAACTCATTTCAGACTGATTTTAGAGGTATACATGTCATAGTAAGTTTGGTTTATTATACTATTTTGTAATCAAAAAACAAGGTTTGATCGATGGCCGCGCGAAAAAAAAAGACGCCAATTTCCGGCATTGTCTTTTACCGTGTACCGATAACACTCAAACATTAGCGGAAGAATGGTGGAGCGCGTCTTGGTGGATGAAACTATCTATATGCGTGATGCGTTTTTCTTTTATTTATTTATCCAGTCCACCTCCTTGAGATCGTCTATGCATCGCGCCTATAAACAGTCTTATTTTGTCAGCTGCGGTCGCACCGGCGCGTGCACGAAGCGGCGCGCCACGCGTGCCCGCGCTGCCCGGCGCGCTACAAGACCAAGGAGGCGCTGCGCGTGCACGTCGACCGGCACGACAACGTGCGCCGGCTCACGTGCAACCTCTGCCCCGCCAAGTTCTTCTCGCAAAGCGTGCTCATCAAACACCGACGTATGCACACAGGTATAACCTTTGGCGTACCTAGACTTCTTTGTAGGGGGCTGTGCCCTGACATTGCGATCTTCAAATCGTTAGCCCAACATCCTCACGCACCAGACCATTGGGGGTGGGGGTTTGACGTAGAACGTGTACTTAACAAAATACCTTTATAGGCTGAATTTGTTTGTATAAAGCCGGGTCTCTAGTGCGTGTTTGGCCCTACATAATCAACAAAAACATCTCAACATTCAACAAAATTGCGTACAAAAAATTTTGAATGTTGACATATTTTGTTGATTGTATTGTGTAGGGAAAAACACGCGCTGGAGACCCGGCTTGATATTTAGCTCGTGGAACCCTAAGTGGTCGCATGAGACCGCGGTAACTTTATTTCTATTGTGTCTCGTTTCGCTGGCACTTGAAAGGTTAGTATAGAAAAGTGCGCATTTTGCGACGTGCACATTCTGCGTCAAACCCCTTTAATGGTGCGTAATTAAAAAAAATCGTTTTATGTATCTAAAATTAGATTTTGGACAGCTTGAAAAAAATGCTTCAGGTGGGAATTGAACCAACCACGTGTTTATCGAATGTCTTCATAGCTGCTGAGCTATAAGATTAGTACGTCAGAGTACTAATCTTGAAAAACTATTTTTATTCCTGCATGTAAGACTATCTCTATAACTTTAATCTAAATCGGTTCAGTCGTTTAAGCATGAAAAAGTAACTAACAGACCGACAAAGTTCCTGACCAAGAACCAAGACCTGTAATTGAGGTCATATACGTATCATGTGTTAAACCATGTTAAAATGTATGAACTGTATTATGTATGTGACTTTGTTGGTGTACCTAATAAATAAATAAATAAAAGTTACTTTAAAATTTATATTAGTATAACAAAAGTATTATTAAAAACTAATTTTGTTTCAGGTGAAAGACCCAATGTTTGCAATGTATGCGGCAAAGCTTTCAACGGGCGCCACAATCTCAAGGTGCACCTGAAAGTTCACGGAATCGACGCGGTTGTGAAAAGAGTTAAAAATCCCGAAGATGATCTTACTAATATTTTTAAATCGTCCAATTCTAAGTTTTAATGTATTATTCAATTCAAATAAAAATATATGAAAATTTTAAATCATTTATTTCCGAAGTACAATTTAAGGTTAAGTAAAAAAGTAATGTGTATCACATACAAAAAAGGTCTTTGGCAAGTACAAAATGTACTAATATATAAAATAAAATACTTTTATAAAAAGTATGAAAGAATTATTGCGTCGACAAATTACTAAAAAATAGGAAGTAAAAATATGTAGCTACTAAATAAGTATACAATAAATTAGCTACAATAGGTATCTTAATATTTACTTATTTCTTAGGTATAAAACAAAAATAATCACGATTTTATTAGTGGTACAATTTTATAACTAAGTACAGTAGATAGTTACAACTAAAGGTACAATATAAATTGGTTAAAAATAATAGGCAAGAATGTTACAGTCTTTCGAACAACGGAATGTAAAAGGTCCATGTGATTTTGTCTTAACTGCCGTTTTGCTAAAAATAATATAACTTCTATAAATATTAGCTACTCGTCTATCCCAGTTCTGTGTTATTCAGGCTTTATGTTTATTTAAAAGCTGCAATTATAGATTACTGAACTCTACCATTGTACGTCAATTTTTCAGTAACAAATTGGAAACGGATCCACACAAATACAAGGCTTTGGTTACTACGATAAATACAACGAACATTATCTCGACCGTCTTACTACATTATATGGACATTAAAACACAATTTATAACAACTAAGAGTATTAAATAAAATACTACGATTAAATTTTCATTTAGGACCTCAATGACTGATTCCTGAAATTAATGTATCCCAATTCGATCTCAATATGACCACTTGTTATTCATGGAGGTATCGGAAGTTATGAATGAATACAAAAGAGAGAAGTCATCATAATTATTGGACAAATTTATCAAGACAAAGATTATAGCCCTTGATCTTATGGGGCCCACGCTAGCGTCTTGCCAGCGCCCGCGCAGGGCGCGTCGCATCAATAAAATGTTTTTTTTTTCGGACGCGTAACGCAGCCTCCTTACCCTGCCTGCCTACTGACTTGTCGGTGCAGTAGTGGCGCGGCATCGGTATGCTCTGTATGTATACGCTGTACACCAAACTTACCAAGCGCCTATATTTCAATGGAGGGCGAGCGTTCAGCTCCATTGAAATATAGGCGCTCGGTAAGCTTTCGGTACCGCGTAGGTATCTCAAGCGTGCGATGTCGTGCCGCTGCCGCGCCGACAAGTCAGAAAACGGTCTAACGGTTGGCGTGGCCGCGTCAACGCTGTGCAGGCGCTGGCGAGAAGACAACGTTCGAAAAACGCTAGTGTGGGAGACATGTTCTTTTGATTAATTTTGTTACGGGTCAATGACAATTTAACTTTCACCCGGGACATACTTGACTTTCACTGGTTGGGTTTTTATTGGCGGTCAAGCTGTAGATCCTGGTTACACAAGAGTTGCAGGGGTGGGAATAGTCCCGTTAATTGAATGTCATAAAAATGAAGCACAAAACGCCCTTTTGCGAATTAGTCCGGAATTTTTAGGTACTGGTCCTGAATGAAAATTTTAAATACTGCATACTAGGTTATTTAAGTCAGTCTCATTTTATGTCGTCGCCAATAGAACTTTCTATTAAAACAAATGTTTAGACTAATTTACAAATTATTTGATCATCATTATTATTTTTCATTTAGCACAAATTATCTAGAATTTATTAATAATAAATAATGAAGGGTAATGAAGAAATAATTCAACTTATTTTACTAGTATGAAACTTTGTTTAGTTTTAGAAAGCCCTAAAATTTTACGACAACTTTTAAGTCCAACTTGTGGTCTATAGGGCTCCAAAATGTGATTTGCCATTTATTCATAACTTACCGAAAGCTTATAAATATGTCCTAATTAAATATAATAAACTTCATATGTCAAAAATTACACTAACCTCATTTCGTTTTTGATAATTTAGGTAATACCTATCTCCAAAAAAGTTACACTAAAGTTAGTAACTAAACATAATTCATATAAAATTAGTTTCGTATAAATTAAATGTGTTCGAAATCATAATAATAAATAAAGTTTTGAGATCAACAGCCTCACTCAAATACATTCCACATGTAAACAAATAATTACCTAAGGATACAAAGTTGCCAGTTTATTTGTGATAAATTAAATTCATACTAATAATTAAACAGGAAACAGACAACACTTACATAGTGAAAAATTAATGAGTACCTAACGCTTTTTTCGATCAACAACAAAGAATGGCCCAGCCTGGGCTAAACGAAATATGTACTAAAAGGTAAAGTCAAGTCAATTAAGCTAGATAGACCATTCTTTACTCATTTACGATTGGCCCGGTAATTGAGTAGATCATTATAATATTGTTAATCGATACTATATTTACAAAATAGACAAACAAAAGTAATACTAGCATTCGCAGGTACACCACACATACACAATATTATTATAAAACATCATGCACAATCATGTAACAAAGTTTAGTTTTTAAAATAAATACGGGACGACCACTCACAATTTCGTTGAAGTCGACGGACTATATCTCATTGCCGAACTGTGTGTTGGGTATCCTGACGACGGTGTCCCTGGTGCCGATTTTGTCGGTGTCAATGAGCGAGCTTGAGCTGTGTTTCTTCGTTTTGGGAGCGAGTGGCGGGACCTCGCTGGAGGTGGAGCGAGCGTCGTCGGTGACCTTTAAAGATAAAAAAACATTTAGGCTGACCACCCAACTTTGACCGTAACTATAATAACCGGTGTTTTTTGTATGGAATTGGACAGATTTTTGACGTTTGTCAAAGTTAAAGCAAGATGGTGCAACCCAGCCTTATTTGTTCAAACATGTGTACAAGGTGCTATGTCAACATTAATAAATGGTATCAACATGTCGTAGCTTTGCGGTGTGCAAATTAAATAAAATAACAATACAATAATGCTAAATAAATCAAATCTAAGTCAATGTTGCATAATCAAATTCAATTAAAAAAAAATTAAAATGAAATTATTAATAAGTTAATCAGTGGGTCTAGACAAAATGCACATTATTATATATTTTTTCCAACAACAATGTACTTTTATAAAAAAGGGAAACCTTTCATTGGCTATACTATCAGTCTAAATCTTATAACTAACATTTTCAACGTATCGCTGTTTGTTTCTATAAAATAAATATGTAAATAAATTATAATCGCAAACCAGCCGAAAAATGGTCGAAAGGCCTTTTTTNCCATTTTGGTATGAAGTTTTGACGGATTCGATTTTCGATTCGATCAAAAACTGCAACTTGTCTAGGGAGGCTGTACATCAGAATTTGTGCTCAGGAAGTCCTTACCTCGTCGTGGCTGACGCACAAGCCGTGCATGCCATCATAGAAAAAAAAAAGTCCGTTAGATTATAATAGCACCCTTGACCTTGGAGCTGGAGCCGGCGGCGCTGAACTTCTTGAGGCTGCCCGTGGCCAGCGAGCCGTTGGACGAGGAGCAGTGCGGCGGCAGCAGCGGCACCTTCTCCTGCAGGTCGCGGCTGGAGCCCGAGGCGCGGTGCGCGCACGCGCTGCTGCCAGGCTCCGGAGCCACCGTGTCGGGACATCCACCCATCTGGATCCACTCTTGGATTCTGTAATAAAATTTAAAATTAATTTTAAATATATTCAAAACTAGCTTTCCGCCCGCGGCTTCGCCCGCGTGGAATTTTGTCTGTCACAGAAAAACTTTATCGCGCGCGTCCCTGTTTCAAAAACCGGGATAAAAACTATCCTATGTTCTTTCCCGGGACTCAAACTATCTCTATGCCAAATTTCATGAAAATCGGTTGCGAGGTTTAAGCGGGAAAGCGTAACAGACAGACAGACAGACAGAGTTACTTTCGCATTTATAATATTAGTTGGGATTAGACCTCTTTTATGCGTGTGCTTCTGGCAGCTTGCCGTCGCGCACCAATACATACGATCACTTGGATTTTTCAACTCAGTCCCAGTATCAAAGCGATGGACGATCTCCTCAAAATTAGGTCTCCTTCCTTTGAGGCTTTTGTTTCCAGCAGTCTCGCATGAGCGCATACATGGGCACGGGTCAGACGATCGCGATAATATTCTGTGCGCTAATTATAAGTTAAAGTGATTATTTCAACAGAGTCCTAGTATCAGCTAAGTAAAATAAACTTACCTATGGACGATCTCCTCAAAGTTGGGCCTCTTTTGCGGCGTGTGCTTCCCGCAGTCTGGCATGAGCGCATACATGGGCGCAAGGGCAGTTCGCAGCCACAACATTGTAAATTCTTAACAAGTTAAAAGGGGCTGTTCTATGGAGTAATCATATCAAATCTTACCTATGGACGATCTCCTCAAAGTTAGGCCTCCGTTGAGGCGTGTGCTTCCAGCAGTCTCGCATGAGCGCATACATGGGCGCAAGGGCAGTTCGCAGCCACAACATTGTAAATTCTTAACCCACTACCCACGTTCTAGTTAAAAGTGGCTGTTCTATGAAGTATTCATATCAAGTCTTACCTATGGACGATCTCCTCAAAGTTAGGCCTCCGTTGCGGCGTGTGCTTCCAGCAGTCTCGCATAAGCGCATACATAATCATGGGACAGGCGGTCGCGATCATTTGTGTGTGCTATTTAAGTTAAAACTATCTATTTCAACAGTCCTATGCTCAAAGCTTACCTATGGACGATCTCCTCGAAGTTAGGCCTCCGTTGAGGCGTGTGCTTCCAGCAGTCTCGCATGAGCGCATACATGATCACGGGGCAGGCGGTCGCGATCATTTTTGTGTGCTACTTAAGTTATGTTATAAAAGTGGCTATTTCAACAGTCCTATGCTCAAAGCTTACCTATGGACGATCTCCTCAAAGTTAGGCCTTCTTTGCGGCGTGTGCTTCCAGCAGTCTCGCGTGAGCGCGTACATGGGCGCAAGGGCAGTTCGCAGCCACAACATTGTAAATTCTTAACAAGTTAAAAGGGGCTGTTCTATGGAGTACTCATATCAAATCTTACCTATGGACGATCTCCTCAAAGTTAGGCCTCCGTTGCGGCGTGTGCTTCCAGCAGTCTCGCATGAGCGCATACATGGGCGCAAGGGCAGTTCGCAGCCACAACATTGTAAATTCTTAACAAGTTAAAAGGGGCTGTTCTATGGAGTACTCATATCAAATCTTACCTATGGACGATCTCCTCGAAGTTAGGCCTCCGTTGCGGCGTGTGCTTCCAGCAGTCTCGCATGAGCGCATACATGGGCGCGGGGCAGGCGGCCGGCGCGGCCAGCAGCTCGCCGCCGCGCACCATCGCGATCACTTCCTGGTTACTGTACCTGTGGCGTGATCACACCTCTAAGTGGCGAAACTCTATGCAGACACGCACGTGTTCAAATGAAAAAAAAAACGAAAGTGATCTATGAAGTTCAACAAACCGCGCGAAAAGTTAGTGAATAGTCTTTTTCTCTATTAGATATTGCATAATTTGGTATGCTAATAAGTCTGATTAGTTAATTTTTGTGCAGCATAAAACATACCCATAATAAGGCTGTAGTCCATAGCTGTAGATTTCCCACAAAACAACACCATAGGACCATATATCACTCTCTGTAGTGAATTTACCATACAATATAGATTCTGGTGGCATCCAACGAACAGGCAACAAACTTTTTGATTGGACCTAAAATAACAAAGTTATTAACACAATTCTTAGCGATTAAATATTTATATGCGATAAGTAAATCAATAATAATACTCACGCGATAATAATCTGAACTGTAGATGTCTCTTGAAAGTCCGAAATCTGATATTTTAACTACAAAATCATCAGAAACCAAACAGTTTCTGGCAGCTAGATCTCTGTGTACATAGTGATGTGAAGCCAGGTACTGCATGCCAGATGCAATGTTATTAGCTATGTTCAACAACCTCATTGGAGGCAAGCCTTTACCCGAGGGAGGTGCCCGGCCCATCAGGAACTCATGCAAGTCACCTCTTGCCATGAATTCAAACAGCATACACAGAGGCTCTTCACGGAGAGCTACTCCAACAATGCAAACTATATTGTCATGAGTTAATTCAGATATCAAATCTATTTCCCTCCTAAAATCAGCCTGTGTTTTAGCAGATGCATTTTCTTTCAAAGCTTTCACTGCAACATACTGAGTATCTCCGTTCTTTTTAAGAGCACCTTTGTAAACTTTCCCAAATGCTCCTTCACCAAGCTCTTCTAAGAACTTAATTTGAGATAGTGAATACTGTGGAATACGCAGGACACCATTTCCTCGTGTGTTTCTAGTTAAATGTGGCTGATTGTTTAAGTTTTGGTTAGTTAATAATTCGTTCATTTCAATAGGCGAATTAAGTCTAGAGTTGCCATAAATATTTTTATCAGCATTTGGCAAGTTTATATCTCTAATTGTAGCTGCACTGCCCTTATTCTTATGTTTATAGCAAAGACAGATAATAAAGCCAACAATGGAAACAGTCAAAAGTAGAAAAATTACAACAATATAAATCCAAATTTTATGTGCACATTTGTTGATATCACAAAGTTGTTTTTCTGTCTTTCCATCTTTTTCAATGATACACCAGGGCTGTGACTTGATTCCTCCAGGGTTTCTGCAGTAGCTGTGGAGCCCTGAGAGCTCTGGGTAATCTGACACTCTCACATGTAACTGTTTAGACCACTCAATGCAAGCCAAGCCACTGCTGGCTACATTAACTCTGCCTAAATAACCACTTCCATTCTCCCAATAACATTCATCATCAGACACCATCACAGGGCCGATGCCAATTTTAAGGCATTCTGGGTCTTCTTCAGGCAAGTCTTGGCATTCTTCAAGAGTCAGCTGTTGGCCTATGTGTGGGTGTCTCTTGGCTATAGCATACTCAGTTTGGCATAGCTCATTTTCTAAAATTTCACAATCTTGTTTACAGACCCTTCTCAACACTGTTGAATTGTTACGATAATTCAACAATCCCAGTGTAATATTCTTACTCAACTTATTATTTAAATGTGGCATGTAGCCTTGGGGCAAATGGCTAAACACTATGTCAGGTAAATTATCACCTTCATTTGATGGTGCAGATGTTGTAGACAGAAAGTCAAAGAGAAGTTTAGCTTCCTCAAAAAAGTTTTTGTTAGTCTCAAAAGGATCTCTGCATATTGGGAATGTAGAGTAGCAAAGACTGGGCAGAGCATAGCCTTCACATTGTGAGCTAATGTCGTTTGAATATTGTGTGACTCGAATTGCTTTCAATAGTTTGTCTTCAAGGGCAGCCTGAGTGGTGTCATAAGGTATGTAAACAAACTGACCTTTGAGGTGAGTAGCACACACAATGCCGGTATACTCCTGACAAATAGGTTCTAGCTTTCGAGGTTCTGTAAAATTATTATTGGTTGTACTTCCATCATTACTTTGAGACTTCATGTCTTCAGAAATCAAATCAGGTGTTGTCTTCACAGTAACCTCTAGTTCATTATTTGCAAATAAAGATGGGTATGTCGGGATTTCAGATTTTTCTGTAACTTCAGAACTTTTTACTACCTTCAGGAAAGTGCTCTGATACTTCTCATAGCTTTGTTTTATGACACAAGTATAATTCCCTTCATCAGAACTATCAATGTTTTTAATCCTTAAATTGGAACCAATTGTGCCATTAGCCATATCAATCTTTGTGGATGCTTTTACTTTGTGGTTGTCTCCTATCACCTGATTATCTTTTAACCAGTAAAATTTAACATTTTTCATGAGTGTTTGTTGGATATAATCAGGGGGAGATTCCTTCAACAAGGTCTCTATGCCTTCCTTGTTTTTTGTATGCTTTTCAACTTTCGTAAAATTCATAATTGCCTCGCATTTAAACCGCACATCTGAACCAATGGGTTTTCTGTTCACTGGTGGAAGAGGTTTCGAAAAGTAAATGTCTAATTTTATGTTCCATACTTTCTGCTCTGATGTGGAATTAGCCTTTAGTAATGCGTGCGATTCTAACTTATCAGTGATTAAGGCTTGGCATTTACTTAAAGAAAAGTATAAAACAATAATTACACTGAAGTATTTCATGACTAATGCTTTCCATTCCATATCACTTAGAAGTACGTAGCCGAGTTAATTTTCTGGATTTTTACACATTACATTGTTAGTTGATTATTTCTCAACGCAAACCCCTACACTAATATTATTATTTTTGTCACAAATTAGCTGTTTACGTGAATATCCAGGTAAATAAAAACTAAAATTCCACTGGCAGTAAAACACTTTGCTTGGCCCTTTTTTTTACAACTATGGCATGACTTTTTACTTTTTTTTATCGTGATGACAATAAACCATACAATAGTCAACTATTACGATTTGAATCAGAATAAAGGTAAACGCGTACTTTGCCATATCTACACAAGTTGAAGTGATGCCACAGGATACCACGCCATATACCACGCACGACTGATAAGACGACTGATGTTCATTATCATGTTGCAGTAACGCAGTATTGACTGCGCTACTGCGCTACTTTATTTCGAAACATAGGGCATTGCCAATATATTTATGTACTCGACTGTTCCTTAAAGAGACTCACAATCTCAATTTAAACAGCTTTTCTCGAACTTAATTCACTTTATTTTAAATAATAAAATTGTTCTAATTAAAAGTCTTACATTATAAACCCTCTTGCAACATGTAAGTAATTTATTTAACGTTCCATTGATACAATAATTGATTTGTAGCTACTAGCACAAATAGAATCGGTAGCTTAGACTTGTTATTCCGTGTCATCTTCTGGGATTTCTTCTTGTAACTCTTCTTTCAGTATAAGTCCTCCAAGTAATGAAGAATCTGGTGGTAGCCATTCACAGCTCGTATCGTCCGAGGAACAAACCTGTTGAACGAAAACAGTTAATTTAACATTACCCTGTCTCGTACTTATGTGAAAAATTTGTAATTTTTATATTAACTAGGCACAAAATAGTAAGATAACATAGGACATAGACTGATAGTAAACATTGTTTTTTCCAGGCTACAGACCTGGCATCTGCAGTTAGCTGCTTCGACATAATGATAATCCTCAGTGCCAGATTGCACGCCAGGATCACAATGCTTCAACTTGGCTAACGCATGCTTCCTGCCCCCATGTACGCAGACTGGGTGATGAGACTCCTTGTATGGGAACTGCCAGTCCGATATCTGTAAATAACGACATGAGAAACGATGAGTTCATATTTGTAATAAAATCGCAAGGACCACTTAAACTCATCAGGCTTTAGGCCTAGTCAGGTAAAAGCCATAGAAGGAAACAATTTCACCAATGCTAGCTAACTAATGGCTAGGTAAGCAGCAGTTAATGTTTCAACGAGTACTTAATATGGGTAGAATAAAAAGGTAGGTAGTAAAGTAATACAGTTTATCATTATGACGTCAAATTGAGTTTCAATAGCTTTTAATATTGTTGAGCAAGGAAAAAGGAATACCTCGTAGGAGAGGCAATATCCCCAACATGATTTGATCTGGACTTCCCCCCAACAGCGTCTCCCGTTGAGGTCTGTCTGCATTGCCTTGTGCAGGTATGTCCTCGGTTTACAGCGCGCGCCCGCTGAAATGCCTATACACAGAACCATCACACAACACAACACTATAGGCACTCTCATTATAAAAGCAAATTTTGTTTTAAACATCGTTACAAATCAGAAAGTTTAAGCCGGTCTTATCGGAAGCCTAAGCTTCATCTGACAGTGTTTTGCCCAAAACTGTTTTTATAAAGGCACCAAAAGGACGTCAACGCATTTTCTTCCAGCTGAGTTCACCATGACAATGGCGCACGAGCCATTAGCTACGGGATTACGCAGTTAAAACGTTGGATAAAAATAAAGGACACTTTGAATATATTTGAATATTTAACTTCGAATGTAGGTACAAAGGGTAGGTAATGTTTTCGTAGGTAGGTATAGTAGATAAGTAGTACCGAGATATAAATACCTTTAACTGTAATTTTAGGCATATTTTGTAGAGAATGCATTTTATTTTTGAGAATGTATTTGATGAAACATGAAACTCAGGTGAATGTAGATAAGTAGGTTTACAAAAGGATTGCCTACCTATTTTACGTGTTAATGTATGACAAATAGTATAATAAGTAGGTGCCTGCCTAACTGTGTGATAAGATAATATGTGTACATGACTGAATTTCATGAGATTTCAACCGATTAAAAATAATGGTCAGATGTGCATTTAAAATTAAATTATAATTTAATAATTTTAAAAGTTTAATACATAATGGGAATAGGATGTAATTAGAGACAAAACAATCCTTATGGATTATTATTACTGTTTAGGAGTGTTGGGAACTTGGGACTTGGGAGCGTAGACTACGCTGCGTAGTCCCACCCAAGTCGGGACTCTGCAAGAGGTTGCGCTTTGCTGTTTCTGCCTCTTTTTGTAAAGAATTTAGGTATAGGTAAACTTTTTCGTATTTTTTTTAAATGACATCGTTCATCAATCAATGTCAGTGTGCAGCAGCAGTACAGTAAATTCAATTTTTATTTGTAAGGCTATTTTGCTATTCTACAATATGCTCTTTTAATAAGATCTTACCAATGTAAATCTTAGTTTAAAATAGGAAAATTATTGTGGTAATATTACAATCGAATTGGTCAAACTTCGAGTTGTTTGTAAACAGTTATGATACAACTGGAAGAGGATAATGCTCTTGCGAGATCCATGTATGAAACGAAACAAATAACAAGTCCTAGATCCTTTACTGGTAATTATCATTTTGCATTAATATTGTACGCCTTTTTTAATTCGTTTGTGGTTAAGCTCGTAATCATCTATATCATCTATTTATGTGAGATGACTTTGCTCTATCCTTACGCTCTATCTTTAGTTTGAAGTCTTTGGATCCCATGGAATGGATCCCCCTGCCCCTGCCCTACCCCTGCCAAATGTCAAAACTGTCAAAAATATTTTGCTCATGCGAGGATGCTACAGTCAAGTTCGATTTTGCTTTTTATTTCGAGAAAAGTAATTTAAAATAACATTTCAAAGCAATAAATACTTAACATTGTGTATAGATTTAGAAAAGATTCGGTGGTTACAGTATTTGTGATACATTATTTGATAACATTAGCCCATTAGCCTAGACATAAAAATAGTAAATAAACATGTCTCAAAGAGTTCAAACAAAATCTAGATTAAGAATGTGCAATAAATCGGTATTTCATCTTCAAGATAAGAAGGCAGACGAGAAAGAGCTCCCAATCGGCTTGATAAAATCTGCCAAACGCACTGGACAACTCAGTTTGTGCAACAGGGGCCTTGGAACTGGTGAGTAGGAAATAAAGTTTATTTATTGTTAAATTATAAAAAGTTTTGATAGAAATTGTAATGTGGAAATTAAAACTACAATAAAAACATTAATTACCTACCTCTGAATTTGTTTGATACAGACAAATGGTGATTTAAGTATAGTATTATGTCTCATAGTATTAGAAACTTCTTCCTAGTTGTGTGCATAATAATTGATTGATTATTATTATGTATCATAAAGTCACAATTCCTGGTCCAAGTTCAAACTTGTAAAGGAGGGATGCAGGTTAGTATAAATAACTAATTACATCTATGTCTCAGTACCTGACAATGTGTGGAAAATTGATGAATTGGTTATGGAGGAGACCAAGGAAGTTGACTTTTCAAGATCAGAGTTAAACAACTGGTGGAATTCTGAGCCGTTGAAAATGTTGGATCTCAGTTCAAATGTGATAAAAACAATATCCCCCAATGTCAAGTTACTTCAACAGCTTGTCACCCTCAAGGTCAGCTGGCATTTAATTAATAAATTGATTCAGCACTCCTTACTTTATTGTGAATTCCTGTTTGTATATTTGATGCTTTAGTTGGGTATGTGAAATGCTTCAGAATATAATATTTATTTGTTACAATAACATGGTTTTAAATAATATAGTCTTAATTTAATTAAACTATAGTAACTGGTTTCAGCTTCATGACAATGCAATCACAGCCTTACCAGCTGAAATTGGTGAATTGAAAATTCTGTCAAATCTAAGCTTAGACCATAATAAGCTTACTGTATTACCAAAAGAATTTTACAAATTAACTGAACTACGCTGGCTCAGTTTAGCTCACAATGAACTGAGTGGAATTGAGCCGGACTTTGGTGATTTGGTTATGCTAACATTTTTGGTAAGTATATCTTATTTATTTATGTACAATATTTTATTTTAAATAAATTATCATTAAAATGAAAAATGCTTAGGTAGATTTTCATAGCTCTAATCAAATTTTGTTGTTTTATTTATTTAGTTGGTATAATAGAATAGGGTATTAGGACATTACTTTCGACTCTTTGAATTAGATTTACGAATTTGTTATTTTTGAGTTAATACCCTATTCAATAAAATCAACAACTTGTAACAATCATTCTAACATTGATATTGTTTAATTAAGTATATTTATTATAGTATTGCTTTATATTTGTTTTAGGATTTATCACACAACAAACTTACAGTACTACCTCCTGGTATGGGTTATTTGGTCCGTTTAGTGGAGCTAAACCTTTCACATAACCAGCTGCAAGAGTTGCCTCCAGACATTGTCAATCTTAGGGGTAACTAATAATAGTTACATTATATTTATTGTTCTGATAAGGGCATGGAATTCTAGTTAGTGAATTTGATTAGTAGTTTTGAGTTGTGTCTAAATGCTAATATACCCAAAATCTGGGTTAATTTAATTTAATTATTTTGGCAATAACATTATTCATGTTTTAAATATTCATACTAGCTCCTAATTGGCTATAATGGCTAGCATGAATGTTTAAATTAATTTATAGTCATCTAAAAATCAAATCTTAATGAGTGTCTTGATATTTGCTTAGTTAGTCAAGCTTTGCTTAGTTTGGGGCTAGCGGCGCAGTGTAAAATGTCCAAGGATATTTTATTTATTATTTTTATTTATTTATTTTATTTATAGATTTGAAGAAAATGAACATAAGCAACAACAATCTAAAAAGGCTACCTGCATTAGGTGAATTGAGGAAAATGGAAGTATTGGATGCAAATCACAATGATATAGAGGCTTTGCCTGACTTTTATGGCTGCACTGCATTGAAGGAACTGTACTTGGCTAATAATTTCATCAAGGTATACTGCAATGTCACATAAATCTTAATCCATTTGAATAATTCTAAAGTAAACAATTTTTATATCAATATATTTTTCGTACTTTCAGGAAATTACTGAAGAATTCTGTGATCAGATGCAGCATTTGAATGTGTTAAATATTCGTGATAATAAGATTGAAGTGTTACCCGAAAATATATCATTACTCCAAAAACTGAAGAGGCTTGATCTGACTAACAACAATTTGAATAAGTATGTTGTATTATGAAATTACAATGTTTTTTCGTAAAGTGACCTTGTTCATTTGTACTACTACGAGTATTACAGACTAGTCGACAACACGAATACTTATACATACGCGTAAAATATCTAATATGACAAGTACGTAAAATGCCACAGTGTTAGTTCTTCATGCTGCATGTGCTAGCTTCATGTGCCGTCGTCTGTATGTAGTTTCTGTGAATACTTTGAAGTTAATTACACGTTACTGCCCGTACCGCAATTAATTCTTCAACGTCGAGCAATAAAAAAAACTCGTTCGGCTCATGAAAACCTTGTAACTTTCGACGTTGAGATTAAAATAAAACCTCATTTGTCTCAAAACCCTTTTGAAAATATCCTAAACGTATTCATATTTGATCTTTAGATTACCAAGAAACCTAGGTCTCCTGTCTCAGCTGCAAAGCCTGAGTATGGAGGGTAACAAGCTGTCGGCCATCCGGCAGGACGTCATCCGCGGCGGCACCGACCGCATGATGAAGTACCTGCGCGACCGCATGACCGATGAGATTGTCAGCGAGACCAGATATACCGACACTGATTGGCCGGACAAGTAAGTTATTATTTGTTGGTCAAAGCTAGGATTTTTATGGATGAGGGTCGGGATATTGCACAATAGTGGCACAACTCAAAATAATCCTAAATATTATAGCTATTGCGATTATCGGAATCTCCGTAAAAAAATACGTGAACTTATCTCAGTCAGTGCCTGCGGTATGGAGGCGGCACGGGAGGGGTGATTTTGACTTATTATGACGTGACAGAGCCGCTCCCATATCTCAAGCACTGAGTTATGCGCTAGAGTTAGACCTATAGTTGCAGTTCCTATAAATAAGTATTTTCAGTTATAGTCAATATTGGAAACCCAAAGAGAAGTGATTTATCACAACATAAATTAATACATAATTATCATTTCATTCCTGAAACTTTCATTTTTGTGATTTATAGCCCACAGTTGACGTTTTCGTAATTAACTGAATCATAATACCTACATAATTATGTCTATCAACTGGGATCAGAACATTTAAAAGTATACTTTATTATCGATCTTACTTTTTAAACATCTAAACTTTCTGTTTCTAATTGTTTGTTCATTGCATCTTTACAAGTGAATCTTAGTAATTTAATTTGCCTTCAACAATAAAATTGGATGTTTCGAATTGAAGTGTATAGTCTCGTTCTGCATCGCAAAGTAAACATTTACCTAAGTTACATCATACGGTACGTTGTAGCAGCCGCCTTCATAGAAACGGCCGGTTTGACGATATACCAATACAAACACGCGTAATAAAGAGCAGCATTTCGTGTTTGTTTCGGCGTCTTAAATAATTAGCGAGGTTACTCCATAATGACGATGTCCGTATTTTCGTCTCTACCAGTTTACATCACTTATAGATCTTCGCCTATGATCAGGGGCGAATCCAGATTTTTTTTTTTTGGGAGCACGCATCTATTTTTCAGGCAGTGATTAGTACAATAAATTATGTATTTTTTTGCGGTGGGAACGCCGAATGTACTGTGATGGAATCTCTACAGTACACAAACCTCCCCCCTCCCCTTTAGGGCGCTTTTACACTGCGCGGAAATTAGCCAAGTCAAAAAACAGTGGAGTGGGGATGAAATTCATTCATTTTTCAGTTTTTGACTTGAGTCGGCTAATATCCGCGCAGTACGCCATTAAACCCCTCCTTGCCCTTGATAGTACGTAAAACTAATAATAAATATAGAATGATCTAAGCATCATGCCAGTGTAGAATAATAATCCCTATATAGCATTCATAAACTGTGGGCTGTTGGAAAAACACAAGTTATGTTTATGTGCAAATAAATATACGAATGCACTAATGAATGACGAAGCGGGCATGAGACAAACACGTGAAAAAACTGTAGTTTACACAATGCAATGACAAATAATACATAAATGTGATTATGGCATCTGTTTCTATGTACTTAGCGATTTGATCACCGCGATTGTATGCAGTTCTGACGTAGTATAGGCCGTATAGAATAGAAAGATCGGACAAAAACGTAGAAACTGGAAAACCAAATGCCTCGTTTTCGTAACTTCATGCCTATGAGAGATATCCCGAAGTAGGGCTGTCTTTAACCTACTGGGGGCCCTTTCCTAAAAAAAGGGGAAATGCAAAATTGTAGACCTTTACAGCGATTACTACCTACAACTGTTAGTTTAATTTTTATACAAGCAGGCGTGGGTCCCCCTCATTCACGGGGTCATGCACGTGCCTAGAGTGCCTAGTGGGAAAGATGGGCCTGTGATTACGCTCACTATATGAAAAACTCCTAACACCATGTGAATCCCTTGCAGGTACACCCTGAAAAAGAGCCAAGCACTCATGGTCCCGTCCCGCAGCCTGACCTCGGTGCCGGACGATGTGTTCAAGGCCGCGGCTGACGCTGAAGTGCACATCATCGACATTTCCAAGAACAAACTCACCGCTGTGCCTATGGGGTAAGTGTAATTATTGGTAGAAAAAATATAGAGTTACGTAAACTCAAGGACACGAAGCATGCTATTGTGGTGAACCATAGAACTCGTGAATAAAATTATAAATGAAACGACGCATTAATGCACGATACGAAACCTATGATCACAACTTTATTTCGTTCTGTAGTTACCAAGGCTTACTCAAATTACTATGGTCATAGATATTTTGACTTTGTCTTTAGTTCGTCGTTATTGATTTCCAAGATACCGAAGCGCTGTTTATACCAACACATTTGTGATTCCATATATGATTCAAATAAAAAATACCTAGATTGATGACTTCTGAATTATGAATAAAGTATGAAATCAGTTCCAAATGATGAATCTATTAATAATAGTCGAATTTAAGTCTGCGTGTCCGTAATAGCCACATTTCATACGACGGAGAGCTCGAATGCTGCGATGTGCCTAATAATATGCAATTAAAACGATCAATCGATCGTGGCTGCTCTCGCAATTTAATAGATTCTCGTGCTTGATGAGTTACTATCAATTATTTTATAATTGTTTCAGAGTGTGTCACCTGAAAGAAACCCTGTCTCAACTGATCATGTCTTCGAACAGTATTGCCAACATTCCTCCGGAGATATGTCGTTGTGTGCACTTACAGTATCTGGATGTGGGGAAGAATTGCCTAGCAGAATTACCCTTGGAAATCGCCAACCTGAAAAACCTGAGAGAACTAGTCATATCTAATAATAAGTGAGTATAAATTGTGTATCAATTAAACTAGTTAACTTTAAACTGTAAGATCGAGACAGTGTCAGTAATAAAATTAAGCTAATTATATCACTCATAATTTTGTACCAAAATAACATTTATTTGTGGCCAATTGCATTTATTTATGGTTCGATTGTGACCTAACAGCGGTTTAGCTCTACGGCTGATCCGAATCCGTCAAAATACGGAACTAGAATAATTACTAGTGAAATCGGATGGATATCTTATCTAGTGCGTACCTACACTATTACACAAAATGGTTCTATGACTAATCAGGACCGTATTTTCACGTACATTATAAGGATCGGACATAGCACGCTTTCAACTAGATTTTTAAGGAAATAAACTTTTTAGTTTTTAAATGATTATTATAATCTTTTTGAAGCTGAAAGTTTTCGATGCTAGTAGTATTATTGTTTTAATTTTATAGTGTCCATAAACTAATAAAACTTTATTAATCTTAAATAGTGTCCTTCTCTGGTATTATTATTATAAACTTTTTTAGGTTCGGAAAGATCCCGCGTTGTGTTTACGAGTTGGAAAACCTTGAGATTCTCTTGGCCGCGGAGAATCAGATTGAGGAAATCAACGTGTCTTCGGATGCTTTGGCAAAGCTGAAAAAACTGGCCGTGCTGGATCTGTCCAACAACAGCATATTCACCGTGCCTCCTGAGCTTGGCAACTTTACACATTTGAGGTTAGTTAAATAAGCTTTTGCTTTTATAAAATGTTTCTTTCGAAAAAATCCTTAAAGCGTACCTATGTGGATGGGCAAAACTACATTAAATGAATTTCGATATCCTCTCCTATCCTATTATCCTACAAAAAAACATAACAATTTGAAAATCTGTGAGGATGCTTTCGTTACTCTTTCACGCGAAAACAGAATCGATTTTGACGAAACTTAACGTTTACAGTAGTATAGTTTATACATCAGAATGACATGTAGGCTATAATTTATAACGATGATATGTCGGTCTTTCTGTGATAACCTGAATGTCATAAAAAAAAGTTAGGCTCTTTTTTAAAAATATTAGTAATTTGTAATTACAAAGTAAAGTCCTATTAGCCCCTCGTGGTAAGCTATGCTTGTGTTACGAGTGGGTTAGTCACAAGAGTCCATGTGTGGCGAGGTTCGAGTTCTTCGGATCTCAACTCGGCCAGTCCCACACCGACACCGATGAGTTATTGTCGTATCAAATTCAGTTTAATATACTTACGGGGATATGTTTCAGGAGCCTGGAGCTGATGGGCAATTGCTTCCGACAGCCGCGGCATGCCATCCTCGCCAAAGGCACCGCGTCGGTGCTCTCCTATCTGAGAGACCGAATCCCTACCAACTAGCACGTAAGCACCAGTGTTTGACTAGCGTACATCATATTAACAAAGGATAATAATAGACATAAGAACTCTGGTAAAAAAAGTACAGTGAGTACAATTTACTTTTAAAATGTTTGTTGTGGCTGCCTAGTAAGTATTTAGTTACATTTATGTAGTTCTGGAACCGGCTCTATTCTAATAAATAAAATCTTTGTCGGAAAATTCTGATAACAACCGTCTTACTTAATTTAAAGGCTGATTCACACGTATTAAGTAGTTAAGTAGGTATTTAACTTCAATTTTCGGGTAAGTTGGTGGGCGGGGCTTGTCACTTGACACGTTTTGACACGCAGTTTCATAGTAAACAAGAACTTGACAGCTTAACGTTTTGACATAGACTTAAAATTTAGTTACCTAGGTACTTAACACGTGTAAATCAGCCTTTACTTAAAAATAAAATTGGCCTGCTTAGACTTCACAAACAATAGTCATCAAGAAAATAACCAGTTTACAAACAATATGAGGGTTACTTGAAGATGATTACCAGAGTCTTCGCTCAAGGCATTTGTGTACTGTAGTATCTCTTTTACTTTGAATATGCATCTTTGTTAATATGACGTATGAAACTTTTAAGAGTTGCCATATCAGCTATCTGCTTATTTATAAAACCAAAAATAATCACACCTATAGATTTGTTATTCCCTTTTATTTGTTGTTTAATTCATTAAGATTTGCTGGTCTTATGTCAGTCAAATTATTATTGTCGTGAGTTTATTATTGTTACTTTCAATTGTTTTGTTATTTATTTGTGTGTCAATATTGTTGTTGATTATTTTATTACATTCAATCATTTTAGTAATTATTTAAATCAGTGTAGGTTGTGATATGAAAAAAATAACTGGCTTATTAACGCGCCATTTAATGAAATAATTGCCTTTCGGAATACTGAGTACTTCACTTGCGTAAATTAATGTTAATTAAAATGCCAAATACATATTATCGTGTACATTTAAAATTAAGATATCCGTACGTTACAACAATGAAGTTAATGTATTTTTCTTATATCCAAAGCAGTTAAGGTTCAAAAGTGACATTTTAATTCTATTGTTGACCGGAAATGCTATTTTTTGATAAGTATTGCTATTTATTAACTTTAAAATATGCTCACGCGTGAAAAGGCCAAGTTACAGAAAAATATATTTTGTAATAGGTACACACGTGAATTATTGTGTTATATTGTACTAATTGTTATGTACGTGCTTAGCTAATACTTAAATATGTGGTTTGAAGTGTTATTAAAATGTGGGTTAATTATTAAGACATCATTCCACGGGTTTTAATAGTTCTTGTTTTTGGCGATATGGTCTATATCTTCATGCATTTTTGTGCAAGCACTAAAACTGTTACTACCTTCAATCAAAATTTCTAATATTCGATGAAATAATGCAGAATATTAACTTACGTATACTTAATTAACCATTACGTAGCAATATGTTTTTCATTTTATACTATCAGTTCCGAGTCCTTTTTATTATGTCCTGTCCATGTTGAAAAGTGTTAGGGGCGGAATGTTTTCATGGTAAAATTTAATCGTAATTAATTGTATTAAGAGATATGTCTTTAAGCCTTGGCTAAATTATTGGCTTCCATATTTTGAATTTAATTTAAGTAAAAAATAAACGAAAATATTGGTTAAAGGGTTAACAAACGTTAAAAGACGCGTCATAATTATGACGACAAATGTAAATAAATGCATTGTGAGCTACATGGATGAAGGACTAGCATATGAAAAGTGACTTGGCACGCTCGGTAGCCGCTTAGCATGATAACTTTGAACGATTCGTGAAAACTCACTTCTCAGTTGAATTACTCGTTATCGTCTTCGATATTTTATAATAAAATTAACGAAATGACGGTCTGATACAGAAAATAACAATAACTAACGAATAAACTTATGTAAACTGACTAATTTGCCAGGAAAATAGTTTTCATTCCCCTTAGGAATAATGTGTAACATAGAAAATACCTGATGTTTTATAAAATGTTACTAAAAATAGAGTCATTGTTAGAAATCTTAAGAAATTAGCAGAAATGTTGATAGTCATTACAACCAAAGTATTGTTCAATGTACCTGAATTTATTTTTGGATATCTATGTATTGTGTTTGAATATGTAGGTAGATAACAGTAGCCTATTTTCAATGTTTATTGGCCGCTTAGAATACAAGTGTGAAGAAATTGCACAATATTGTTATGGAATGTTCATAAGCACAATTTAAAGAAAATTATATTATTAAATATACCTAATGCCTTAAAATAATGATTTGTATTATTTATTAAAAACCTAGCTAACTAAAAGTGCGTTCATTCTATAAATTCGGAATAAGTACGTGATAAACAAACACGGTCATGGCGCGAGCAATAAAATCTAGGCGTGTTCTTGATCCTATTCATGTTAAATTCAATGCCATTCTTTATTTGCCGCTTTGTGAAAACCAACAAAATGACATGTGTGCTTAACTTGCTATGTGGAACATGAATGTAGAATGAGCAGCATCCTACCTATACATTAAGTGGACCACTGCCAGTCTTCATAATGGGAATTCGAATCATAAAAGGTTCATAGAAGCTCGAGGTTGTTTTCAAAAAGACCGGTATTCAAACATGTTTTGTTGGACATTTCAAGACCACGTTTCGGGATACAGCTCCAATAAAAATGAAATTAAAAAAATATCATTTCCAATTTTACACTTAACTAACTATACGCTATACATTATTATCGTATCATAAATTACTAGCTTTCCGCCCGCGGCTTCGCCCGCGTGGAATTTTGTCTGTCACAGAAAAACTTTATCGCGCGCGTCCCTGTTCTTTCCCGGGACTCAAACTATCTCTATGCCAAATTTCATCAAAATCGGTTGCGAGGTTTAAGCGGGAAAGCGTAACAGACAGACAGACAGACAGAGTTACTTTCGCATTTATAATATTAGTTGGGATTTAAAAAAGATGTGTTGTATTACTGTAATCCGTATACAGACGACGGCACATTGAAGTAAACAGTGGAATCATTTATACTATGTGATTGTGAAAGTGGTATTTTGTAACGAAAATGTAAAGTTTATGGAGAAGAGGAGAATATATTATTATTCAATTAAAATCTTACACAAAAAATAAGGTACAAAAGGCGATCTTAGTGACGTTTGGCATCCTCTACCAGTTTCTTCTCAGTAAATGTCTCTTCTTCTCCAATGCTAACTTAATTTTATGCCAGTGCGAACTTAACTTGGTGACATTAAAAGCCTATCAAAATATAGCAATTTGGATTCCCTTTATCAGTGTGGGCTTTGTTTTACTCGAAATGAGGTAAGGTCAACCAATTAATAGTTTATTATGTTTATAACAATTGAGTTATTTTCAGTAAAAGGCCTTGTTATAAGTGTGGTAGTATATTGTTAACATTTTTTACGTCATTGAAGTATTGTTTATCGTTTAACAATGTCATGTAATTGTATTAATTAATTTAATAGTTATCTAACCAACATTTAATAGTCGGGTTAATTCTCACTTACAGGATTCTGAAAAAACAACGCGAGGGGCAATGTCCTACGCAGTGATCATTTTAAAAGAAGACGATTTTTCAATTTGGTAAGTTATTTTCTCTTATTTATCAAAACACATGAATCAGAAAAATGATTGATTTGCAACATAGTGTGCATTTGTAATTAGTTACTGTCACATTGCAGCATTCGTACAATATGAATATTAATCATAATATTCAAAGTAATATACCTACTTGTTTGACACAATAAATTCACGCGGTCGCGCTTTGTTGGAGCGCATTAACATCACAATAGCACGAATGTTATCGAATTAACATAACAGATTGCTTTGTGGGTCATAACAGGACGGGCTGGAACTAGCGCTGTTNCATGTCACTAGGACGCATAGTTTCCGAGGATTAAGCGAAAAACCGAAAAGTGGCACCTTTAAACCCCCCTCTCCCCGCCGGCTCAAGGGCTAAGGACGGGGACTTTTGCTATGTTCACCTCCTAACTAGTCTAAATAAAGTCCTGAAGTCAGAAATTGTGTTCTACAGTTTTCCATCTATAATGCTTTATTGACTGGACTATCTACATAGGTAATAATATGGATGTAGAGAAAGAAAGAGAGAAAAAAAGAAAGGAGACATTTATTTCCATTATTATCAGATATATTAAAGAGTGTGAATTTATCTTAGAATACGCTAAGTTAAAGTAACGTTGAAAATATTTTGGATCATAAGTTTATTTTTCAATGAGCATTTTTTAGCAAGCGGAAAGCGAATGCATTTACATTATTGTGCCTCTTTGTCGTTGCATCCGTTGAATCTAAATAAAAAAATGTTTTTTCTTTACTTCAGTAACGTAAAGTCTTGTTATGATAAGTGTTTTGTTTCGGCTGGGTGGCCACGAGATAAGATCAATTTAATTAGACTGGTTACAGAAGAAAATTATCAACACACTTCTTATTAATGAGGGATTTTAATGAAACAAATACTGATTTTCTGTGAATTTAACGCATCAGCAGAGACGTTTTTCTGACTGATACCTGTAGGTAGCTAATATCTTAGTCAAAAACAATCTAGCTGCTCATTACAATCTGCCTTGTTGGGTAATCACAGTTATCAATCAGCGGCAGGTTTTCCTGCTATCCGTCATTTTATGTAAATTACCCGTTGCATCGGACGGATGGTTTCAAAATACCATAAGTGCTATTTGCAAACGACGAATAAAAATTGGAACTTCCATAGGCGAGCCCAAGCCCGCATGGTGCGTTGCGAAACGCGCCGCTTTGGCGTCTAACGTAACTATTATCATTCGTTTTCACTATCGTTTGTCGTTGACTCGTCACTCCATTGTAAATTGTAGTCTGTAAACCATAATAAACTGCAAGGTCGCAGCCATGTGGTGGGGGCTGGCACATGACTGCACTCCGTGAAGTTTCAGTAGCCACACGACAAACGCTACCGAAGGCGACCGCGAACTTGTATCGGAACTCTGATCGCACAAATTCCTCGATGAGATCGGCGCTTGAGTCATCTATGAACCCCATAGAATGTTGAGACTCCAAGGCGATTCTTAGTCAAATCTCAAGAACAAATGTTTCAATCACAAAAGCTCTGGCCGAGCCGTATGTTTGTTCAGCTGTAGTCGAAGTCTGTATCGAATTGCGCAATTGGTTCATAACCCTTGTGGCTGAAGAATTCAAGTTGTATTACAGTGGTGGTAGTGCTATCTTGTAAAGCCGTCAGTTATTTAATGGACGTGTTCCAATAAAGCGATCCTGACGCCGACCGGTGCGTGTCGCAGTAATACGAAAATGACTCGAAGACAGTGCAATATTGTGATCATTTTGTAAATACTTTGAAAGTGATCATTGTATGTTGTAAAGGAAACTGTGTAAAAAAGTTGTCGGATATGAAGGCATATTATGGAGTTTGTTCTGCTCTTTTATTACTAACTCTTGAATATGGTGAGTAATGTAAAACCTTACGATTATTTTTTTAACAGAATGACTATTACTTATGACTATAGCTAACTGACCTAGAGTTATTATCACAATTAAATTTTTTATTATATTTCGTTTCATGCGTGGAAAACAATGGAAAATACAACAGTCAAACAAGTTTCATGCTTCATGAAAATTTTAATGCATTTGCACAGACTGAAACCTTAAATTTTCATTGACCTTGATTTAAATTTTCACGAACATCTAAACTTAAATTGACAATGTAAGCGATTGATTGAGGGGATTAATCGAACCCGCTATCGTGCCCTGTATAGTTATAGTGGTAATAGGGTCTGCCCATTAAAACGTATTTAATAAATTAAAAAATAATGACCATTAACTAGTCTTTGATTTAAAAATAATTCCTTGTAAATAGCCGTGTTTATGCAAAGTACCTACAAGACGTAATGATAAACTTAATGACTACAAAGTCATTAATGCATGTATCGAGCACAACAACCAACGATTGCGAAAAGAAAACTAATATTTCAAGTTAAAAATTGCTATCTAGCGTGATTGTCTTTCTAGGCGAAGGCAAAACAATAAATGAATCTTGTTACGAAGTTGTATGTTGAACTGACTGGATAATTAGGTAATTAATTTTGTTCAAACTTTACTTACTGTGCCTTGGATTTTTATTGAAAACATCAAATTAATTTTGTAGGTAATATTTCTATAGGCGGTTCCAGTACTTAGTTTCCAAATTTTCGTGTAGTGAAAATCAGTTTTAATAAAGTTATGTCGGAATTTTATGTTTAGGTATGTAAAAATCAAGTTGCACATCTTGATAGCTGCTAACTCTCGAATTCGGGCCTATTCGACAAAAAGCCTTCGATAAACAACGCCAAAATTGGCTTAAGTATTACTTAATTTCCTTCCGAGAAAAGGATCTCTACTTCAAGCATCTCTACTTCTCAAAAGGAACTGCCACTCTCCGCCACTGTGCAATATTAGGTACGGGTAGTAGGATCATTAAACTTCAATCGTGACAATTATTTTTTACTTATAAAATGTACGTTAGTCTACCTATTCTGAATGTTCGCGTGCACCAATGTAGGTAAGTGAAGTGCCCAATGACTACAGACGACCGAAGTTGTACCTGTGGTTGTGCAACAAAACATGAAAACATTCCTTTGATAAAATTTAATTTAGCATGCACCTACTCGTGGAAGCATTTATTCCACGAGTAGGTGCATGCTAAATTAAATTTTACGAGTCAACTGCATTTTCGTATTTCAGTAACTTTTATTGAAAAAGACGGTTTTTTAAATTCCTGTTGCTTACTCTGTAGATAACGGACTAATAAACTAATGTAGGTACCTACTTATCTTACATCCTGTTGTCAAGTTTTCTCCCTTTCAGACATATTTTGGTGTTTTTCAACCGTTAAATTGTGAAGAGTTCCTAAACCGTGATCCGTGACAGTCAAATGTTTGTTATGCCAATTACGCTGCACATGCAGTAACGTTACATAATCGCAACATCGAGAATATTGTTCTAATGTGGGAAGTAGGTACACAAATAACACTAAACGTACTTAAATCTTTATTAACTGTACACATGACTTAATATTAATGGTTAGGTAGGTTAATGTTAAAACTAGTCTTATCTTCATTTGTACTACGTTAGTTTTTCTTCGGTGAGTGTGTAGTTCTTGGGGATGCAGACCTCGCTGGCCCCTATTTTGAGCGGTACCTTGTCATTGGGACACTTGAGAGGTTTCGTGGCGGCAGTCACTCCGAGTTGTGCGCAGTACAGGAAACAGTACAGGATGGTCAGAAACACAAATGCGGTTCTTAGGTAACGAGACATCTGAAAAGATAAAAAAATGCATTAGACTAAACCAAATTAGTAGTTCTATTATAGTGAAATGTGTAAGGATTTTTTGGGACCTTTCGTTGATAATTTGTTTTGAACCCTGCCTACAGCCTCATCTGCGTAGATTTTGATAAAATACACTCGCGAGCAAAAGTATGGAATCACCATACTTGTTCCGAGCGATCGTAAGAACTAAATGACTAATAGAAGATAATTAAAAATGGTACCATTTAAAGGTAATGTTTTACACTTTAAATTGATACTATAAATACATACATAATCATTCAGTTCTTAAGATGGCTTGGAACCAAACACAACGGCGTGATTCCATACTTTTGCTCGTAAGTATATAAGCAAACTAATTATTACTTCTTCGCTATTTTATTGTAACATTTTAAAATTGGTTTATTATTTTTTGTGCGAAGAAGTAATAAATTAATTGATTGTTAATTGGTTTGAATAGTTCGTAATTGGTCCCGTTCTATTCAGGAATAAATAAATAATATTCTTTCAAACTTTTGCGTTTACAATTACCTAGTTTGTCGGCCGTTTGGTGTAGTGGTTCAGAACGGACTACTATGCCGAGAGGTCCCGGTTTCGATTCCCGGTCGGGCAGAAATTGAAATGATGAATTTTAATTTCTGTGACGGGTCTGGGTATGACTATATATAATATTTATGTATTTAAAAAAAAAAGTATATAAGTAGTATATCCGTTAAGCTAGCACCCATAACACAAGCATTAAGTTGCTTACTTTGGGGCTAGCTGGCGCTGTGTGAAATCGTCCAAAGATTTATTATTATTTATTATTATTATTATTAGGTATTGATGTAAGCAAATAAACGCAATTAGAGTTTGTTAAAATAAATAACAAAAATATTTTCATATTTATTTGCGTGCGTTAATACGTTTCTTGTCGAACGTGTCGGTTATTTAAAGGACAACCAACAAATCTTCTACCTGACTGATTGCACGTTAGTTCAATGTGAAAAATATCTTAATAACTGTAATTTATTCTACAATTAAGTACAGTCTGCTCAGAAACTATGATAAATTTAATGAATCGCACAAAGATGACAAGCGGTTTAAATAGGTTTTCACAAGCTAATCGACATAATTCATAAGCTAATTTTAAGTGATCGAACAGCTATTGCTGTTGCATTATACCGAAATCGTTTCATAGTAATGTTATACCTGGTAGGAACAACTTTCAGATTATGCCAACACCGCTCACCGATCGAAATTCAGAGATTATGTCTGACAGACAATATACAGTATCTTAGGTTCCTACTTATACATAACCTTTTAATCATGAATATCTGGATTCAAAATAAATGTATTATTTGGTTTAATATGTAAACAACGAATCTTTAATTGGTGCTTATTTATACAGTAAGTATAAGTTATACTGACTAGATTTTGGGGTCAATTTGTGTAAAAATAAATAATGATATCCAAACAAATAAACAAATATTATTTACGTAATTCAAACTATTATTATAGTTATTCAAATGTAATTTTAAGTAAAAATAAAAAATATTGAATACTAAACTTTACGCAAACTTTTAACGGTTTAAAACTAGGTCATCCCTATTTTGCGCGGCTTCAACCATTTCTTTTTATATTTTTTTCTATTTAGTCTAAATTAAATGAATTTTACGACACAAAAATAATTCAACACTCACTTTTAACAAATAATGTCAAGTCGATATGACCTTCCCGTCTCCGGCACAAACGTATACTGAACCACAAAAGTAAGCTACACATTAAGTTTATATGATGTAAACTTGTTTTGCACAATACCAAGTCACTAACCCTGAACTTTCGTTAAAGTTCAGGTAATAATGTGGTTGGTAGGTATACTAACGGTGTTTTTCCGATAGGATCGGGCGCGGAGTGTGACGGAGGGAAATTTGTGAGCTTCGTGCGGTGGTCGGGGGTGACTCCGGAGCGGGCGACGCCGGTGTTCGTGTATTCGGCGAGCGGGGACGAGGAGTCTCTGACCGGAGCGTGCCTGGCGCGCTGCAGGGAGCTGCCCGACTGCGCCGCCGTGCTGGTCTCCTACTCCAAGGGCAACTGCCAAGGCGTCACAGCCACGGAAAGCGTCGAACTGCAACAGAACAACGACGTTTCCTACTTCAAAAAAATATGCTTGGAACGTGTGTAGGCCTCTCTCTTTTAATTCAATTTTACGTCACTCCACTGTCGATATTTTAATACCGGTTGGAATACATAGGAGAACGAATTCGTTGCGTGTGTTATACAATCGGTGGCGCAAATGTTTCTTTGTTGCGAAACATTTAAATCGGCGACATGGACTAATCATTTTTGAAATTTAAACTTTTAACGAGTTTACGTAGTAATTCGTTTAATCCACGAAGTTAAACTTTTTGAATGAAACCGATCTGCACCTTATATTTTTCTCGTGATCTTGCTGTAACTATGGTAGAGTCAATTAATGTTTTCTAGCTGATCGGACTATTTCCATAAATTAATAAATCTTCTGTAATTAAATGTCAAGAATCCTATAAGAAATATCTTTTAATTGGTCAATATTGTTTAAAATATGTTTTAATAGGTTTTCCAAGGTTGTCAACTTTGTAAAGTTGTAAGTTTATTGCGTTTTAGAATGGTAGTGAAAGATTTATTGGTTATCAGAGGCAGACGGGTGCGGCGAGCGATGGTGGGCCCTGGAGAGCACGCCGGGCTACCATCTGCATCCAGAGACCCCCAACATCAAGCTCATTGTGAACAGCACAGTCCAGGAGTGCTACAAGGCTGTACTTGATGACCACAATGGACAACGATATAGGTGAATATTCAACCACATTAACTAATTCCTCAGTAATAACAAAGCCTTTCTTTCCTCGTAAACGCATAAGTCCTACCTTCCTTCTATCCGAACTTAACGCCGCAGCGATGCCAGCGGTTCGAGTTTCAATCGTGTTGGGGACAAATGCTAATGCGAAAGATAAACAATGTCTCGTCTTCGGCATCTATTTTCCCATGAATTTACTGTTTAGTGTCACTAGATAAACCCAACAAGAAATCAAACACTTTCATTTTTAGCTAGAGACAATGGCTTATAATTAAACATACCTACCTAGCTTAGGTGTTGTGTGTGAGCACATTATTGTATTTCTCAACCGACTTCAAAAAAAGGAGGAGGTTCTTATGACTTAGGTACCTACGTAGCGTAAGGTTTGCGTGTGATATTAACCTTCGATGCCGTTGCATTGCGATAATATGTTTTATTATAAGAAATAAATTACATAATTAATTTACTCAAAACATGGCAGACAGCGAGTAGATATAAATTATATACATAATTATGATGACAGTACACTTGAGACCATGATAAAACTCGTATATACCTAATGGCCACCCAAAATTATGTAATAATAAATATTATACAAACAAATTGACTTCAGAATATTGCTTTTCTATGCTGATATCCATATGTAAATGGTTTCTCAAATGACTTTTACTGTTTCAAGTCCTTGATCTCTTAAAAATGTGTCACGAAAACACGATATGGAAATGATTATACATGGTGAATATAAATGATTTTTTTATCATCAATTTTTTTCTAGATCAGCTCAATGGGTGGGCCCTGGAGCTGTGTACAACACGGAATTGATTAAGGTGTCCGAGGGTCTAATGGGAAATTGCATTCTCAATGTGGAAGACAAGTTCACGGAACCCGAATCATATAGAGTGTCAAACTACTACACGTTCTACATAGAGAACCAGTGTAGGCATGATTGTAAGTATATTGCTATTTATTAAATTTATTTATTTCATCACCAACAAGATTACATTGAAGCATTCACAAGAAAAACTCTCAAGTGCATGTAAGATGAAAACCGTAATACGCATAATCAATCTTGCTCTACCCTTGTACGATTTTCATAGCAACATCTCAATCAATATTCGCTTAAATTACTAGGTTGAATATTTTTGATAGGTTTGTAAGTACTCCTTGTACCAAATAGCTTGTACAGTTGCGGCAGGCCTGTTCATCTCCGCGAGTTTGCATCGAAAACAAAACACGCGCGACTACCCCTCCTGAGATACCAAATCGACAGGACAATCACGAGCGAGTATTGACGCACGCACGTATTCTTCACCCATTTGCATTGTAAAGACATTAAACCATAATGTAAAAACGGTGGTGCAATTAATACTGTGCAGTATTTTTTAACTGCCTGAATAATATTAGAAACACAAAATATAATTCATGCTTATTCATGTATTTCCTCCGCCATTTTTCGCAGTTTGGCACCTCACGTCACACATCATTTTACCGAAATCAGCCCTATGTCTTCGGCGCAGTACCGATCACTGCCGTTTGTCAACAAAATGGTGCTCGACTCTTGAGACAAGCTAAATTACACCATATTGTTAACGACATTGAGCATACATTTTTTTAAATACCTTCGCGAAGAAAATCTTCTGTACGAAGTACTTATTATTATTCTGTGGTTGCGGTCAATAAGAAATAATATTATAAAATAATATTTTTATGTTCTACACATAACAATGCCCTTTTGAGATACGTTGCGTAGTTTTTGTTGATGGTGAAACCCATTGCTAATTTAATTTTTGATTCATAGCACTTGCATTAGTTAACTAATATATTAACATGCAGCATTTCTACTAAATAAAGAGCTTTTTAATTCCTTATTCCGCATTTTAATACAAGTTCAACCTTGCTTGATTTGAAAGAGAATGTCTCTTCTATGCCGGATACCTAAATTAATACCTATACCTAATAAAATACATATGTATGTATTCTCTTTGATGCTTGTTGTGATAGATGCCAGTTTTACTGGTCCGAGCCAAATATCAAATGCATTTACATATTCTTAATGTTATCATATTTTTAGTATGTTTTAAAGCTTTGGTTTTAAGTATGTAATTCGCCTTAACAACCGATGTTCGATTTAATTTTATTAGGAGTTTCTGTAAACAGAATCACATATCCACAAAAAAGCAAACGATATGTACACATCTAATTTGTTGTGCCTAAACAGGTAGTAGATGATCCTAAATCTTTGTACGCACAAACAATATTGGAAGCAAATAATTGAACTGCACTAAAATATACAAACTTTTATCATATACGTACTTAGTCGTGATATTGATAATATTCTATTTTTTATTTTAGATCCGAGTAAAATTGATCGATGTTCTTATGAGGAATATTACAATCAAACATTGAAACACGTCGAATTTACTGTGAAGAACTATACAAAAGATGAGGTAAGTATTTTATGTCAGTATCTACCTAAAGTGGTTTCGGTAACGATAGTATTAAGCTTTCTTTGAGAACTCTACATCTTGTCCTAGAATAAAAGTAGTTGCAGAATCTTGACATAATTATGTCTACCTAAGTTAAAAAATTATAAGGTACTACCGGCAACAGTTTTAACTGCCCATTGCCGTCATGTCTCGTTCTATCGCAAAGAATCACCATTAATTGATGAGAGCGAGAGCAAAATCGGAAATGGATAGTTAACACTTAGGCCGTATGTAAGTACGTCGAAAACTCTCTTTCTTGAGAATTAGCAAAAAAAAACAATTAATTAAAAAAATGCATTATCTTAGTTTATTTATTTATTTGACGTAGTGCAAAAGCGCTTGCGAATTGGAGGAGCACTTCATCTGCCGCGGCTTCACGTGGACCATGGACGGCCGCAAGGACTCCGCCCGGGGGTTATGCGACCTGCACAGCGAGGACCTCGTCACGACGGGCTCCTGGCTGCTGAGGAGGACCTCGCCCGCTACGTACTACAGGCGGGTCATCTGCCTTAACAGTAAGACTTATTTCTTTTTATGGTGCTCTACTTATTTAAGTAAATGGCCCTACTGACGTTGGGTTTGATAGGATCAATGAATCGACGATTTTAATTTGTCTTCTGGAGCCTGAAATTTTTACATTGACTACGATAGCCATCATCATCTAATCTCTTTCTACTTTGTGTCCCTACTTTCTAAACAACACCAATAGATTATGTCCACATACGTGTAAGAAATCTACACGTATGTAGAGACAATTTATTGGACAATTTTGTTGATTTTTAAAAAGTTATAAGAAAGCGTTTCTTTTTCGAGTATTTCATCATCATCATTTCAGCTATAGGACATCCATGATGCACATAGACATTCCCTAAATCTAAATTTAAATGTGACAAAGACATTGTAATTTCCAGTCACAGTCGAGTGCGAGGAGTCCAACCTGGTTGTGACGTACTACCCGCGTGGTTCGTTCCGTGGGCGCGTGTACGTGCCCGGGCGCGGCGAGCGCTGCGGCGCGCGCGCCGTCGGCCGAAGAGTACGATTGGCGCTGCCGCTCTATGGCGACTGTGACGTCAACTTCGCCTACGCCATTACTAAGACGCCGGCGGGGATGGTTAACAGGTAAAATCCAGGAAAACAGGATAATTCATGTGTCAAATGTTTAGTTATTAAAAAAAAATGATGGTCTTCCTAGCGCTGCCGTCACGGTAATACTATCTATACAGTATTCCAACTCGGCCATATTTTTGAAATAAATGTCAACAGTCGCGCGGTACGTCACAGTATGACAACATGCGATAGGGCTGCCCACCTACTGCCCACCACCCACAGTACCCAGTTTAATTACATCTGCCTACTTAGAATTTCTATATAGTTTTGTGATTGTATTTTTTTATTTAGTTAGACAAAAAAAATACTTTGGGAATGGAATAGGCTAAAAATGTGTGTTGTTTTGTGATTAGTAGATTTAATTTAGTAAAAACTATTTAAATAATTTCGAAACTTTAATAATCATAATGATCTGTTACTTTAATTTCGGGCGGGCGAAGTCGTGGACAAAAGCTGGTTTGATACAATATAATTTTCATTTCAAATCAAACTGACTGAAAATGACAATTTGACTAGTTTTTGACCAATTTGACCGTAAATGACGGTCAGTCAATTTCAATCAGTTTTGTCATTTTTAACACTTGGCCACCGACGTCCATTCGGCACATTCGCGACACCCCCGACTTTTGCATACCGAGCGCATACCGAGATTTGAATTTCGAAAGAAAGTTCTCGTTTCGTCAGTTTATATGAAGTTACAATACTGTATGATATTATTACCGTGCTCTAGCGCTGCCGTTGTTGTCTCAAAAAATTAGATGCTGACCAAACTAACAACCGATAAAAAGTCTGTAGTTTACGAGGACTCTATCAATGAAATCTCGTCGTAAGTTCGTGTGTAACGTTTGCATTCACCATTATCTTATATGATGCGTAAAGGTACATTGGCGCTCTTTTGTTTTCAGGACCATGGCTTACGCGATGGTGATGATCCAGAATAACCCTATCATCCAGACGGCGGGCGACCGCTGGGTGCGCGTGGGCTGCTCACCTGGACCCAAGTCGTCCACGCACTCTGTTGACGCTACCGTTGCGGTGCGAGACTCTGGGTAAGAAGTTATACCTACTACTGCTGACAGTACGAATCTTAGGATCATTAATCGACAAATTATATCGAACTATAAGCATCAGAAAGTCTTTTTAACGAACTTATTTAATATCCTGAGAATCAAATCTAAAACTAACTGACTAAACTGAAACAGATTGATACGCTGAAACGAAAGAGCCAAGTTCAAATTTTCAGTATTTCAGATTTAAATTAGCCTGATTGTTCGAAAGAAGAATGATTCGATTTAGACAATCTGAGTTGTGAGTTCCGAACTCAGCCATAAATCGTCTCTACTACTTAGCACTTACTATGGGTAGATAACTACCCATCACACCATGCGTTCTCAATCATTTCTATCCCATCCTCAAATGATGTTTCTTTATTTATTTATTGAGAAAGTCAACAGCAATTTTACAATATGTTTTCTCTCAGGCGGCCATCTCAAGCGAGCGAGTCATCGAACGCGGGCACTCCAGCGTCTGCTAGTGCAGTCTATAATGCCAACACAGCACCGCTCACAATGTACGTCGTCCGCGCCGCCGACGACTCTGCCACAGCACCCACGGTGTCGCTGGGAGAGCCACTGGAACTGAGGATAGAGACCACGGGTATGATAATGTGATAGTAAAAGTTGCCTTTATGAAGAAACTAGCTTTCCGCCCGCGGCTTCGCCCGCGTGGAATTTTGTCTGTCACAGAAAAACTTTATCGCGCGCGTCCCTGTTTCAAAAACCGGGATAAAAACTATCCTATGTTCTTTCCCGGGACTCAAACTATCTCTATGCCAAATTTCATCAAAATCGGTTGCGAGGTTTAAGCGGGAAAGCGTAACAGACAGACAGACAGACAGAGAGACAGAGTTACTTTCGCATTTATAATATTAGTTGGGATAATATGTCGCTGTCGCTTATGTAAATAGCAACTTACCTACTTGCTAGCCGTTCGCTCTTCTAACTGATTTCACCGTACCTTGTCGTCCGTAGATTAGTATTGTAGAACTATTGACTTCAGCTTCAAGCTGATAATGTAAGATGGCCAATACGACAAACTAAAATTAGCCAATGTTGCATCTTAATTTTTCATTCACTCTTCATTATTCCAGGAACGGAAATCATAAATGGAAATAGCGACGACGGTATGTCGATATTTGTAGCCCGGTCAAATAACGCGACTAGTTACGGTTATGTTCATGATTATTGTTCTACCCGCAGACAGAAACGAGATTGAGGCGTACCATTTGGTGGCTTCATCACGGTTGGGCGACAGCTCTGTACTGTTACTAGACAGCAGAGGCTGCTCTACCGGACAGGTATGTTATTTAACTCTTCTGACTCCTTTTGCAATTAATGGTCCTTCGAGCCGGATTCTCTAAATTCATACCAGTACATGTTTTTGCATTGAGTTCCTTAAAAACCCTTTTGTTACGTCATCACATTTAGATAAGGCTATCTAGACCTCAACATAAAACTCTCCTCCATAAATCGATATGACAAAAGAATATGGATATGCTCGAACATGAAACTCAACCCGAAGTCATCTCTGAGTATAGCCTGACCAGGAACATAAAAACCCTGACATAGAGGCGCGTCAATTGCATTTGATAGTGCAACACTGAGTACAGTCGTACCTGTGTTAAATTAATAGGCTAACTGTATGTATCAGGATTCAGGATTACGGGCTAATTTGATATTTTCATAAATTAACGAAAAAATATTATTATAGGTAACCTAATTTAAATAAATTAAATGAAACCATCAATTGAGCTAGTAGAATTTATTTTATTATTCATCAATATTTAATCAAATTCAGAACTTGAATATTCAATTGCAATGTCTGCTCATGAACGCTTCAAACTCGGTACTTCTTTCCCAATCCCATAAAATTCAACACTTAGAAAGTGACAAAAATAAAATAAAATAGGTAGTTGAAATGAAACAAACCACAGCTAATTTTCATAGTGGACTGTACTATACTACTATAGGTACGATAAACATGTCAGTCAATTTGACAACCTTTGTCGAAAACATTATTCAATGAAAATATTGTCCAAACCCTTAGTATTTCTCTTCGACAAATACTTTAACACATTGTGAACCACTTTTCTTTCACGGCTATAAAAAGATTTTAGCAATTTAATTCACAAAATCAATTGCGCACATTTAAAATAAAGTTTGTTTACACTTTGACAGCAATAGACTGACATGCAACTGCAAGGTGACATGTCAATGAAGTTTTCAGTTACTGTTGCCATTAAAAGAAATTAGTACCATTAGTTTTCCGCAACATGGCGAGGGTTTTTATGTTCCTGGTCGGGCTATAAAATTATTATGAATACTGGGTTAAAAAATGTGTATTCGAAATAAATTATGTAAAACTATCTGACTCAGCACTAAGCCTCATTTCAGGTGGACTTCCCGCCTTTCACGAGGACGTGGATGGGCGGCACGCAGCGACTGTCGGCGCGCTTCAAGGCGTTCCGCTTCCCAACCTCGCACGTGGTTCGGTTCGCTCTTATGGTCCGATTTTGCGAACACAAGTGTGCTGCTGTAAGTAAAACCTACCTATATAAATGAGACAATCATGGGCTAATGATGATTTGTAACCCACCCCTCCAAAAATTCTCACTAGTTGACGATGAGGTACCTACCGCACATTATGGAGTTCGGTTTAAGCATTCTATTACTAGCTCGCTTTATACATAATAGAGTACCTAGTTGACACACGTGGTTATTGACGTACTTTATGTGAGCTGATGAAACAAAATATGACGTCACCAGTTCGCACACTCAATTGACTATTTATTGATTTCAAAGCTAATAAAAAACAAATTAATACAGCAATTTGAAAACTAACTGGCTTTTCGGGACTAGATTGAAGTGTTTTTACAGAAGTCTTAATGTTGTCGATAACCCAATTATGTAGGTACAAGTAATCGCAAGGATCATTACTTATTTATTAGCCCATTATCATTTACTATAAATTTTCATTTTTAACTTGCAGGTAAATTGCGCAACTCATCAAGCGCGTAGTGCTCGCGAGACGAACGATACGTCGTCGTACCAACTCGACGACAACGCGGTCGCGGCCGCTGTCAGGGAGGAATCCTGGCAGAACAACAGGATAGCCCCCAGTGGCTCTAGTGGCTATCCCGGTGGCCCCAGTGGAGTGGTAGCCCAGGGCGGCGCCGCTTTATGTGGGGCCGCTGAAGGACAAGTGCCGCTAGAAGTCGAAATGGTCGTGGGATCTGGGGACGTGCTGTCAGCTGATACGCTGGTCCGGGCTGACCATCATGCTAATATTCGTAAGTTTTGGAAATCACAGGTATATCGTTCGTTCGTTTCAGCCAAATGACGTCCACTACTGGACAAAGGCCTCCTTCGAGGTTTTCCACAATGCACGGTCCTGCGCTGCCCGCATCCAGGCTCTTCCCGCGACCTTTACCAGATCGTCGGTCCACTTAGTAGGAGGCCTGCCCACGCTACGTCTTCCAGCCCGTGGTCGCCACTCGAGAACTTTTCTGCCCCAACGGCCATCGTCTCTACGAGCTATGTGCCCCGCCCACTGCCACTATCACAATAACTGGATTCCTATAGTAATGAAGCGGAGTGGGAATAGTGCTTTTGTGAGTCAAACGCATTGAGACTTCTATTAGGTCTGTTTACGTCACATGTTACTCTTTTCTTGCGCCATCTCACCACTCGATCAATTTTTTGCCAACTGCCGCTCGTTCTGAAAAACATGGCCAGGTTGGTTAGTTAATTAATCGACTAATTAATTATTGTATGGGCACTTAGATTTTATTAGAACGTAAATATGTTTTTAAATTGATTGTCGCGCGTGTTCCGCATCTTTAAATTAGCAGGACACAATTGTTATAAAATAAATCGTAAATATACTTTAAGTATTCGACGTAGAATACATTTTAATGTCGGAATCTCAGATAAGTAAGTATTCGTTCGACGCGTAAAGTCATGTAATCAATCAGGCTTCATACATTGTGTATAAATTAGTGTTAAGTTATATCATCATTACCTACACAAGGGAGGTAAATTCAGTAGTTAGAACGCGTTATACGTTACGCGTAAAGTACGCATTTTATTAGTAAGTTGAAACGACTTTAAGAAAAAATTCTAAGAGCTTTCTCCATAGATAAAGAATACTTAGGCAAATACTTCTGTAAGTATGTGGAGGATGTTACTTCTAACGCGCAACGTTTCATAAACTTTTACACCTACACTACACCGATGTTTTCATAAAATCTGGCTCTGCCACCTTTTAAGTATTGTCACTTAAGTAGGCTTATGATTGTGTTTTATTTCTCAAAAAGTAATATTCAACATAATATAATTCGTATATTAATTTAGTGAAACTACTCAGTCTACCAGATAGTGTGAATGTAGCTAGCACGCGAATGTTACCCTTCGACGCGCATTTGTTTTTGAAGAATCTTGATAATGAAATTTCGTAGGTCTACTACGAAAACACCGTTTAATAACAATGTCGGTAGAGCATTGCTCTCGCATTTAATTGGAAGATTCTAATATAGGCTAAAGCTGATCTTATTATAGTAGCTTATAGGTACCTACCTACTACAGATGCAGCTCAGGCAGAACATAGTAGGTAGTATAAGTGGTCGTTCGCAATAAAGAGTCGCTAACTTTAGATAATGTATGTTACAACGTCCATAGACGTCAACGCCAACGTCAATAGATACAGAAGGTTGCATCTACTAGATCTAGAATACAAGACATATTTTTTTATATTAGTTCTTGTTCAGATACGCACGGTCACCGCGCGGTTTGTGGGTGGTTCTCATTGGCGAGGCTCTGAGGCGGTTACGGTTCGATACAAACTGTCCGAGAACTGCTCAGAAACCGCGCGGATTCTGTCGTATCTGAACTAAGCCTACAATCCAAGGTAGTTATTATTCATGTGGAGATGTTGAAATATTTAGTATAGGACTATATTTAGATTTTTGTTAATTTATTTTAATTTGTGTGTGTATATTTTTTTATTTATGAACTAAATCTGCCACCCCTTACAATTAGCCGCTGCCTTAACGGCATCTACTTATTAGATGTAGCGGCATTATTTAGATTTTTTTTTTGTGTTCAGCACCGGAGGAGATCGACGCATCATCGGGCGCGCTGGTGTGCGTTCACGAGCTGCTGTTAGTAGCGCTGGCGTTGGCGTGGCTGGGCGTGCAAGTGCTGTTACTGCTGGGCTGCTGCGTGCTCGTCAAACGGTGAGTGAGTGAGCGTGGTGTAACTTTTTTTATTCTTTTTTTATGCAAGACAAGACAGGTATTTGACCGCAATCCATATCCAACGTGGCATTCCATAGATAAACGTGCTTATTTAGCGATAGAACGCGGCGCGAATGGCTTGGCGAAGTGGTGCCGTGTTCTCTCATTAATTAGTTCAAATGATGTAGCGTGGTGAGGGTAAGCTTACAGGTGGTAGCGCGTACCTACTTATCAAGCAGTTAGTGACTTCACTAGTTACCTGTAGTGGAGTTGCCGTTTCTGTTTTCATATTTATTCAGTGATAAACAAGTACTTATGTTACGAGTTTCTCTCCACATAGATGCGCTAAAGTTGATCTGTGTGATAGAGCCGTCAGTCATATCAGAAAAAGAGCTCTTCGTTACGCTGACTAAAAAAAAAGAAAAATAATGAACTTAAACCCTTTATATTTCAGGTACCGAAACCTGGCCGAGATGAGCATGCAGAAGGAGTACCAGTCGTTCGACAACGTGGGCTTCGACGTCACCACGCACCGCCGCGTGCACTGGCCCGACCAGAGCATAGACATATTGCATGCCACGTGACCTTTAAACAAACAAACAGGGTTATAGTGTGAGTTTACGTCAAACGCATTCGATATCGACTACGTATAGAAGATCCACGCTGAACTGTCCCACCAAACTCAATGACAGGGCGGCGCTACCATCGTTCAACTACTTAGGTAGATATATGGTTTCCAACATGGCTAAAATCGGAACCAGCGATCCGGTATTGACGGTGGCGCCCCACTGTCAATGTCATGGATAGGACTGTTCAGTATTTTGGAACTATAAAAAAATTACATTAAATGTATGACGGATTGTACAGCGCCCCTAGCGGAAACTTTCAAGAACTAAAATCTTCATATATTTTTTTAACGCGCTCGCTAGTGACGACGTTTGATGTAAACACACACTAAACCCTGAGTTCAGGGCTAGCATGGACACCTCGCACTTTTGATGGAACAGGGACACAATTGATATTTTAGAACTTTTACAGAAGAGTATTTTTTGCACTTAATTATAAGCAAGCATCGTTTGTGAATACGGGCGTTACTATGCATGACAAAAGACAATAATTAAGTACATATTTTAAGGCATGTTGTTTGTTATGAATAATCAAAAACGTTTAGGTTTTTAATTAATTTATATTCTAAGGTGTGATATAATCGTGAAATTATATCAATATGCTGTCTAAATTTGGTAAATGTTAAATAGGATAAAATTATATCGCGACGTCCATGCTTGCCCTGTTAGCAACATGAAGGTAGGTACTCTGTGAGCTGGGCATCGAAATATGTAATAATAGATATTTTGTAATAATTATGACCTAATATCAAAATCTCTCCATGATTCCTGTTATCAACAGGACGTACAAAAGAATAAGCTTTATAAAATTATTATCAACGGCTTTAAACGAGTAATATAAATAAATACAATACAAAGTCTTTCCAAATCTATAATAGTATATTGAGTATGAACCTATCTAATAAATTTATTTTTATTGTATCTGCTAGTTAAAGTTGAAGCCTAAAGAGCCGAAGCTTCAAATAGTTCAAAAATTACTTTTTATGTCATTGACGAATTTCGAAAATCTAAGAACCAGCCTATACCTTACCTTTTTACTTTTATCCTACTAGTGTAATTTTATTTATAAACTTAAAAGTAGTGAGTTTTAACCAAAGTACTTAAATGTTCTGTCCAACATTCTAAGTAGGTTACATACTTAGTAGGTTTTCGGTACAGAGTAAGGGGCAGATTGGCAAAAATATGTCTATTCAATTCAAATTATACTTCAGTCTAAACATTGGGAAGGGAAAAAAATAAACATTCAGCATTCAATAAGAAAAGATAATGGTTGAATTTATTATGTTATACTCGTGACTAAGTTGCTTAGTTCACTATTAGTTTTGCTATCCTGTCCCTTACATCCTGTATACCAGTGCAGTCAGTGTATCAACTCTATTGCTTGACATCACAGCATGTTTTGTGAACACAGGTAACTTAGTAATTTTAACTACTCATAAAATCTTCAAGTTGCACGTATGAATGATGTGATGCATTGCATTGCATGCATTAAATAGATGACTCTCATTTAGTGTAATTAAAGTTGTAAATAAAAGATACAATATAAATATATCATGTCATCTTTTTATTTATATCACAATAAGCATATTTTGACTCCTTTTTTACATTTTGATGTTTCATCAATGCAATTGATTAATTTAACGCTTGATTAAGGTGACATAAATTGGTTAAAAATAAATGAAAAAGCAAAAACAAAACAAAACGAAATAATAAAAAGAAATTGAAAATAATTATAGGTTAAATAAAAATAAACACCTACATTTTGACGATCGTCTACTTACATAAAAATAATTTAAACAATCGTCAAAATGTAATTTTCAGGATTTCTATTGGCAGTTTCAGTATCGTATAAGGGAAATTTTTCCGGTCGGTCGGTAGAGTCCTTTTCACGAAAAAGTCCTAATGTTAATTCCCTCTCAATTTCTATTCGTACAAAGAAGTCCTGCCCCCCTAGACTGGCAAAACGCGACGGGCCTTCGCTCTAGCGTTTTTTTTTTGCTTTGTGAAGGGATTCGATTTTTGGAGCTACCTAGGTAGTAGCTATCATAAAGTGCCACTTGTCAATGCTGGGGCTGAGCATCGAACTCGTCCGTCGCCCATTATTGAACTTCATTGCAAGTTCAATGTCAGTTTACCTTTCCCATGAGACTGAAGTCTCACTGGCTTCATTAATTGGCTAGATTTAATTGGCAGTCAAGTTAAAGACAGATCCTAGTTACTCAGGAATTTCAGGTGGGAATAACCTTGTCTTTCGTGAAAAGGACTTGGATCATGGTCTAACCAGGTATAGGTGTCATTGCGTGGCATTGCTGGAGGCGGCGTAGACGGGCGGCGCGGGCGCGGGTGGCGCCGCGGTTGGTTGCCGGCCGGAGCCGCGCGGCGCCGCCTGGCGCACGCTCTGCCGGTTCGACGCCGCGTTGTAATGGTAGCCGTCGAACTTGTCGCCGCCGCCTGCGTTGGGCGCCGGGTATGTTGCAGTACCCATGTACATTATCTAATGGGGTTTAATAAATACCAATTAAAAACTGTCACGACTGCTCAAGGGCCTACTGGACATAATTTAACACACGCACAGCAAAAAAAAAATAACGAAATTGGTTCAAGATTTCCAAGCATTTTTATTATTTTCCAAATTAAGGTTTACAAAAATAGTTTAAGTAAGACGTTGACTTACTTAGTCTGAATTATTATTAGGCGAATAAGTAGTTGTAGGCACTGTACGGAAAAAAAACTAAGTAACCAGTGCGCGCGCGAAGCATGATAGCTTCAAGGGAAACTATATCTACAGCACCTGACTTATGCTCCAGCCAAAGACATTCGAAATCGTGAGCATTCGTAGATGATTGGAACTTACTTGTGGCTTGTACCCGTCGGGCCCGGCCTCGTACTCTACGAGCTGCGTACGGCCGTCGGGCAGCAGCACGTGGTAGGAGCCGGTGGCGCGGTCGTCCTTGCGCTTCTCGTTGTGCCCGAAGTCCAGGCTCACGGCGTTGTCTTGCACGTCGTACGAGAAGTCGTAGTTCGCGGGGAGCTGCACAAAATGTGTGCCATAAAATACTAAACGCTGTGCTCTGTATGGATAACTATTAATATTACCCGTAAGTACCTAAGTAATCTATTCCAGATCACAGATGGCTGCTAGATGATCGTCGACGCAATTTGAGATAAGTACCTACTTATATTCGAACACTTAAGGTAGTCAATTACGTGTTGTCTAATGTTAATCCTGAGAAACAGATCATTGCTCGAAGTTCGTCCAAACCAGAATTTGTCGAAACTAAGTAACATCTTTCCTTCGTTTCAAGCAAAAGACGTCTACTGTTGGCTAAAGGCCTCCCACAAGGACTTCTACAACCTTCACCAGATCATACGTAATAGAAAACTTACTGTAGGCTCAGGTGCTGGTTTCTTGCCGCCGCCGCCGCCGCCACCACCAATCTTTGGGGGTAGGTACTCCTGTGCTGCAGCGCTGGGCCACAGTGTCCACGCCATGAGAGCTAACTGAAAAGTCAATATATGTAAAAATTGTTAATGTTTATTTTTTAAGTTCACAATTTTATTCAGATTGCTTCCTTTTAAAACGTGATAAAAAATTGAAAGTCCTACTTATCCCATGCATTTATTTATAAGTCTACTTACGCAAAGACTGGTCCACATTTTTGGGAAGAAGCAAGAGTCTGTCAGGTTCAGGAGCCACAAAGGATTTGGGTCGGCCTACGCTAGGTCGGCGCTTTTAAGCGCGCGCCGCCGCAGGTCGCGGTTGCGGCTTCGCGCGCCGCCCCTCGATGTTTCCCATTACTGGATGCACGACAACAATGACGAAATAAAAATAATAGTAGCAATGCAATACTTTGTAGTTTCTTTTGTTTGAAACTGTAATTAAGTTGGATGTTTGCAAGAACATCTGCTTTTCGAATTTTAAAGTTGAATCTGTCTGCACCTATGTTATTGAAAATTCCATAGGCTTGGTTAAAATATGAAGAATAATATTGCTATTTATTATTATAAATTAATGCCCATAAGGCTTTAAAGTTGTAAAGAAAGTTTTTGCTTTCGCGTCTGGACTTCCAGATTGTAGTTTCTTCGCGTCGTGTCCCTTTCAAATGTTTTGAAGTCTGGATAAATGGTAAGTAAATTCCTAAATTTAAATTTTATGTGTAGATTAGTAATAGTGTTTAAAGTTTTATCAAGAACTCAACCGTGATTTAGCATTATAGTAGCATACATACGCGGTGGCTTTAGCCGAGGAAGTCATATTAACCGATTTCAAAAAATTTGTTATTTCCGATTTGTAAAATGCTTTCGTTCATAATAAAGAAAATTTTGTTTCTACCATTATTTTACTTATACTCGAAATAATATAATAAGGATAATTTTATGTAATAATATTTTTCTTAAGAAAAATAATCAAAATTTTATAATAAGCAACGCCTTTGATCCAAAAGACTATAATTGTCAATTTGACATTGACAGATCTCCTTTGCTGCTCGACCAGGTGATTCGTGATTGTCTACATGTTTCAAAAAGAAATGTGTGCCGATTGTGAATAATTCTGATAAACCGGTGAATTGATAAATAACATTCGTGTAAACCTTACTATTTATTGAAATAACGATGAACTCCATTTTGAGGAATAGGGCCACTGCGCTGTGTCGTGCGTTATCTACATCGGGTGTAAGACAGTGTGCCATGCCTCCGAAGAGACCGAAGAAGCAGTTCATCCCGATAACATGGAAGTCCATGGGAGTGACCGCAGTGGTCGCCGGCGGCCTCACAGGATTCATGCTGTACATCCGAAAAGAGAAACAGGAAGCTATAGATCGTGAGAGAAAGAAACAGCTAGGAAAAGCTAAGATAGGAGGAGAATTTGAATTGGTGGATTCTGAAGTAAGATAAATTATATCTTTTTGTATAAACATATTCAATATTTCATTTGGTAAAATTGAAATTCTTGCATGGGTATGTGAATTGGTTAGGTGCACTTGATAAAACATTCCAATTAATTTAGTATTTCTATCAATCACTCTAAAAGAACGTACATTCAAATTAAAATCAAAGGAGGATCAAATGCATGACAGATGCATGCAAATGCGAGTCTGCATTATTGTAAAATAAGAAATATTCTACTTAGATAAATATTTCAAAAGTATTCCTTCAACAAAATAGGCCTAATGTGATCTTTTTCTTCTTCAGGGCAAACTTGTGAAAAGTACTGACTTCTTAGGAAAGTGGTTGCTGATATATTTTGGATTTACACATTGTCCGGACATTTGCCCTGATGAACTAGAAAAGCTAGCTGAAGTTGTAAATATGCATGGTAATTGTATTTTGTAATATAATCATTGGTGCATGTGTTAAAGTTATTATTTGAATTGTAATCAACTTTTTAATGTATAATGTTTCAGACAATACCCCAACAGCACCACCGCTTCAACCTATTTTCATATCAGTGGACCCTCATAGAGACACTCCAGAACTTGTTGGAAAGTAAGTTTGTAAACATATTTCTTGACAAGGTTACAATATGGAAACATTAACTCAGCCTTACTCACACTCTTACTATGGAAATGATTGTGTTGTTATTCATCTCTCCATCATCAAAAACTTGAGATTAAAACAATTATAATTTATACAACAAACTGTAATTATTAATGATGCATTTTTTTTTTCTTATTTGTCATTTATCAGGTACTGCAAGGAGTTCTCACCAAGATTGCTAGGGCTGACTGGAACTCAAGATCAGGTGGCAAAGGCCTGTAAGTCCTACCGGGTCTACTTCAGTGCAGGACCACAGGATGTTGACAATGATTACATTGTAAGTGGTCAATAGTACAACTACACACACATGAGACTATATTTATGTTGCAAAATCACACTTAGCCTAGGCACACCACCGACTTTTAGTTGGTCGATAGTTGGATCAAGCTGTTGATAAGTATGGAGATGTATGAAAGTGCACACATTTCACCAATTTTGTATCGATCAGCCGATTCTTCATACAAATTAGATTGGTCTGCACCTAGGCTTATTACAACTATAAAAAATGCCACTGTCTTTAGTTAGCTTGATGTGCTGTTATCTCTACAAATTATTTAATCTTATCAACTTCTAGTACATAATGATTTATAAAAAAACCTCTTTGTTTTTAGGTGGATCACACAATCATCATTTATCTGGTCAATCCCGATGGAGAATTTGTTGACTACTATGGTCAGAATAGAAATGCTTCAGAAATTCACAATTCAATGCTAGTGAACATACAGAAATATGCAGCAGGGAAAAAGCCGTCATGGTTTTGAGATAAATGTCTTAAATTATTGTTTATTATAGCTATATTATAATTCCAAAGTAGTTATTTTTGTGACATAAGTAGAATAAAAAGATGTTGCTTTATATGTTTTTTTGTTATATTTCCTAGTTCATAGGACTCCTTAGTCCCNTTAGTCCTCAAATTGTTCTATTCTCTTCAGTTTTGCTATGGAATTAAATTAATTTTAAATAGTTATTAAATAAATCAACACAGTTGGTTAATAAATAGTGTAATACAGTCAATATAAGTAGATAGTTAAAAGTTAGCAGTCATTTTACTAGTAATTTTGCTGATGGTGACCTGACCACCAGAACTATGTATTTGGACTAGACTCTGATCCAGTTGATATAACTTTACTGTGGTGCCCTCATTGACTGTCACCAAGTTGACGTCACTGTTGGAATAATTTATTTCCCCGATCTCTCCAGTATTCAAACATACATTTCCGCTTTGGTAACTAGTTTCATTATGACTATTGTCCACAACTAAAATCTCCTTAACATCACAATCATCTTGAACAACCAATTCACCTGTGACTTCTAATGGCATGTCTTGAGCTAATTCTAATGTAATATCGTTATTTGGCTCTTCACATTTAGTTTCAGCTATGACTGAAGCCTCTTCTGTCTGTTCATTCTGTTTGCCGTCAGTGATAATGTTGCTGACGAACATTTGGCCGTTGTAAGCGACTTGCTGGACTATGACGATGTCCTTTTTGTCTTGTTTCTTCGTCGACTGATGTTTCTTTACGTGCTGCGCTAAGTGAGATTTGGCCGCAAATGTTTTACCGCAGGTCGCACACTCGAATGGTTTTTCACCTGAAAGAAAAAATAAAATAATTATTTCAAAGTATTGTCCAGCCGGGTTAGGTATAAAAAAAAGAAAAAAAAAGGATGCGCGCCGTGATAGACTAATCGACGTCAAAATGTATGGGCAAAATCTAAAATGTGTCGTGAGAACCGCTTATCGCGGCGCGCATCCTAGGCCTACTGAAGTCGTGGTATGGCTATATTCGGGACGGGTAAAAGCTCCCTGAAAAGAAAGAAACATTTATTACGATGAACATCACTTACAGAGAGATCATCAGGGACAGAGAACGTATTCAGAAAAAAATACAGAAATAGCACATAAATATTACAAGGAAATAAAAAGTGAACTGAGCAGATGCTATCCTGTCGTAACAGCGATGCCCATCGCAATGGGAATCCACTCAGCATATGCCGTGGCCCACGGTGGGGAAGGCCACGACGCTGGTTTTCAGTGGGCCCCATGCCGAGTGGAAGTCACGGACCTACATACCTACAAAAGGGCCTACATACTAATAAAGAATATGAATTATGAATAGATTAGCCTTCAGTAATTGTTAAGTATTACCAGTGTGCATGCGGCAGTGCGATCGTAGGCGCGCGGCGTTGACGAAGGCCTTGGGGCAGGCGCTGCAGGCGTGCGGCCGCGCGCCCGCGTGCAGCCGCTTGTGCGCGCTCAGGTCCATGCGCGCGAACCTGACACGAACAAATTATACTCTTTATTTGGAAGCGGCTTATTCCACTATTCCCCGTTGACAATCCCCGTCAACTAAAAACTTCATTAATCCCCTTTATATTAGGTTTTTATTTTGAACGTAATGGGGATTAATGAACTTTTTAGTTCATTATTCCCCATTATAAGTTCCAATTGGCATTGAACAAAAAGTTCACTAATCCCCGTTGACGGGGATTGTCAACGGGGATTAGTGAACTTTTTTTCCACTATTCCCCATTAACGCCAATGGAGCTTATAATGGGGAATAATGAACTAAAAAGTTTATTAATCCCCATTACGTCAAAAATAAAATCCTAATATAACGGGGATTAATGAACTTTTCAGTTCATTATTCCCCATTATAAGCTCCAATTGGCGCTAACGGGGAATAGTGGAATAAGCCTTTGGGAAGCATAATAGGATTTTTATAGACTAGACCATGTTGACCCTTTTAGCTCTTATTTATGCTCGACATAGCATAATGTGCAAAGACCTGAGTGTTCATACGACAGGTGTATTATTATACAGGGTGTCCCAAAATGTAGTGTCAAGCCGAAGCCCAGAGGTAGAGCATCACTAGAGCTACCCAAATCACTTGGAAACACACATCACGTGGAAAACGTGTTCAACTGTTATAACACGTTTTCCCTAGTTGAAAAAAAGCTCTCATTAAATAAAAATTTTTGAGGTGTTTTAAAATTTATAAGTAAAAGCTGAAAAAATATCAAAGTAGCGTATGTGAATGATTGAATTTCTATATTTAGCCAAATCCGATTTCTTACTTTTTGCCACAGACGTCACAGCTGTAAGGTTTTTCGCCCGTGTGCCTTCGTAGATGGGCCTTTAGAGAAGACCTTGACGTGAACTTCTGCTCACATTTGCTGCATGAATAAGGTTTTTCACCTGTCGAAAAGTAAAAACNTAGTGAACTTTTTGTTCACTTATCCCCGTTAACGCCAATTGGAGCTTTTAAATGGGGAATAATGAACTAAAAAGTTCATTAATCCCCTTTATATTAGGATTTTATTTTGAACGTAATAGGAATTAATGAACTTTTTAGTTTATTATTCCCCATTATAAGTTCCAATTGGCGTTAACGGGGAATAGTGGAAAAAAAGTTCACTAATCCCCGTTGACGGGTATTGTCAACGGGGAATAGTGGAATAAGCATTTGGAAGCATAATAGGTTTTTTATAGACTCGACCATGTTGACCCTTTTAGCTCTTATTTATGCTCGACATAGCATAATGTGCAAATACCTGAGCACGGTAATAATATCATACAGTATTGTAACTTCATATAAACAGACGAAACGAGAACTTTCTTTCGAAATTCAAATCTCAGTATGCGCTCGGTATGCAAAAGTCGGGGGTGTCGCGAATGTGCCGAATGGACGTCGGTGGCAGTGTTAAAAATGACAAAACTGATTGAATTTGACTGACCTTCATTTACGGTCAAATTGGTCAAAAACTAGTCAAATTGTCATTTTCAGTCAGTTTGATTTGAAATGAAAATTATATTGTATTAAACCACCTTTTGCCCACGACTTTGCCCGCCCGAAATTAAAGTAACAGCCCAAGTAACATTTTACTCCATTTAAGAGTTCACATTTAGTTCCAATGTGTACTTAAAGCATTAGTACAGTTCACTCGTGATGTATAAGCTGTATTATTGCAATTAATTACACCTATACCTGTCTAAGGGACTTATAGGAGTGTAGACTAGTGTAGAGTTATACTTTTATACGATTGTTGGTGTTATAATACTCTAACAACTATCCTTTAGTCAGCCGTCTGACTAAGAGCATTATAGGAGGGTAGAGATACGGCAACTGCTGTTTAACGGCCTACTTGTACGATGTTATAGAGCTAGCATTTTAATAGAACACACGTGGTCATTTATAAAGCCAAAGGCTGTTATGTTTACTTGTTTTAGACTGTTATACAGCTAGTAGCTGTAGTAGGACTTGTTTGTGATTATCTCCAGTGGTTTAAAAGTAAACGACGTTTATTTAAAAAAATACTTTTTGGTTTTTGTGAATTTTACTCAATATTTCTATTTTTTTGTATGAAAAGGCAAAAAGTTTGTTCTAGAAATGAATTCGCCATCCTTTAATTATCCGAAAATGATACCACACTTGCCCTAATACCCATAGTTTTGAAGATATGGGCCTTAAAGTGAAGCGCGCCGGACGGAAACTTGCCCCCCCTCCCCCTGCTACCACAGGGGGGGCTCCCGATGTCTACCGACGGAAATCCACTCAGGAGCACTCAAAGAACCACTGTTGCAAAAATGAGCCTTCTATACCAAAGTGGAGGGGTCTCCATACAAATCATTGCACTAAATTCCCTACTATAATAAGGAATTGTGCCTTTACGTGGTTCAAGTTTACCCTGATCAGGAAAATTTGTATTACATGGTTCTTTAGTTTTACTAACTTTTTTGAAGTAGAAAGGAATCGTTCCCGGCCTGTGGCTAGCATTGGCTCCCCGTGACCTGTAGCCTGGTTTTTTAGGTAATATATTTGGATACTTAGTCTTACATAGATAGTGCTTATTGTAATCGATGGTGTCAATAAATTTGTTAATCATGTTAATAGAATTTCCAATTAAATAGTCATTACTTAAGTCTATATAATGTACATTTTTGGGGAAACATTTCAATACAGTTTGAATTTGAGAATTGAGTCTTTCCACATTAAGATACCGATTGTCGATAACGCTGGTCACAATTACTTTTGCTTTATTATGCTTTTTGAGTAAAAATGATAATTCTACAGTCAGTTTTGTTGGGTTTGTGTCATTTGATCCAAGGCATAGAACAAGCCAGTCATCCTCGCCTAGGTCCTCCGACATTATATTAGAGCAATTGATCGTATGCTCAATTTTTGCATTAGGATATACTCTTCCGGTGATCTCATACTTTTTGGGATTAATATAGTTAGATCTCGTTTGTGATAGCGATGGGGCCATATTTCGTGCCATTTGGTCGCCAATGATGATTATTCTAGGATTTCGCTTTTTGGCTGATCTTGCTAACTCTGGTTTCATACAAGTATTTGTCACGTCACCGCGTTTAATATTCCTTGTTGTCGAGGTTGTATTCGCATCCTTGTCATTTTTGCTTTGAGAGCTCTTCTTCAGGGAGGATGCCAGTGAAGATTGTTGTCCGTGCGCATTTTTAAGCTTACGAGTACTCGCAGTTTTCAACGGTGTAGACTTTCGTGGACTCGGTTCGGAGAGTAATTGTTTGTAAATGTTGCTTTTTTTCTGTTGGTTATCCATTTGCTTTTGGAGATCAATTATTTGTAGGTTCAGTCTCTCAATCTCTGCGTGAGCACTAGCTAGTTGCGTCTTGAGGAGGTTGACCTCGTCTGTAAGCTCTGTATTGTTATCGACAGACGATAAGTTTGGCAAACTTTTGGGCGTGTCTTCCAGTAGAGTTGATGAGTCACCACTCATGCAGTCCTCGGTTGAATTATGTAGAAGTTCATCTGAGGAGATGTGGAGTCTGCTTTTTGGCTTGCGCTGAGTTATATGGTCAATTTCATTGTTATTATGGTTGTTGCCAATACTACTGCTATTTTCTGATATTTCTAATGTTGTTTGTTTAGAGACTGTTGCGTGTTTATTTTTCCCAGCATTTTTTTGTATGCATTTGTCACATCGCCACTTTTTTTTCCTTTCGGAGTCCATTAAATTAAATCTAGCGAGTGAAACATTAGCACATCCTAAGTCGAGCCTCAGTTTGCATGTTGAACAGTTTAGGTACTCTCGTCTTGGAATATCTGATTTACACACATCACATTTTATTTTAAGTGCTATATTTTTCGAAGAAGACATTGTGACTTATTCCTTTTAATCGAGGTAAAGATTCCAATCCAATCCAATAAATAATAAATGTCAAAAATTTCGCCGATGGTGAGATCCGAACCCAGCGCCTCTGTTAGGTTTCAGTCGAGTGTTGTCTCCGCAGCGCCAGGTAGACGTTATCGATACTGACGAATTTAGTGGTCGTATGAAGTCAAGTAAAAAAGCATGTCGATCGACTTAGTTTCCAATACAGATGACAGATGTCACCACTGTCGCACTTAGCACTCAATATTGATGAATGATATTCTGGTCGAGCATTCTTAGTAGGGGATCGTTAGATGGCGTTAAGATCGAGTTTATCCGATAATAGTGTTTATGTTTCGCGCAGTAAGATCCAGAGTCCCACTTGTGTTATCACTCATTTAAATAAAATAAACCGCCACAATTAGGTTAATTCTGGTAAATGTCTTTAAGCAATAGTTTATTCACTGTGTTGTTGTCTCACTTATTGTTTATCGTTTACAGATTGGGCGCAAACAGTCAAACTTCACTTTGCATTAGTCACTGGCCTTTTTCACTAACATTTAATCACAGCACTCCTGAAGCGTTTTTCTTACTATCGTCTTTAAAAATCCAGTGGATAACACTTGTGCACATTATTCTTCAACTAATTCACGCTTGTATCACAAATTAACTTGATTTTGCTAAGTTTTGCTATTATTAAACGAGTAAAAATCACGGAGCCGATGTTTACTCGATGGCAGCGCCATCTAGTCTCATCATTACAAGCAAATTCGTTCCAGTGTCACACAGCTCAAAGGCAAAAGCGATGCGGAAAGTAAATACAATTCTTACGGTTCATATTCTAGCTTGAGGGAAAGTAGACATATTATTATGTTACATCAAAAACAATGTTGTTAATCCATGTTCCAAGATTTATAATAATGTGTGAAATATCCGTACCGCGCTCCTCTGGTTTATTTGGTGCGACAATCTTTGCTATCATTGTCTATGGTGCGATTTAAACTAGAAATAAGAACGTACCGGTGTGCGTCCTCATATGCAGCGTGAGGTTGGAGTTCTGTATGAAGGCCTTCCCGCAGGCGGCGCATATGTACGGTTTTTCTCCCGTGTGCGTGCGGTGATGCGTGTTGCGCGTCGACTCGTGCCGGAACCTGGACCATGACCATTTAAGAAACGTATCGAGTCATTACTGGAAGGTTTGAATGCAACACAGTACAAAAAGTAGATGATGTGCATCATTTTGAGCATCAAAAAAGTAAGAATACCGACCGCTTGAGGCAGTAGCGGCAAGAGTAAAGACCGCTCAGGGCAGTAGCGACAGGATTTCAGACTGCTTGAGGCAGTAGCGGCAAGAGTACCTACATAGTTACATATCACTTGGGGCAGTAGTGGTAGGAGAACATGCCTCTTGGGGTATTAGCGGCAGGAGTATATACCGCTTGAAGCAGAAGTGAACTAGCAACAGGAGTAAAGACCTCACGTAGCAATAGCGTTAACAATACGTAATGTCGGTATAGCCACGTGCAGCTTTGGACAGTAGCGGCAGCAGGAGTACCGACTACAACTTCTTATTCGTTTCGATCTTGGCAGAGCGGTCTTGGTCACGTTGTGGCGTTGCTTCACATCGGTTGTAGAGGCAGATACAATTCTCCGCACGATCTACAGACTATAGACTGCACGGGGCAGTATCGGCAGCAGTACATACCGCTTGGGGCATTAGCGGCAGGAGTACATACTGTTTGGGTTAGTTGCGACATGAGTACCTAACGCTTGGGGCAGTATTGAACTAGCGACAGGAGTAAAGACCTCATCGGCAGCAGTACTTACCGCTTGGGGCAGTAGCGGCAGGCGTGCGGCTTGGCATCCGAGTGCACGCGGCGATGTGAGCGTAGCAGCCGTGCGGAGGCGAAAGCCTTGCCGCACACGGCGCACACGCACGGCCGCTCGCCGCGGTGACCGGCCACGTGCTGCGCTAACGCACTGCTTTCGCTGTATCTGTGCACAATAATAATAACACGCTATAATGAAGGCATAAGTTCAAATACGACTATACGCAGCAGTTAGCTTCTGATGACGCGTCTAGAAGCTATTTTATAGAAATACTTAAAAAGCAGTATTGTCACAGCACCACATTGTCAGGAACTGCAACTGCACTTTGGCGAAATGACACCAGTCTTTAGTGAAATTGCGTTTTTACTTTACTGTAGAGATACTTTACTTTACTGTAAAAACGCAATTTCCCTAAAGACTGGTACAGCAATTTATGAAAAGGATTTGCGATTGCGGGTGTCGCGCATACGGGGTAATCCGCACGATATTAAAAACACCCACAGAAAAATATTTTAGGACCATCAATTATGACATCGTTCAGTTGGGTGGTCTGCATCGTTCAGGTGGTTTTTACCATCAATCACTAATTTTTAAGTGACCCCTATGGTAACACATAACAGGAATTTTGATTCCATAGGGGTCACTTAAAAATTAAGGATTGATGGTGAAAACGGGCATAAAGCACCTACCTCTTGTCGCAGACGGGGCAGGCGTGCTTCTTGTCGGGCGCCTGGCCGGTGTGCACGCGCGCGTGTCTCCGCAGCGCGTACAGCTCGCTGAAGGCCTGGCCGCCGCAACTTGCTGACGTCATCATCGTTGAGCTAGTGAGCTACACGTCCCAGCTCACCTCTTGTCGCAGACGGGGCAGGCGTGCTTCTTGTCGGGCGCCTGGCCGGTGTGCACGCGCGCGTGTCTCCGCAGCGCGTACAGTTCGCTGAAGGCCTTGCCGCACGCGCACGCGAAGCGCTTGGCCTGCATGTGCCGCTGCAGGTGCCGCCGCAGCTTCGGCTTGGCTGACATCAATAAAGTTCATTATCACTGGCGTACGCTTTGGACTCGCGCGCACGGGTGACTTTTGTCACCGTGACAGTATGTTCTTCCATAGATAAGAATAAGTAGCACGTTCTGGCTTTCTCTTTATAAAAGTGTAAGATTGAAAAGATACTTGTTACGGTGACAAGTCACACGTGCGCGCGAGTCATAACGCCTGTTTCAAAAACAGCGATAAGCACGTTTGCTGGACAGTTCTCGTACAGTTACCGCCTCAGTGCCGCGCCCATGAGAACCACACAGAAACTATGAGATCGCACGTGGCTAAACCAAGCCTAAGGCTATGGCTTAGTTCAGGTGGCCGTGCGTCAAAGAACATTTGGCAGTGGTGCGAGATTAATTATAGTGAATGAAAGTTTGCATGCCACAATTTCAAAAGTGAACAAGTTTGAAAAACAATATCTATTTCTTTCAATATTTCAGGTATTTCTAAACAAAACAAAATTAACAATAAAAAATCTTACCTTTAAATACTTTTTCACATGTATTACAACTCCATGGTGGACCAGTGCTGTGTACTGCTGAATGCACCTTCAAGTCATGCTCTGAGCTAAATATTTCTTTACATTTGGTGCATGGGTGTGAATGCTCATCAGAGCTATGCTTCCTCCTTATGTGGTCCCTAAGATTCTTGATTTTGCTGAATTTCTAAAATTGATATAGTAATATTCTGGTAAATAGAATATTAATTGTAATGGAGTTATTAAAATAGTCAGTTAATTACCTTATGACAGAAGCTGCAAGACTTTTGCTTATCCGGAGACTCTTTATGTGACATTACTTTCTTGAGTAGGGATTTTGAATCTGTAAAAAAATACAAAAAATTAATCAATAAAATTAATCATCCAGTTACCCAAATATTTGCTTAAAAATTTTGAGATATTTATTACCTGTGATAGTGATTTCTAACTCATCTCTGAAAAATAAAATGTTTTAATAAATAAAAAATCAATTCTGAACACAGTAAAAAAGAACAGGCAATTAATTAACTTACTTTACTTTGTTACCAGTATTTTGAACTATGCAAAGTGCTTCATCATCACTAGAAAAATTGACATTATCCTCCAAGTATTGTTCATCCATATCTGAAATTTATTTTAATTTTAATAAATAAAGAAATGAAAGGAGAAATGAAATAATTAAAATATATAAATATGAAGTTGCATAATACCTTCGATAGTTTCTTCCTTGACTTCATCTTTACAAATTGTTGAGTTATTCACACAAGTGTCACTGGAAATTTAGGACAGTATGCACTTTCAGACAATTAGTTGATTAAGTTGATAATAGTTCATTAAATAATAGAAATAGCCTATAAATAATTATTTTATACCTGTTGATATTGTCAGCATCTTGTGTTAACATAAACTGCTCTTTCATTAAAGTTTGTAAAATATACTCAGATTTTTCAAATTTGATTTTAAACTTGTAGCAGTGAATAACATCTGCCTGGCATGTGATACATATATTTAAAGGCAAAACATCATTTAAATTTATCTGAAACAAAAAAACAACTTTTATTTAGCACGTTTGAAGCAATCATAACTGGTTTCATTTTAATTTATTGCACTTTCTTAGAAATATATTGCTGAAGAGAAGACTTTAAGTGTCTTTGATGATGAAAAAGTTACCATGTCTTAAAAATATATTAACATACCTGTATTGAAGTAAATAACTTAATAATATCTACAAGAGTTTCAGTTTCATAATAAGTAGAACGCAATGGAATCATATCATCGTTCCCTAAAGACTTTAAGCAAATCCTGCACAAACTTTGGACTTTCAGACTTTTTGAGCTTAAGTCTTGAAATATATGGAAAGGTATTTCTATCTGTTCAGGTCCGCAGTTGTATGGTGAATTGTTGTCACCCATAACTTTTTCTTTCGATGCATTAGAAATATCAGGATCCATTTCTCTAGTATTCCATTAGTGTATTATTAAAAGTAATGCTCACACACTTGGCTTTAAATCTATAATACCTACTGGCAATTAAATAGTTAAAATTAATTAACACGATCAATTAAAATTTAAACAAACATTGTCGAAAAGCGAGACAACTTAGTCTATGTATTACTTTTCTCTATGAACTTAGTACTACGACTTTAGTGCCTGCCTACATTATTTTCAAAACTAATACTAAATGTCATTACGTATGCTTCCCATTGGCCAAACCGTAACTGAGATGAATGTTTATTGGTCACAGGATTAGTTCCACCAAGAATCCATGGGCACAAAATGTTTTTATTTATCACATCGAAAACGTCAAGATAACTAAATAGTTAACAACCGATAGAACGGTAAAATTACCGTTCTATCGGTTTGACAACGTCATATCGACAAGCGTCATGCTAGCTATTTTACCGTCCTGTCGGTTTGACAGTTATTATTTTTAATTCACCATTAGGATTTGACAAAGGAATCTGAGCCATGCAGCTATCATCTTTTGTAAACCCTTTTGTTTCATCAGGTTTCGTGTGGGTCTAGACAAAGTGCAAATTATAATCGCAAACCAGTCGAAAAGTGGTCGAAAAGCCCCTTTTTGTATGGAGTTTTGATGAATTCGATTTTCGATTCGATCAAAAAGTGCGTTTTGTCTAAGGGGGGTGGTTTCGTTTCATCAAAAGTCGCTAGGATTGTAGGCGACTCCAATTCAAGGTGGTTCACCTTCACGTCCCTAAAAATGTAGTTATNTAGTAGATAGAGACGTAAGGCAGATGACGTTGTCATTAACCAGCAACCTAAGCTATCTTTGTTAGACAGCAGACAGCAGCATGAGATAACCATCTGAATCTTTATCAGGGAATGGGAAGGCTGAATTGCACCACCTAACCTTAACAGTAACACAACAACAACATCACGATCACCGGTGTTATTATTTGTATGGAGTTTGTCAGATTTTTGACGTTTGACAAAGTTAAAGTAAGATGGTGCAAGATTCCGTGGAGGGTAGTTGAACGGGAAGNAGTATTAAAATAGCTGGGATATCGTTTTACAAAAGTACAAATTTCTCGGACATACATACACGGTAAAGGTAATACACGTATTCTTTGAAATAAGGGCCTACAACTCTCCAGGAACCATGCACCACATACCGCACGTATACACTTTTTTTGCATCTTAAAAGCTCTGATCATGTCAACTGAGTTACCCCATAAAGGCAGACCATACAACAGCACAGANTAGTCTGTTTCTCTTGATTTTAGGAAATAAATATTTTATTACCAAAAAAAATTTTTTTTTCAAACCTACCTATAATAATTATAATAACAAGCCTAATTAATCTTAAATTGCACAAAAAAGTAAGTAATGCGTGTATTAAACCCATTAAAGTAAAAAAATAATATTGTCCAGCTAGCTTGTTCTACTCGAATCACTGTGGCCCGGTGCGAGAGGGTGCAGAGCGTGCATGAAAAAAACTAGATACTGGTCTGGTCATTTTTGCGCCCCTCCAGGGTCTGCGCCCTGTGCCTGGGCACCGCTGGCACCGCCCTAGTTACGGCACTGGGTGCAGGCAAACTTTACATGTTTCATAATCTTGGCACCGACTCCAAAAGTATCAATCATGGTATACCTACATAAATATTAATAATTCGTCCTAATAAATAAGTAGGTAATTAGTAATTATTTTTCTACTTTTTAGTGTAGGTTTTTTGGAGTCGGTTTTTTTTTTTATAAAATTTTTCATACAAAAGTTTTTTTTATAAAATCCGATATATTAATTTTCATACAAAAGTTTTTTTTATAAAATCCGATATGCTCATGTTAACATGGGCTAGTGTCAGCTCATATACCCATTTACCTAACACCCTGTATACCTATACTAAGTAATATGGCTCTCAGTAGGTACCATAAGGACAAATAAATATCGTTTTCGTTATGGTATTTATAACGTTTTTTTTTGTGTGAAAACCTGAGCAACGCCACTATCTACCTACGGTAGTTTGTACTTATGGAATACGATTACTTACTATAATAATATATACGATAACAAGAGTGATTCGTGCTCGGGGTACTGCAATGGTCTTGATTACCTAACGGCTGTGACCCGACATCCTCACAGTTTACGAATCAAACGGCTTGATGAGGCAATTTCTATGACTAAAACTTAAACGCCATTCTGCTGTATTTTAGCGCAAAAGTGACTGGTAGGCAGTGCCCTTGAATAATGCTTGGTCTGGTCATTTCTGCGCCTCTCCAGGGTCTGCGCCCTGTGCCTGGGCACCGCTGGCACCGCCCTAGTTACGGCACTGCTGGTAGGTACCTATCTTGCAGGAGTAAACAAATGGTCCTGTTTCATAACTATTCCTACTGACGGTGGAGAATATTTTTGGTAAAATGCTTTCCGATCGAAATCAAAAATATTGTGTGGCTAAAACAAAGTTCTGCTACTTTGGACCGACAAGTGCAGTGCGTGCGTAATCGCTCTAAAGGGGAAGAAAATACAAAGGACAAGTGAGGACGCCTGCAGGTCACCAGCTATCAATTGATTGTTATTGAGAAAAATATTTACGATGGAATGTCTGCATCGTGTTCCTATCAGAACCATAAATAATATTGAAACTGCGACATCATACGTATTGTTATTCTTTTTTATTTTTATAATAGTTATTCGAGCTTCTACCAAAACATTGGTCCAAATGCTGTGCGCTACCTACTTGAGCGCAGTATCGAAACCACGCGCGTCATCATCATGTTAAGATACTTGGTTCGTTTACCGCAAACGATACAAACAGTTATTGTAAGTACTTCGCTAAATAGGCTTAGTTAAATTGCTGGATACATAAATCATACTCAGTCAAATAATGAGATGAATAGACAGAGCACATGTTTTTATCATGCTATTATTTTGTATAAGACGTATTTTGCCCTCTGTGATAAGGATGACCCAAGTATGAGATAAGGTCGGTGAACGCGGCGCGGGCGGGCGACGCGACGGGCGCGGCGGCGCTGCTCCTGCGCACAGAAACTCTTCACCCTCAGGGCTGGTACGTCGCACGACAACCTGCCACACGCTCTCAGTGTCCACCACTATGTTTATTGGCATCACCACTGGAGACAACGTCAATTCCCACTACGACTACCTGATTTGAACTACGAAAGGTGAGCATCACGAACTAAGCATCGCACTTATCGAAGGTCAACGGAGGCGGCGGTCTTCCGAAACGTTTATAAATAATGTACGCTATTAAGATAGGGAACGAGATAGTGGTGTAAAATTTGCTGTGCGAGATGGACGTTATTGAAAGCAGCTTTGGCTGCAAAGAGTAATTTCTAAACAAACCCGGTAATCTAATGATCCCCTAATATTATATGTAAGTGTTTTCCCTTTCTGAGATTTTCTGAAAGTTTTTAAAACTGTATTTATCTGAACAAAATTAAGATTTAAAAAACTGAAACGTTTTTTCTTTCAGACGTGTCTTAGTGAAAAAACACCACAATCAATATGGCACTGGACTTCGTAGCAGGATGCATTGGAGGCAAGTAACTTTAAAATTAACGACTGCTTTATACGTGACTTTGAATCGGTTTGATTTTTAACTATGTTCGAATTTTCAGGTTGTGCCGGTATTATAGCCGGACATCCCCTAGATACTTTAAAAGTACATGTACAGTCGGGACGAGGAAGTGCAATAGAATGTACAAAGGCTCTCTTAAAAGGAGGGACTTTAGCGACTGCGTATCGAGGCGTTGGAGCGCCTTTAGGTGGAATAGCAGTAGTGAATGCAATCGTATTTGGAGCCTATGGAAATACAAGAAGATCTTTACCAAATTCTAATTCACTGTCAGCACACGCGATCGCTGGCAGTGCAGCGGGAGCACTACAAAGCTTTGCTTGCGCGCCGATTGAGCTCGTAAAGACCCGACAACAACTAGCCCAGCCAGGAGAGGGCATGCCCACCGGAGCGTGGTCTGGAGCCCGACACATTATACGGACTGGAGGTATCCGAGCTCTCTTCCGAGGTTTGGGTATAACTATAGCTCGTGACAGCCCGGCCTTCGCAATATACTTTACATCCTACGAAGTCATGACTCGAGGTGACCAGTCAGTGGCGCGAGTGTTTACGGCGGGAGGCGTGGCCGGCATGCTGTCGTGGATTTTGCTGTACCCGATTGACGTGGTGAAGTCGAGGCTACAAGGTGACGTGGTGGGGCGTTATGCCGGGGCGTGGGACTGTTTTGTGAAGTCAGTGCGAGCCGATAGATGGAAGTGCATGAGCCGGGGGCTGGGAGCGGTGACGCTGCGCGCGTTCATCAGCAACGGCGCATGCTTCACGGCCGTGGCGTGGACGGAGCGCGCCTGGCAACACTACGCCGCGCAGGCGTCGGTCACCCCCCTCGTCCGGGCAACGGGCATTAGCGATGCTATGTACAATGATCATGTTGAGCGATACTATGATATTTAAGAGCTTATAGCGTTTTGCTAGATACGGTACTCAGTAATTAAGGTAAACGGCTACTAGTTCGTGATAGTACGTAAGTTCGTAAGTTTTTTTTCTAGCTCAAATAATAAGCAAATGGAATATTATTTATAAAAATTCTTTATTACTATAAAAACTCTATTATTTAAGCTATTTTAAAAAACCAAGTACCAACATTGTGGCGCCAAAAATGAGAGCAATACGAAGCTTCAAACTCTCAGAGAGCCAAAAACAGCCGTGCGGCGTGAAAATGTTGCTCTCACTGTAAGGTTAGCGCTCCAACTTCTTAAGCTTATAAAAAGGCGAAGAAACGTCCATTTGCATAAAACTTGTAATGGTGGTGTCATGAGTTCCTTGACAATTGATTTGGCTTAGAAAAAAGTTATATGAAAACGTAGAATTACTTTAAAATTGCGATTAATTGACTCACGAAATAGCGTACATATTATTTTTCGGGTGTCCCCTGTTTCGTGATACTACCGAATCAAGGATATTATGGATAATATTTTGATGCTTGGTTTTTAAATAATTATTTATGATAGTTGAAATGTAAGTTATGAAATAAATAATACATTTATTTAAGTTTCTCATGATCTAAATTCGGTATATGTTTCGTTCACTAGAATTTATATGACACGGGTTTGAAGTTCACATAAATGACCAATTTTAAGATAAATTAGCATAAGTACTACCAGGGTAATTTCGGTTTTAATTCGATTCGTTTTATTTAACTTGGTTTATTTGTATTTTACATGGGATAGATAATAGTTAATTGACACAATTTGACAATAATCCATGAATTTTACTTGGGGAATTTGGAATAATCAGTATCACGAAACAAGGTACCGTAATTATTGTTACTTTTTCCCAAGTTCGTGATATATAAAAGTATAGTGTTAGGTACTTGTATGACACAAATAACATCAAAGAAATCGACATATTTTTTAGTTTTTAATACTTACCTACCTAAGTAATAAATTAATTAATTTTTATGATGAGCCATTGGCGTATATGGGGTTATTTTCAGGGGGGGGGNTTGGTTATTTTTAAATAAAATGTCAAAGTCGTAAGAGCCTTAATATACCGAAGTAGGGGGCACTTACCTTAGGCGGTAATTACTTATTAGCAATTGTTTTTATATTATTAAAAGTAAACAATCAAATTGTTTCTTTACTTAAGTAATCATAATTTGAATTTTTAGCAGTGATAACTTATGATATTATTGTCATACAATAATAGATGAATCTGTTTCACAAGAGGTTGTTTTGTATTATAGCTCCTCGTCTGCAGACAGGTATAAGTTAAGTAGGCAGTCACACAAAATTAAACAACAGTAGAGATTCTTATTAAGGCATTATAATACTTGTCAGAAAAATTTCATACAATTTTCAAAAATATCCATTCCAAAAATACAGGAATTATTCACACTATGAAAATATCACAACATATAAATATGCCAAAACTGCTACAATAATAATTGTAAATATTTTAAAAATAAAGAACGGTTACGTTATAATTTTACATAATATTAACTTCACTCTACGGGTTCCTAAGGGCTTTTTTCTTTCATCTTACTGATTATAATGAGATAAGTAGTTACTCAAATTAAATGCAAACCATCGTAAACTGGAGAGATTCGGAAGGACGCCTGCAAACAACAAAGGAAGAGTTAGTAAACCTATCAGAGATTCATGAGAAGGATAAAATTTATTTATTTTACTTTAGATAAAAAATTCCCAGAATGATGAAACCGCACGTTTCTTATTACATTCTTACCCAGCACTTAGAAGAAATGCGTGGCGCTATCCAGTATTAATTGGTTTCAATAAGTTTTAAGTAGATTTTAGCTTGCTCATGCTTTTATTTTATCTTAACATATTGGAACAATATACTATCGGTATGAACTTCAACTGGGGAAAAAACATAACGACCACGCAGATGACATGACGTCATTGTTTTAATATAACAAGTCAATATGATTTGAGATTATTCTAGAAACTTGTAGGCACATCGACGTCCTATCTGTAATGTTTTTGTTTAGCCAGTCAGTAACGAGATAAATTATCTATGCCCTCTTGCTTGCCTGTATAACATAGATCGGTATATTTATTGAATGACAGAAACTGAAAGAATCAAGAGAAACCGCAAAAATAAAATTTTGCTACACTACGCTACGATTCACCTGCTGCTACGAATTCGTAGTATGCTACATGCTACGTGCTACGGACGTAGAACATAATTACGCTACGTGCTACGTTTGCTATAAGGTCATATTTTATTGTAACGTATTAAAACGCCAAAGCGTTATTATTGTGAATAGGCTAGTTGCCTAAAAAAACTTAATCCGACAAATAATCATCAAAAAATATTGGACACGTACATTTTTATTTTTCAATCAAACAAGTAATTAGAGTAATTACGAAGTTATGGTACGTTGAAGTTCCGCATGACGTCACACAATGCTACACTTTTAAGCACTCCATGACATCATGGGCCTTTTCTTTTGAACTTTGGCGCGCTTAATCTCTCAATTTTCATTAGTTTGATAAAGTGAAAAAACGTGTTGAGTATTTTTGATAAGTTAACTGAATGGACTAATTCCACCTTGCTTTTTTACCCAGTAAACATCCCTATTGGCTACGTACAAAGGTAATACTTTGTACGTAGTAAGCTACATTAACGCCGAGTCCGCACTAGGGTTTTATCCCGCAAGCGGTAAAGCGGTAACCGCGAGACCGCCGGAAACGTATACGCGGAAAAAAGTTGCAGTGCGGACGCTTGCATTAATTTACTTGGTTATAGAATCACGCGGTTAAAAACCGCGGCGGTTTAGCCGTAGTGCAGACACGGCCTAAGAGATTAGAGGTTTATTTTACTGTTTACCAACGAGGGATCTGTGTACGGAGGAGCACGTCAGTCCTGCTCCATGGGCTGGGGCGGCGGTGGCGGCGGCGGCACGGGGATGTTGTTGGCGGCCTGGTTCTCCACCAGCCCCAGCTGCTCCAGCATATCGTCGTTGTCTTCCATCAGGTGCACCTGCAGAAAAATAACCGTCGCAATAGTGGATTTCATAGAGCGGCAGAATTTAAAGGCGGCGAATTCAGCGCCAATTTTTTTTCTGTGGCAGTGGCGGATTTACCAAAGTATTAAATGAGGCTGGGTATAAGGTATGGCAGTAAATTCGGGAGCGAATCTTGCAATATTAAAAGGCACTCAGATAAATAATTATACCTATCGAATTGTAGAGGGTTACTTATTATACGTGTAAGTCTGCCAATGAGCCGGGCCTTCATGTAACTACTTACTACTAGCAAAAACTTGGAACCCCGAGTATAAGGAAGATGTATAAGGCGAAACATTTTTTGCTATTCATTAATACTATATTTTTATAGATATGATCGAATTTAGGTCTTCGGTACTCATTTGAGGTTATCTAAAAACTGATAAAAATTCAGAAAAATCTTGTAGTAACTAGACTGAGTGAAGTAGATCTGTTTAAATTGGGCTACATTGGTTTCGTTCTAAGTTTTTACTGGTAATATCTAGATTTAACCAAAATATGAGTATGATGTGGTCTTGTAGGATGTCATTAATTTTTTTTTTTACATTGTTCCTGTTATGGGATCGTCTGCACTAGAGGGCGCGCCGTGGGCGCTTGGGTCTCGGCGTCTGCGTGTTACTGTGATCCTCCTCCACTTTGAATGAGGCCTAAATGCTTCGTCATCTAGTGGAACTATCTACTGTTTAAGCCAAGTTTAAAAGAAGGGGAGGCGTACACTAACGTCAGGCAGCGCAGTTCGATGCTGCCCGTGGCGGGCGGTCTCAGACAACAGGATCTTTTGCCGCTTCTCCTCCATGAGCCGCTCGCGGTGCTTGTGGATGTAGTCGTAAACGTTCGGCAGGCCCATGATCACGCACGCCGACAGCGCCGACCGGTAGATGTTCATGTCTGTCGCTTCGTACCTTTCCGACCAATCGTACGTAAATTTAACCTCATTAGCATATTCGTAGCAAAGATGTTAGGTTAGAAATACTTAAATTAGTTTAAATGCTAGAGATATTGAGTAGGATAATCGATTATTACGATCAATTCTAATAAACCAAAAGCTAGAGGGAGTGAAATCATGTTATTACGGTGCGGCAAATTATGTGTGATCTCTTTTGTAACATAGCCGATAGCTATTGAATATGAGTACCTACCTAATCTTGAACCTTAGTAATATTGAAATAACTATTATACCACGTTTCATAAACAGTTGTTAGCGTTCTTTGACAGTAACTTTTAAATATTCGGCTCCAAAATATTGCATGAAATGAGTCATAAAGTCAAGTGATGTAACGTAACGTGCAAGCTTATTAATGGTGTAAATAAGGTGGCAGTTGACGCCTGGTTATCAGTAGCCAATTAACTTTTGATGCTGTTGTGGGAGCGTCCATTGATAAGAATGTGTTCGCGATAAGTCATTAAGTATTATCTGCTAACTTTGGATAAGTTAGTGCGTTGATATTTTGCTTTTTAAGTTAAATAATGAAATATTTTGCTTGGTCATTCTTACGCATTCATTGTTATTGTATTTTTGATCCAACGTGGTAAGAAATGTTTATATTTATCTTCATTAATAATAAAGCTAAAGAGCTTGTTTGTTGGAACACGCTAATCTCAGGAACTGACTACTGGTCCGATTTGAAAATTTATTTTTGTGCTGGATAGCCCATTTATTGAGGAAGGCTTTAATTTAAATAACATCACTCTACAGCCAATAGGGGCGGAACAGTAAAGAAATGTTGTAAAAACGGGAAATACAAACTATTTTCACGGAAATGAAGTCGCGGGCACAACAAGTACATGTATAAAAGTGAGCAACTCACCACTCATTAGTTTTTTCATCATAGCACTCCACATGATAAATCGTAGTGACGCCGTTGAAGCCGCCAATGGCAAATATCATGTCATCTATAACTTCTATAGCGAAATTACTGCGAGGGTTGTACATGTCAGGTACGGGGGACCAGGTATTTGTAGCCGGATCATACACTTCACCACTGCACATTCTTGAAATACCATTAAAACCACCTATCACGTAAATCTGTTGAAATTGAAAACACATCGCCAGCTTAGAATCTAAACTATTTATTTGTAAGAAAAGGCAATCCGATCTTTGGATTTTTGAAGATAACGAAGCCCACATCTAAGGTACATAAATAAAATCTACATATTATAATCATTAATCAATGAATCTACCTAAATACCTTGTTGTGGTATGCAATACAAGAAACACCGGATCGACGAGAGCGCATCGGTGCTAAGTTGGTCCATTGATTCGTGTCTGGATCATACACTTCGACGCTGTTCATGCATTCTTGTCCATTGAAGCCCCCCGTGATGTAGATTTTATCTGTGTCAGAAATATTTTTTGTTATTTGTCAGCTAACAATATTACAGAGTTAATTAAATTCATTAAAACTTACTATCGAGAGCTGCTGCGCTTGCATCTGACCGTTGCGCATTCATGGGTGCAACCAGTGACCACTGATTCGTTCGGTGGTTAAATCGCTCAGCCGTATTTTGACGATGGTGCCCATCATATCCACCCATCGCGTATATCGTTTCACCTAATACAGCCACTGATACATAACACCGACGTGCATTCATTGGAGCTACCTAGACAAACACATAATTAAAAAAACAAAATGGACTCTATTTGTTTTACTTAAAATGACATTACTCACCTCTCGCCAAGTCTTAGTAACAGCGTCAAAGCATCTACATGAATTGAAGTAATCCATTCCATCAAAGCCACCGATCACATAAATGCAGTACCCAAGGACTGCCGTGCCATGGTATGCTCTAGGTCCAGCTGGGTCCACTTCTTCAACCTTTTGTAATTTAAAATGAATTTGACATGGGTTCTCCAGAACCTTATACAATAAGTTAGTAAGAAAGTATTTACATTGCATACCTTTATCCAGCGATCAGCTCTTGTGTCGTAGGTTTCAATAAAAGCGGTAGGAGAACCTCCACTCCAACCCCCGATAGCGAACAGGACCTATAGAACAAATCTTGAGGAAATGTTCTCGTTTCTTTTTAACTATTGGTTAGCTAACTGAAATAAAATAAGTGATACCTCATGAGGGACTCTTGGTCGAGCAATCTCTGGCGTGGCCACTTCGCCGTCTCTTTGCGCGATCATCTCAAGGTCATACAAGAACTTTAGGGTCTCTATAATGATCGGACGTGAGCCCTCATTGCCAGTCACGTATGGATGATCTTTGACGTTTTCCAGAAAGAACTGTTAGAAGAAAGAATATTGTATTTTGTAGAGTTCCTATTATAGCATAAATTAAAAAAGTTAATAGATATTAGGGTCTAACTTGTGTATCGAGTAATCCAAGCCGTATGCTGCCCATCAGTTTGACGGTGTGCTGCCAACGGAGATCGGGGTCATAATTAACCCAGCGGAGCACGGCTTCCCAGACCACTTCCTCACTTTTCACATTGAGCTCGTCTTCGAGTATTATGGAATTGAGCTCATCTAGGGGTAGGTGTAGAAATTCATCACTTTGAGTTGCAACTGTGACGAAGTAGCGCAACAAGTACCGTCGAGCGTCAGCTTCAAGTTTGTAACAAAACACACGCCTGTAAAAGAAATGTATTCTTTTACACATCCTTCTTCTTTGTCAAGACTTAGTGATTTTATGGATACGTGCACGTTTGAAAAACGTTTGTTTGGTTTAATGACGGTAAAAATGAGAGATACCTGGCGAACATCATGATGCCAAGGCAGTTCTTCGGGCTGAGCGAGGTTCGGAGGTGGTCGCAGCACAGCTGTAGGACTCCCAGGAAGGCCAGGTAGTCGGCGGTCATCAGCAGCTCGTGCACGTTGGTGTCTGATACATCGATGCGCCGCAAGTACGCGTACTCGATCAGGAGCAGCAATATTTCAGAGCGCACTCCCGATATCAGCACGTCACTTTGCTCACGAGAATGAAGAGTTGTTGTAAATAGTGCCCTAAAAACACAATAAAATTCTAAATAAGTGCATTTGTAATTTACTTCTTTATGCCAATTTATCATCAAAAACTACTAAGAACTACGAAATTCATCTAAGTAGAACTCTACGAAACATACTTGTATAACTGTGTTACCACGATGCAGACTGTGTTGTAAAATGCACCTGCTCGTTAACAAGGACCTTAATATTTTAGATTTAAGGTTTAAAAATCGTTTACTTACAGGAAATATGGGCTGCAGGCAGAGAGTATGGCGCGGTGCACGGGGAAGGCGGCGCCGTCGTCCGCGCGCACGATGGCGTCGCACAGCAGCCGGCACTCGCGCAGCCGGTGCAGCGCCTGCATGGCCGCCACCGACATGCACCGCCCAGTCTCGCGACCCGCCGTCTGCGGACACAAGCTTGCCAGGAAACAACCTTAACTTCGAACTCCTCCTATGTTCATCTGATTAATTTCGTTGCGGGTCCAATGACAGTTTAACTTTCCCCAGGGACAAACTACACCTTCATTGGTTGGGTTTTTATTGGCGGTCAAGCTGTAGATCCTGGCTACACAGGAGTGTGAAGTGTGACGTGAAGTAACTAAACCTAGTTATACGTCCCACTAGGACTACTCGTGGNACTCGCGCAGCCGGTGCAGCGCCTGCATGGCCGCCACCGACATGCACCGCCCAGTCTCGCGACCCGCCGTCTGCGGACACAAGCTTGCCAGGAAACAACCTTAACTTCGAACTCCTCCTATGTTCTTCTGATTAATTTCGTTGCGGGTCCAATGACAGTTTAACTTTCCCCAGGAACAAACTTGACCTTCATTGGTTGGGTTTTTATTGGCGGTCAAGCTGTAGATCCTAGCTACACAGGAGTTGCAGCGGTGGGAACGAGAGGTGGGAATAATCCCGTTGCCAGGAAAGAGCAATATGAAGTAACTAAACCTAGTTATACGTCCCACTGGGACTACTCGTAGAGCCGGTGCAGCGCCTGCATGGCCGCCACCGACCATGCATCGCCCAGTCTCGCGACCCGCCGTCTGTGGACACAAGCTTGCCAAGAAAGAGCAAAGCGAAGTAAGCCAGTACATCCCAATGGGACTACACTCGTAGAGCCGGTGCAACGCCTGCTGCATCATAAGCTTGCCAAGAAAGAGCAACGCAATGTAAGTCAGTACGTCCCATTGGGAATCGATAACCTTGCATTAGAAGTTTAGCTGCAATGATTTAATTTATATGAATACGAATAATACCAACTATCCAATACATAGTTGTATTAATTAATCAAAAGGCAGAGGGAAGTAATTGAACGGTACGATTACATAATTACCTATTAGAGAGTTCAGAGGGTACGGATTGAGACTCTTTATGTATTTTTTTTACATAAACGTGCCTGGTCACGTGATGTAGGAGACTAGTGCACGCTTTCACGCCATGTAAGATGTCTGACTGAACTCATAGGTCATACTTTATGCGGTTAAAAGCGAACAGGATGTTGGTAGGTAAGTAGTTTTAGTACATTTAAATAACTAGGAACTTCATAATTAATGGAGTTACTTACTTTAGAGCCTCTACAAAATTATCAACAAATCTAAAAAGACCTTTCTAAACTTAAAAAAAAAAACGATTTGCCTAAGGTCTCACGGTCACCTTAACCTTTCTATACAGTGTGAGTCACGTTAAAGTGTACATATGAAAATAGATGAAACTAGACCTATTTTTATCGACAAAAAAGAGGTCAAAATTTTTTTGAGATTTTTTTTAAATTTTTTATAGAATTTTTTTTCTTCCGATTACTTATTGTAAAGAAAACGTAATAACTTTTAAACTAAGCGGTATATCCTGATAAAATAAAAACAGTAATAATGCTAAATAACAGGCGATACTAAAAAAATACATAAAATACACAAAAAATGCCAACAAATAATAAAAAATAAAACGTTTTGAAAAAAATCTGCTTAAAAATTCGTGTTTTTTTGGTTATTTGATAAATTTCTCCAAAAAATGCCCCTATAACAGGTGGTTTTTATTACTTTGTATTATTCTCTATTGTATTACCTTCGTAAAACCAAAAATCGCATGTCTCTATCCCTATCACAACATTTGCAATGATCGTTTGAACTAAGCCTCTCCGGGCGCGCCATTCAACGCTTCGTTAAGAACGAAACTGAAAATGGCTCTAGATTTGTAATTTTGATAAAGACAAGTTAGATTTCAAATAAAAACAAAAGATTTCGAAGTAAAATAAGCATTTTAGTTAAAATTAAAATTGTCTCTACCTGTAGCGGACAATAATGTTGTGGCCGGCCTTTGTTCAAACGATCACAGCAAATGTTGTGATAGGGATAGAGACATGCGATTTTTGGTTTTACAAAGATAATACGATAGAGAATAATACAAAGTAATAAAAACCACCTATTATATGGGCATTTTTTGGAGAAATTTATCAAATAACCAAAAAAACACGAATTTTTAAGCAGATTTTTTTCAAAAAGTATAATTTTTTATTATTTGTTGGCATTTTTTGTGTATTTTATGTATTTTTTTAGTATTGCCTGTTATTTAGCATTATTACTGTTTTTATTTTATCAGGATATACTGCTTAGTTTAAAAGTTATTACGTTTTCTTTACAATAAGTAATAGGAAGAAAAAAAATTCTATAAAAAATTAAAAAAAAATCTCAAAAAATTTTTGACCTCTTTTTTGTCGATAAAAATAGGTCTAGTTTCATCTATTTTCATATGTACACTTTAACGTGACTCACACTGTATTTATTTCACCTGCTAAAATCAAGGTCTTATAGAGACTAAGACCTACTTCAGGTAACTAATGACTTATATTTAACATTTTTGGAAAGTAATTTTTAAAAGATTTACTTAAAAAACAACAACTTTTTTCCTTGTCCAAAAAATGCAATGCAATGTCTACCTTGATGGTGTATTTAATTAAATTGTCGTATGATGCTAAAAATCACATTAATGTTGACCTCTTTTTTAAAGTAAAGTAAAAAGTCTTATTTGAGTTTATTGTATTGTTAGTATTGAGTATTCGCCTTTAAACAAAACAGTAGGTAGGTAGAGTCGTCGGCACTTTATACTGTATTTTTAGTTGGAAAATAGCACGAATTACAATCTGTACAAGGTGCTATAGTATTTAGCCTGATATGCTGTTGTCTTTACTACATACAGAAGATTAGATATCCGGGCTATCCTCCTCCAACAAGATAAACAATGTTCATTAACATAAATGATCCGAAAAATATTATTTCGTTAATTAAGTATGACGAACTCTAATAGTAATACAATCGTTATTAATCCACATTAGTAAGTTACACAAGTATTTAATAATCGAGAAATCGAATCAATATGTGACCTTAGATAACAATACACATTAATTTTAACTAAGTTTACGTTGATTCTACAAATTAGAAGAGAAGCTTACACGAAATCTTCCTCTGGTCTACATTCATTGCTGTGTAGGTATTATCTGTGGTTTGTTATTGTCGGAAGGGTCAGGCGGGTCCCGTAAGCGGTGCAATCTGGATATCGCTCATACTGCAAGCTGGTCGTATGCAGTCGAAGGTAGGTACTTACAGTGTTATTCGGGTCGTTTTCCATTTTAGACTTAACGCAAAGTCATCATTATAAATTGTCACGCGTTAAAATTCTTAAGTGCAAGATGAACGTGTCACGACACAATCGAGATTTAGCTCAATAAATTTATAAAAATAACCGTAAAAAATAACTCAAAACAGCAAAATCAAGTCATTTGATAAAACATTTTAGGTTAGCAAAAAAATGATATAAGAATGACAAGCATGTCAAACCTTTTTTTTCCAGATGACATTACTGTATAGCAGTATTTTCATTTTCAGCGTTTGCCTCGCTGAATCAAAACATTTGTTTACTTTTTCAGTGGATGACGGCCGCACTAAGCTCAAAAACGCTCTATTAAAAAGGTTTTAATTTAAAAAATGTATAGGGGATTCTGGAGTCTGGACTTTAAAAATAATCAATTCATTGTTAATTGATTGTGATCATTATGACCTAGGCTGACTATGATACTTTAGGTATGGTAGATANTATGTATGGCAGCAATTTATTACGTGACATATCTATATACAGGGTGTTTGGCGCATCGTGTGCCAAAATGATTTGGCAGATAGAATGGGTCATCTATATATATAAAAGAAAGTCGTGTTAGTTACTCCACTTATAACTCAAGAACGGCTGAACCGATTTAGCTGAAAATTGTCAGGGAGGTAGTTTAGAGCCAGGAGAAGGACATAGGATACTTTTTATCCCGTTCGAAATAAATAAAAAGTCTGCTTATTTATTGCCATTAAGGCGGAACAAAGTTCGCCGGGTCAGCTAGTTTTATATGTAGCTAGGGTACTGCGTTAGTGGTGGCAGTTCAATAATGGAACGAATTTTTCAACAGTGAGAGCACTAAGCAGTGCTCACCACAGATAAGGATAGATGCATGCNCATTTTTCTAGGACAACAGAGAAAAAAATGTTTTCTGAAAATCATAAATTATTAAATAATTCCTAAATTACTGCAGCAATAACCATTTATTTTTACATGAAGGTAGACGTTATAGTGATAGGTAAATTTATTTACAAAATTCTGACTTAATGTAATTTTTTTTGAAAATATGCTTCTAAAACAGTTTTTTTTATAAAATCACAAAATCGAATATTTCTTCGAAACTAAACAAATACAACTACTAGTTCCTTCATCAATTGTATACATAATAGTAATATCTAACGATTGAATTAATAAAACAGGGATGTCCGCTTCTAAGGCAAAATAAAAGACTGTGCGGTGTGCACTCACACAAATGCAATTCTCAGCTTAAGTTGAGAGGACTGTATTTCCGCGCAAAATTTTCCGTTCCGAAATACACTGTGACTGTAAAGTGTGACGTCAGTCCATTATAGGTACTGTCATACCCATTTTTCGAACCCCTTTTTTCGTACTACTGTTTTGAAATGAAATTAATATCATGGACAAAGTCTCTGTTCAACAAGATAAAATATTATTTGAATGTCGTGTTACTGGGAATTTTTAAATCTCCAAGCACGCTGTTATGTTTTTTTATCACATCGTCAAAGTACTGTATGTATGGCAGCAATTTATTACGTGACATATCTATATACAGGGTGTTTGGCGCATCGTGTGCCAAAATGATTTGGCAGATAGAATGGGTCATCTATATATATAAAAGAAAGTCGTGTTAGTTACTCCACTTATAACTCAAGAACGGCTGAACCGATTTAGCTGAAAATTGTCAGGGAGGTATTTTAGAGCCAGGAGAAGGACATAGGATACTTTTTATCCCGTTCGAAATTAAAAAAAAAGTCTGCTTATTTATTGCCATTAAGGCGGAACAAAGTTCGCCGGGTCAGCTAGTTTGCTGTGTGAACATGACCAGTACTGACCGAGCTGCAGCCGCTTGCTGAGGTAGTGGCTGACGGTGTCGAGCGGCGTGTTACACTTGAGCACGCGCTCGTCGTCCAGGAGCCCCAGAGACTCCAGTAGGGACTGCTGCTGTGTGAACATGACCANATGTCAATGAAGTTTTCAGTTACTGTTGCCATCAAAAGAAATTAGTACCATTAGTTTTCCGCAACATGGGGAGGGTTTTTATGTTCCTGGTCAGGCTATTACTTTTGCGTTCGGCACCACTTCCAAATTAAAATGTTTATTAAAACATGGTATCAGATGGAAATCGAGCATCTTTAATTATTTCTGAAGAAACCTCTCACAAATTCATTCATCCAGGCTAGGAAAAATAGTACAATAAAAATACAAAATACTTAAGATTGCATTTTATTAAGTTAAAAATAGAAAAATTATATCATTCATACATGTATAAATACTTAACTCTAATACGAGAAGTAGGTACCTACCTACTACACTAGTGCTTATGAATAATACGCAATAAAATCAAACATAAATATTTACAAATCTAAATACAAAAGTAAAGAATTTCAGTCTCTGAAACCTACTTATTTCAGTACCTAGTTTATTTGTCGACTTTTCCTGACAGTAAAAATTTTAAAACAAGATAACAAATTGTATTCATGAGTAAAACCTCATGAAGTTAGTAGAAAATCTCAAGATCAACGTTAATATTATTTAACAAATGCTAAATGTGGGCTGAAATCATCTGCATTTTGTTTTTTCTTCACGCTTGAATGCTACTTGACAGTTAATGTAATTTCAGGAAGTTTAGTTGAGTGGTGTAGAAGTCTCTCTAGCTGTAATGCCGTCGGCGCGCAGCCTCGACAGCAGCGACTTGTAAACGACGGGCGCGAATGGCAACACCACGCCTCGCTCCTGGATCTCTCCTGCACACGGAAAATATTTTTGTCAATTTATACTAAACACTTGAAAATTAGACGAAATTATTTTTGGCATTACTAATTGGAAATTCAAGTTCAAGTCATTATTTATGTATGTTAATTATTATTGCAGATTAAGAAGTCTGCTTGTAAAAAAAGAAATCCTTATTTGATACTGAAAATTTTGTACAGAAAAATGACACATGTTGTGGGTGAGTAAGTAAGAACCAAGACTTGGCCATTTCCAGTCAGTTTCAGTTCTATCTCTAGTTTAGATGAGAAACAATTGGTACATGTTATATTAATTTAAAAAACGTTCCGAAAGTACCACTATAAGTACACTACTTATCGCTTACTTTACCTACCTCNCCTACCCCTATAGAATCTAACACTGCAGCCAGTTAACTTCAAAAATCGTGCCCAAAACCCCACCAAGACGACAAGTCCACTTACCATCTAGCACCATCTTGGCAGCGATAGCGGTCGGCAGTCCGACCGTCCTGGCCATAGCGGTGTGCGAGGCGGGGTCGCCGCGCACCGTCATGGTGACTTCCCGCCGCTCCTTCTTGCCGTCGCTCCACGTCACGCCCACCTCGTGGCGGAGGACCACAAAGTCTGTCTCGTCTTTGTCTGGAGAAAGGGACATAAAATGTCTCTTCAAAGCCATCCATAACCTTTTCTACAGTTTAAGAGCTTTAAAAATAATATTTCTTCAGCTCTCTCTACTTCTAGCGAATAGTCGCTAAAAGAGATTTTTTCAAACAAGGACTTTTGCATAAAAAAATTTTGTGGTGAATTGCGAAGCCAGAAGAAATAAGGAAAGGTTATTTTAAAAGTATCATCGTAATAAAGCCAAATAAAAGCTTACAAAAACTTGGTCCTAAATTGGCGCCCAACGTGGTGCAACGATTGTTCGTGATCGTGACTGTCCCATGTGTGACTTTACTTTCAGCTTATTTAACCATAACAATAGAATAGTTAGTGTTTTTATATGTGAATAGCGGGTTCCATTGAAGTTGACGAGTCCTCAGCCCATCAGGACTGGCCGTGTGAACATGACCAGTACTGACCGAGCTGCAGCCGCTTGCTGAGGTAGTGGCTGACGGTGTCGAGCGGCGTGTTGCACTTGAGCACGCGCTCGTCGTCCAGGAGCCCCAGAGACTCCAGTAGGGACTGCTGCTGTGTGAACATGACCAGTACTGACCGAGCTGCAGTCGCTTGCTGAGGTAGTGGCTGACGGTGTCGAGCGGCGTGTTGCACTTGAGCACGCGCTCGTCGTCCAGGAGCCCCAGAGACTCCAGTAGGGACTGCTGCTGTGTGAACATGACCAGTACTGACCGAGCTGCAGTCGCTTGCTGAGGTAGTGGCTGACGGTGTCGAGCGGCGTGTTGCACTTGAGCACGCGCTCGTCGTCCAGGAGCCCCAGAGACTCCAGTAGGGACTGCTGCTGTGTGAACATGACCAGTACTGACCGAGCTGCAGTCGCTTGCTGAGGTAGTGGCTGACGGTGTCGAGCGGCGTGTTGCACTTGAGCACGCGCTCGTCGTCCAGGAGCCCCAGAGACTCCAGTAGGGACTGCTGCTGTGTGAACATGACCAGTACTGACCGAGCTGCAGTCGCTTGCTGAGGTAGTGGCTGACGGTGTCGAGCGGCGTGTTGCACTTGAGCACGCGCTCGTCGTCCAGGAGCCCCAGAGACTCCAGTAGGGACTGCTGCTGTGTGAACATGACCAGTACTGACCGAGCTGCAGTCGCTTGCTGAGGTAGTGGCTGACGGTGTCGAGCGGCGTGTTGCACTTGAGCACGCGCTCGTCGTCCAGGAGCCCCAGAGACTCCAGTAGGGACTGCTGCTGTGTGAACATGACCAGTACTGACCGAGCTGCAGTCGCTTGCTGAGGTAGTGGCTGACGGTGTCGAGCGGCGTGTTGCACTTGAGCACGCGCTCGTCGTCTAACAGGCCTAGAGACTCCAGCGCGTGCGAGCCGGCTGCGCAGGTTCTCATAGAAGATGATGAGTCCTCAGCCCAGTTGGAACTACCACTGTGAACATGACTGTACTGACCGAGCTGCAGCCGCTTGCTGAGGTAGTGGCTGACGGTGTCGAGCGGCGTGTTGCACTTAAGCACGNCTCCAGCGCCAGCCGGCTGCGCAGGTTCCGTAGAAGATGACGAGTCCTCAGCTCAGCAGGACTGCCGTGTGAACATGACTGTACTGACCGAGCTGCAGCCGCTTGCTGAGGTAGTGGCTGACGGTGTCGAGCGGCGTGTTGCACTTGAGCACGCGCTCGTCATCCAAAAGACCCAGTGATTCGAGCGCGTGCGCGCCGGCGGCTCCGATGCGCTCCGCCAGCCGGCTGCGCAGGTTCTCGTAGAAGATGGATGAGTCCATCAGGCCGAGTAGCTCGCAGGCAAACTGACGCTGGGTAAAGATTTATAAAATATGTGAGAGTAGCCTCGTCTATTTTTATATCTCAAAACTAATTTCGACGAATTTTGTAATAGAGAAAAAATAGGACTCTATTGATTCACGACTTTCTCGTTAAGAAGTCGTGTAAATGGAACCTGGAATTAGTCATTTTGCTACAAGATTTAAGGAATTTAAAGATTGTATGGGATGGGAAACCCAGAGATTGCGACCGCCAGGCAGCCAGTTAAACATATGACGGTATATGCAGCCAAGAGTGTTCATATATCTACCTGCTTAGTGCGCTTGAGGCCAGAAACTAGTTTTTGCTTTACCTATGTTAAAGTCAACTTACCCATGTTATTTTAGGTCCTTCGGGATGTAGAGATGGGTGAGGATTAGGATCGATCAATCCAAATAATTGCAATGCTTTCATTGTCTCAGCGAATCCTGTAAATTAATACCATATTAGTTAGTTATGGGGAAACAATCGTGCATCCCAATCAGTTTCGGTCACAATCATAATCTTCTTACCTTTATACCTAAGAGTGCCTCTGAACATAGTATGTGCATCTTCAACACCATAAAGTTTAGAGTATATTGTGCTATCTCTGTTGGGGAAGCCTTCAAACGCTAATCCTGGCAGGAAGTCCAGATCACGCGCTACTGACATCAGCTCACCGCCGCTTAGAACTTCAACGATCTAGACAAATATAATTATCTGTAATTCCTGTTGTAAAGAACTGAGTTTAAATATTTTTAGTTGCAAAATGTTTATATTTACCTGTCCTTTACTGAGGTACTTGGCTCCAGAGATTGTATTTAGAAGAACACCTCTAGGATTCCATGAGAATTTATACCTCAGAGCATTGTCGCTAAACTCAGGCGCCGGAAGACCTAAAATTTTACATATAAAAGTATTGTTTTGATTTTAATACCACGTTAAGTTGTGAAAGTTATCTATGTATGAGCAATATAATTACCTCCACAGTATGAGACGAAGGAGTCAATTCTTCCACCGTGGTTTTGGATGTCATGAATGCACTCCAGGGCCAGTAGATGATCAATACCCGGGTCCAATCCAACTTCGTTTAGTAACGTTATGTTAGCGTTTTTGGCACTGTAACAATAATTAGAAGGTGTAGTAAACCAAAATACACATCAGTTAAAATCGTAGTCAGTGTCAGGCTAGTGCTCTTGTTGATTCAAAAATTGGTATTGATTTGGATTGAGCATTTTTTGGGAATGTAGCCACAATTTTTTTTTATTTGGATAACACACAGCTTATATTTAGTTTAAACGCAGATAGCTTAAAAAACCACAATACACTTACGATTCGTGTAGCTCCTGGACCTCAGGGCGGACATAAGACGCCGTCACCATGTGGGCACCAGCACTAATGCAGGCCTTGGCCACCGCTCCGTGCAGGTCGTAAGGCAGCAGGGACACCACGAGACGAGCACGTGACGCGAACGACTTCAGGGCGTCCGCGTCGTTGGCTTCTAAATACTCGGATCGGACGCCGTAGCGCTCCGCTAGTGCGTCGGCTTCTTCCTTCACTTGGGATGCTGGGAAAAGTTTTAAGTATGTGAAGTTGCTGGAATTTTCGAAGGCTAGTGAGCTTTACATGTGTGGCTCACTACTGTTCGTTTTTCAATTAAGTTTTGATCAGAAAGTTAATATTCGTCTACTTATTATCTTTATGGTTTTGTTAGACATTACCAGCATTACACTATCATCATCTGCATGTACTACGTTACGTACACACACAAGTAAAGCTTCGTGATTTGCAAGAACTATACCTACGTTTGATCAACAAATTGAATACTATTTAAACTTGATGTTATGGTGACTCTACTACTCCACTCTACTCACCATAAGGCCTGGTTCAAACACGCGCGATAAACACGCGGTGTCTGGGTGAGGCACTGAGGCGATAACCGTGCGGAGACGGGTTTGATGCAAATGTACGAGAACTGCCAAAAACCGCGCGATTATCGCAGTGTCTGAACCAGGCCTAAGGGCGAGATTTTCCACTAAATCTGACAGTGTCAACAAAATGAAACGGAGCCGCGAGTTATTGTCTTAGAGATTCGTCCACAGCTCCGTGTCAGGCAAATTATGGTACCACTCTCTTTGAGTCCTACCCATTACCGTTTACCCATTGTATTGTAACCGTTTACTCCTACCTACTCTGCAAGAATTTGACTAATTAATTATAACTTGGAGTACATGTACTTACCTATTGTGACAGCGATATTTTTGTCCCGCGACAGGTACTCGACCACAGGGGCGGAGACCAGTCCACTGCCCAGGATCACCACGGGTGCCTGCTGCTCGCTGCCCTCCACCTTATGACGCGAACGACTGGAACCAAAATGAAGCAATAAGACAAGTCAGTCGCAGAAGTGTGACGAGGAGAGGCAGTGTCAACTCTGCAACCATAGATTCTCAGATAACTTGACTGAAAATTATTCGTCCTTTTGTAATATATAAGGTAGGTATTTCAAAGAAAGAAAGATTTTTTTTTTATGTATAGTGATTAAGTAACTAGTATTTACATATTAGGTGGTCGCTTTTTCAAAACTTGTTTAACTTAATCAGGCAATTAAAAATATTAATAAATCTGGAAATTAAGAAGACCACGTACCTCGCAGACATCCTTTGAATGAACTAACTATGTAACTACCAACTTACAAAGTCGTAATTTTATCACCTGAACTGTCTTCCAAACATGTGATTAGGTAGGACCAATAATCGTGTGTTTAGTAAGGTAAATAAGTAAATAACTACTGATACTCAAAATGTGCAAATAATACGATGTCACCAAAGATAGCGCGTAGGTAGGTCAAGTAATAATATAATGTTATCAGACGCCCTCGCCGATTTCTGTACCGACCGATAATAAATTACTTAACTTGCTAAAATTTCCAATCTTAATTATTAAATTATTAGTTTACTAGCTTTTGTCCGCGGATTCACCTGCGTGAAATTAATCATGTCGCGCGTGTCTCCCTAGAAAACCCGGGATAAACTATCCTATGATTTCCCTGAGTCTTAAACTATCTCTAAGTTCATCAAATTCTGTTTAAATAGCAGTTTTAGTAAAAAGTAGCAAAGTAACTTACGTGTTGGTCATTCGTAGATCATTGATGTACTCGAAAGGTGGAGTCAATTTTCCGTTGCTCGTTATAATAGCCTGAAAATGCAAATTAATAATATTTATTTTCATTTATCTATAAAAAAATACTATTTAATTATTACTACGCACATTTTCGTTGTTTGGTATGTGAATAATAATTCGGTATCTTAGATAAAACCCGCCTATTTGTCTTATTATTTATTGATAAAAACTTGATCACACATTATTTATCAAAATTGAAGATGGATTAAATTCAAATACCCATTTGTAATCTATAACGTGAAAAGCGATTTCGCGATTGTTCTAATAATATTAAGCAGGGTCTTCACGCAGTACCTATACAATTTCATATCTCTTCTGGGAACTTTGAATTAGGTATGGTTTGGTTTACCTACTTCATTATAATTATGTTGCTTTTAAAGGTCTTGACCTTCTGAACTAAAAAAGGCTAAATAATTGTCATCATTATAATTTACACGAGCAAAACCAACCTTAATTAACATTATGAGCTAGAATATAAAATTTTATATTCTTAATTAAGTCTAAAGTCTCTATTTTTCTTACCCCTTGCACAACAGGTGAAAAGTCGTGCTTATCCAAAGGTTTGGTGGCGTCCGACTTCATGATATCCTCTGCGTACGGGAACAACAGGTCTCCGAAGAAATCCGTGGACTCACGAGGCAATTGGGTCGGCATGTTGTCAATAGAGCACACCAGTACTCCTGGACCCTTGAAACTGAGAGAGACAGACGTTTTGAAAGAAGTCCTCGATGTGATGAATGAGTGAAGAAATGTTGAAAATGTTTCACGAAGAAATAGAGAGCGGAAAATAGCTAATTATGAGACCTCGAAGGTTTTCCCCGATAATTATAATTAATTTCAATAAATGTCTGTTTAGACATGATAATTATAATTAATTTAGNATCGATAAATAGATGAGCGAGATCAAACGCGAAGATCAAGATCAAACGCGATAAAGGACTGTTGTGAACGCCCTCTGCCCCAACTAGGGGACATAGGACCTTAATTCAAGTTAGTCAAGATGCAGTAAAGTAACTCTGCAACACTTCTGAAATATTTACACTTATCGGTGTAGAACCTAACATTGCATTCATATTTTCGGACCTTCATACCTTTTTGTGTCCTTGTTCCTGTCAGCATCATAGAGGCAGAACGGCGTGTCAATGGTGGTGCACTCATTCATGAACTCGATGGAGCCACCGGGGTCTGCCGAGATGTCGCAGATTGCCAGCATTCTGCAAGAGGATTGTCATTAGTTCAAGTTCAGTTCCAATGTTTGAAAGGTTTGAAAATAAGCAACTAACAAAAAGTTTTCACGGCGCACTGTAACTTTTCGGCTACGTCAAGTGCGGGTGGTAGACGGACTTAACTATTATGTGTCATATACGGCTATGCCAGCTAGTATTTTTCAAAATGATTCATAGTCTCTCAGGTACAAACACTTCAACATCCATCCGAAGACAGTTCGTGGATTACCTATGGGGTAGAGCCGGCGCGCCGAAACTCTTACCACCATCACCAAATCCTCCCGTAAGGATGTTCCAATAGCTCTTTATGATCCACCATAACTTCGCCATCGGGTTGGACGTTTCTGATAGATACCTATGGGGCAGTGCCGGCGCGCCAATGCTCTTCGGCAGCCATGGCGTGTGTGATGGCACCAACAGGTGCTTAGCATCAGGGATCGTCAGCAGCTTCGGGCTGTCCACCGCCCAGTAGATACAGTTCACCAGCACCGAAGTAAACGGCGCAATCTGAAGGTTAAAGTTATTTGTCAAAATGTTGACCGATAAATTTTCGATTAGATATTTATTCGGAAGGGTGTGTCGGACTCGCGATGATATTGATAGCAAAATTGATAGTTAATCTTTCATTTTAATATTAAGCCGTTCACGTAAATACCTATTGAATCAAATGACGTATGCTACCTGCCTACTTCTGTTTGCGGCATGATCAAAACATCAGTAGGTGCCTACTACCCAATAAAACTAATTTACCTACGAGTACGAGTATAACATTAGAAATCGTAGTATAATAAAAGTCTAAATTATGCTTTAATCTTACGGCAAGTAGATAGTTACCATGTCACCTAAAGTGAGTTAGAAATTAAAATGTACGAAGGAATTAAGCACCCCTGAGGACAATATGGAATTGTATTGTCTTCTAAGCAACATCTAACATCCAGTACCACCAAGGCACAGACCTTACCTTCTGCGCAAATATAGAGATGTATCTTTCTGGGTGCTCCTCATACTCCTGGTGATCGTAGCCGCCCCCATTCTTCCGCACCAAGTGGTCTCGCCGACGCACTTCGCAGCCGTAAATTTTGTTTGGACCTTCACAACATTAACAATGTTAATGAATTGATAAACAATGCTTTGTTGATAACTCCTTTCCTGTTCTGATAACATACCCGATCTCTCCCGTTTTCGAAGTTTTGATTGTTTTAAAGAACTGGTTACGAATTTACTAATTATATTGTTTACATTTAATTTGTATGTATTTGCGATTACGGGCATGTCTGTTGTCAATTGTAAACGGAAATTAAATTAACAAATTAGGAATCCGATTTTGCCCTACTCATCCTCTACAGAATAACGAATCTAACCAGCTCAATTCGAGGCCTTTATAATATTCGCATCGCAGCATGTGTGACCATGCATAGCTTCAACTTACTTCCATGTTCTGCTACTTTTCTCAACATTTCCGGAGGTACATATTCGTAGGGTAGTTCTTGGAAAATTTCTTGACTTCCCTAAAATTAAAATAAAACAACAATAAAGAGAGGAACAAATACACAGCTAGTGCATAGTGATAATTTATTGAAATACTCACCTGTGAAACATTCCCAGATCCAGTGAAGACAAAAGTGAGAGGTCCAAGAGATTTGGGCATCATTCCAAGAGCTACTTCGTAGCCGGCGTCGCGAATGGCTTGTCGCGCCATGCTAGAGTTGCGGTAGTTGTGAGCTGGCCCTATGTGCTGCATAAAACAAAACACACTTGTAGCTACTGATCCAATATTCTTGTTTTAAAACACATACTAACCTACCTATGGGAACCTACTGAGTTTACTGACTATGGCCCCCGCTGAACAAAGCCTCTAGCTAGGTAGCCATTCAAAGGCTTCATTAAATCTAGAGTAACTATGAGGAATAAAAATGCTAATTAAGCTAGGCTCTTTGAAACTCTACATCAATGGATTGTATAATTGATTTTACTGTTCTCTACCATTGCACAGTTACGAATGACAACATTTAAACATATCTACGTTTCGTGATATCGCTTCAGCCAAAATGACGTCCCCTGCTAGACAAGGGCCCCAAAGGAATTTCATAATGACTTGTCTTGCGCTACCCGCAGCCAGGTATAGATCGTTTATCTAACGTATAGAATCTATACTTGCCGCTACCTTCACCAGTTTCATGAATGCTTACCATAAAAGGAGTGTGGTGTCCAAGTGCCAGCAGCCTCAACCCAAGACCGTGGAGGATATTGATCATGCCGGCCACACCAGCGTACTTGCCAAACGCTACCACGCGATTTCCTTCGTTGTCCATCAACTTTTCGTAGTCGACTAGACGAATGTTCTGAAAATATTCTAAAGATGTTATACTAATGTGGAAGGTCTCTAAAATAAAAAATGCTGATCTGAGCCCCGTCGCACAATAATTGTTTCTAGCAAACATGGCGGCCCCTTACCCACGTGTATGAAAACGCAGCCGCTATCATCAAAATATTCAAGCGGAGAATTTCATATTAGAAAGAAAAGGAACGCTCTATAATACCTTAGCAAGGATGGCGTCCAACATGGGCATGTTGGCCTCTTGAGCCTTTATGGTGTGGGAGAAGAAGCAGTAGGTCTTGTTGGGTATGAGCAAATCGATGGGGGTCTGCTTCACGCCGAAGATCACACTCGCCTCGCTGATGTCCTCCTGTACATCTGCGCCCGCGTTTATGTACGACTGAAAGCACACAAGTAATGAAGAACGGAGTACGTTCGTTCGTTCGTTCGTTTCAGCCGAAAGACGTCCACGGAGTACGTATTTTCCCAAAATTAAAAAAAGTAGCATAACACGTTGTACTTATGCCACGCGGCTCACTCGTGAGTCTCGAACAATAAAATTTCTATCGTGTCTATCTATAAGTAGTGTCTCGGTACGGTAGTCATGATGACTTAATAGCAGTTTTTCTCTATCTATGAAAGTAATTCTTGTACTGATTCAAAAATTCGAGAGCTAAAGTTAGGACCTCGGTTATCGGGAAAGCAATGTTTTGCCGTTTACCTGCATAGGATAGGCGCGTCGATTTGAAGGCTGCACTATAACTTTGACTCCTTGCCGCACGAATTTGTTTACATTTGAAGGTGAAAATGGGGCTCTTCGTTCCCATACTGACTGATCTTCTCTCCGTATAGCTATGACTCGTTGAGACTGCAAAAAACATCAAAAATTAGTTACGTAAAAAGTGTCCCACTTTTTATTTTAGCGATATTTTGTATTTTATAATAACGGGCACATAATGGGCGGCAGTCTTTATTCGTCCAAGGCGGCAGTGTGTGGTGGAGTGGCTGAGATGATGCCAATAGTTTCCCGGGGTTTTCAAAATTCGGTTTCAAAAAATTTGGCTTCAAAAGCTAAGGAGTCGAAAATTTCAATTCAAAAAACATTAGCTTTTTAAAAATTAGGTTAAAGAACGTTTAGGTTTTCGAAAATTTTCTAATTAAGTAGATTCAACATAAGTTATCTATGTTTTCTAAGAATCTGGTTTTCTTTCATAAAATATGGTTAGGTTTTCGAAATTAGGTTTTCAAGTTAAATTACGAATGGATACCTAGGTTTTCCAAAAACTACGTTCATTTAAAGAAAGTTCGGGAAATTAGGTAGGTATTAGATGATTAGGTTTTTGAAGTTAAGAGTTAGGTTTAAAAATGTTGGGTTTTCGAAAAAAAAATTATACAAACATAGGTAGATTAGGTTTTTGAAATTTTGGGTATACCTACTACCTACAAACGTTCAATTTAATGAACGTTTAATTTTGAGAAAAGTTAAGTTTTCGATATTCTTCAAAAGAATAGGTTTTCGAATTTAGTTTTCCAAAAGTTATGTTTTCGAATAAATATGGTTTTTCGAAGAATTATACCGCAAGTAGGTAAGTATTAGAATTTTTTTTCGGGAAAATTAGGTTTTCCAGGAATTTGGTTTTTAACAGGTTTTCGCAGATAGGTTTTCGAAGGTTATGTTATCCAACGAAAAGTTAATTTGGTTTTCAAAGTACGAGCACTACAGAAAAAAGAAATTTAAAATTATTCTTTAAACGCGCCCTAACGAGGAAGCTCTTGGCCTGTATCTCACCTGAAGTGCCTTCTAATATTTTAAAATCTGACAAATATTAGGTAATGACTTGCGAGTACGTAGGTATTTATGTAGTGGTAAGTACTTATTTTGAGTTACGGATACCGATTTCTGCAATTTCAAATTCCCAGTACGTTTTATTATCAAAATACCTACTTAGGTACTATATACAGGGTGTTAGGTAAATGGGTANCTAATGCCAACTTCATGAATTTTGGTAAGTAGTTTCTCATGGGAGATATGGTCGAATGCTTTCGACAAATCAAGAAACAGTGCAGTAGTCAACTTATCGTCATTCACACTATTTAAAACATGATGCATTAGCGAAAAAATTGCTGTAGAAGTTGATTTCAATTTTTGAAAGCCGTACTGTTCACTGTTGATTAAATTGTATTTGGTTATGAAGTTTGTGAGTCTATCAATGGGTACATGAGCCGACACTAGCCCATGTTAACATGGTCATATAAATGGTATGGTGAAGTCAGAAAATTGATATCTTCATTTTTATTATTTTAATTTTCATACAAATCGGATTTTATAAAATTTATTTTGTATGAAAATTAAAAAAATTAAAATGATGATATCAAATTTCTGACTTCACTATACCATTTATATGATCATGTTAAAATGGGCTAGTGTCGGCTCATATGCCCATTTACCTAACACCCTGTATAACATCATTTAAAAAACAAACACGTAAAGACGATTGTTAAATCAAAGTGCTGAAAGTTACCTAGTTCCATCAGGCATCGGTATAAATTAGTGCCATGTTCATTTGTTCGACACGCTCTATCATTAAATTGATGTCAGTGGTTAAGGTAACATAATAATAAACATTGATATCAAAACAAATCGGCAACTGTTACCGACCAATTTCCATCGTAACAGCTATCGGATTAGCGGCGGCAAAATGATAAAGTTTATTGTTGCTTTGGCAAACATTAACTTCCTGTAAATGGCAAGGTCGGTTGAAATGTTTTCGCATTTCAATAAAATAAAAACTTTAATGAAAAACAAGTTACGTTGATAACAATAAATTTTCTTTGATTAAGAATCTTCGTCCGATTTTTATCGCAACACCCCTTTTTGTCGATTGATAAATAAATACGTAATAAGTAAGAAATAAATATTTCATACGACTTAGAATGAATCAGAATATTAATTATCAAACTTGACTTGGTTGCCTGAATTTGGCAGACTTTTATTAACTTGACTGTGTTAGCAATATCGTTATAATTAACTAATGTAAAGCTCAAGGTCGCACCTGAAACCTGCTATACTAAACAGATTCAGGAGTTTCAGGAGTTCGACAACGAAAACTAAGCTGTACCTACCTGAATTTTCTATTTATAAAAGCTTTTTTTGTAGATTTAGATTAATAAAGTGGTATGGTTAATTACCTATACCGTTCCCAGGTGCTTCACTCTTGCCGTCATTGTACCTACTAAGTACGTAACGTGTGCGGCAACGACATGGACAGAAAGTTATGCTTTCTGATCTGAAGTACGTAAAGTAAGTTTTAACTCAGCAAATAAATCAAATATAATATTATACTGAGGTTTTAGTTACTTGTTTACTTTTTCGTTCAAAGCTTTGACAATTAACTATTTAAATTCAGTAAGGACTGAGTATAAAAGACGACTCAATAAAAGTTTAGTTTTAGTAAAGTAGGTTTCCTAGTTCTCTCTGTACATAACTTGTAGAATATTATAATCTTATTGAATTAATTTTGTTAAAAAGGTGTAGGTTATTAAAATATGTATAAGCTCCTATGTTCAAAATATATAATTAACGCTTAATCAATAAAAACAAAGCCGGCTTACCTTTGCTGATGAATAATAAACTATTTGCTTCACGAATTGACTCTTCGGTCGAAGAGTCGACGATTTTAGTAACATTTTAATGAATTATTTAAACTGTGAGACTAATTATACAAAAATTGATAAGCACTCGGACCATGCGCCTCGCGCGAAGTTCTCTCGTAATCTGGTGCTGTAGCTTCATGCCCAAACGAAGCTTCTTTGAGAAAACAAAATCAACATGACGTTTATCAATTCAATGATAGTGATATTATGTTCAAGTAACTCATTTGTTGATAAAACAACTGCGTCATGATTTATTAATGACAATAACATGAAAATTAGTTAATTAGGAACCATATTATGGACGTAAGTAGTTATCAAAGAGTGGTAGCACTAGCGAACACTATGTCTCGGTTTATCGGTTAAATAAAATTGATCAAGGAAACCTTTTTCAAAGTCCCATTTTCAGCAAAAACAATTATGTATGTATTACTTTTTAATCAATACATTTTATGTTCCATCACAAGACTAATGAAAATTATTTTTTTGCCTTCTTATGATATTCTTGTAAAGTAAGTAAATGCAGACTGCAGAAGCTATTTTTTAATTCAGAAATCCTTTTCTATCATCGAGCTGCCTGCTGCTGTTTTAATTTAGTCAACTTTAAATAGGTATAGGACAGGCTCAGAATACAGAACAACCGTATTCTGAGAGGACAGGTAATCCTTACCTAAAATCCGATCACGCGCTACGTGGTTTTTCGTTATAAACAGCTGCGCTGCGCTCTAATAATAACATGTAATTATTTGTTATTTTTAGAAAATCTCATTTTAAGTGAATTAGTTATTGTAATTATTATAAGTTCTTACAAGAAAAAAAAGTTTAAACCTAAATTGCCTGTTCGTTTAGGCATGTCGTGTCGCATCAGAAATTACACAGAAAATAATATTTGTTAAGATCTTACTAATTAGAGTAGGTACCTAACCTAGGTAAGTAGTCTTTGCAGTCTAATGTGTCAAGTATTGCGTCCCCTTGAAAAATCTTTATCGAGGATAATACAGTGTAGATAGGTATTAACTTCTCCTACCTTTTATTAAGAGCAAAGTAACAGATCAGCACATTATTTGTAGAAATTTTAAGCTTGCATATACTTTACTGTCTTATCTATTTAGATCTTATCTTAGATAAAATATAACTTAATTTTGGGAAACTTACGGCAGACTTAAGTATTTACAATGGGCTGGCATGGCAGAATTCTAATTTTTGTACGGGAAGCGAAAAGAGGATGGGTTTTGTTTCTCAATTTTCAGAATTCGTTTTTCGCGGTAATTAGAGTGAATTTTGAGGGAATAGTATTATAGCTTTCAAGCCTAGAGCGTGCTAGAGCCATAGAAAAACAATGAACGCAAAAGTGGCGCACGTCAACAGTCCTAAGTTTGCCCTCCCTCGGATTGATACAGTCCTATCAACTTAAGCTGAGAATTGCATTTGTGTGAGTGATCGCCAAAAGTACCGTTAGTAAAACACATACAAATAAAATTAATGTTTTATTAAAAGGAAGTCTATAAAACACTTGCTACCAATTGGGCCGATGTAACGACACTTGACACATCCTTTTAAATAAATAAATAAATAAAAACAGGTCCTCGCTCAGCATATGCCAAGGCACGAAGTACCTCGACGCTGATATTCTGCGTGCACCGTTTATACAGGGTGTGAGGTAAATGGGTATATGAGCCGACACTAGCCCATGTTAACATGGGCATATAAATGGTATGGTGAAGTCAGAAAATTGATATCTTCATTTTAATTATTTTAATTTTCATACAAATCGGATTTTATAAAATTTATTTTGTATGACAATTAAAAAAATTAAAATGATGATAAAATTTATTACGGGCTAATTTGATATTTTCATAAATTAACGAAAAAATATTATTATAGGTAACCTGGTTTAAATAAATTAAATGAAACCATCAATCGAGCTAGTAGGATTTATTTTATTATTCATCAATAATAAAATTCAGAACTTGAATATTCAACTGCAATGTCTGCTAAGAACGCTTCAAACTCGGTACTTCTTTCCCAATTCCATAAAATTCAACACTTAAAAAGTGACAAAAAACTTTAAAATAGGTAGTGGAAACAAACCACAGCTAATTTTCATAGTTGACTGTACTATACGATAAACATGTCAGTCAATTTGACAACCTTTGTCGGAAACATTATTCAATGAAAATATTGTCCGAACCCTTAGTATTTCTCTTCGACAAATACTTTAACACATTGTGAACCACTTTTCTTTCACGACTATAAAAAGATTTTAGCAATTTATTCACAAAATCAATTGCGCACATTTAAAATAAAGTTTGTTTACACTATGACAGCAATAAACTGACATGCAAGGTGACATTATAATGAAGTTTTCAGTTACTGTTGCCATTAAAAGAAATTAGTACCATTAGTTTTCCGCAACATGGCGAGGGTTTTTATGTTCCTGGTCAGGCTATAGCTAGGGTACTGCGTTAGTGGTGGCAGTTCAATAATGGAACGAATTTTTCAACAGTGAGAGCACTAAGCAGTGCTCACAGTGTATTTCGGACAATGTCTTATGTATCTGTCATTAACGTCAAGCTGTCTGTCACACAGTCTGACAACTGACAGCAGCACCAGAAAAAATGTCAGTCAGTCGATTTTTGCTTATGGGAGGCAGTCATGTGTTGTTAGTAAACGCTATCGCAAGCTAAAATTCGCTTTTGGAAATTAATTTCTCATTACAAATCACATAAAAATACTATCAACTGTTTTAATTGAAACGGCATGTTGCTATTAAGTTAAAGCATTGTAATTTACAAAGAAGTGCACTTACATCGGTCGTGATGGGTCGTTTCCTGACACCGGATAAATTGGCCGGGTTCGAAAAATACAAGGTATTTAATGCTAGATTCATTAATTTGTCTGTATGTAACGTTAAATATTAGACTTTCGGAATGCCACAGCAGAGCACTGATTTTACCTCTATTCAAGAATATGTAACTTGAAAAATAATGTACTGCCGTAAAAAAAACTATTACACCATGTAACCCATAAAACTTTACACCGCCCTTTGTGTTTCAGTATAATTCCATCGATACTAGTGTGCTCAGTAACTATGTTATGCACCCATTTTGGAATTGGTGTGTTCAGGTGAGTCATGGAAATATGAGTTACTTATTGATTTTAGTAAAATTTGAAGTGATAAAAAAATAAAAAACACAGTTGGATTACTTAGATCAGTCAGTTATCTGTAACCTTGGATTTCCCCTAACCATAGTTTACCTGCAAGCTACTAAATTAATTCTACCAGTAGTTTTATGATAGTTTATGCTTGTGTGGTTTAGGTAAACTTCAGCAACATATAGGTATTTTGTGAAAGTCCAATAGAACTTAGAAAAAGTATAATGTATTTTATTAACAAATTGCAGTTTTGTCCGGTGTGGGTGGCACCAAACCTGCTAACATTTGCTGGGTTCCTACTGACCGTTTTTAACTTCCTCCTATTCTCGTACTACGACTATGGGTTTCACGCCCTTACTGAAGAGAATGTCACTAACGATCACATTCCTTCGTGGGTGTGGGCTGTGTCCGCTGTGAACTTATTCGTGGCATATACTCTAGGTAAGATTATTTTATACTTACTAGATAATTATACCAATAAGATTTAATCAGATAAAAAATTTGGAAAACAATAATTACCTAAAAACTAAAATATTTTCTCTATTATAGTTTAATATTATCAACTTCAGTCTCCCTTTTTTAATAGATAATACATATAACAGTATTAATTGTGTTGGTAGTTAAATCTGTAACTGTTTACAACTCGTGTTGATTTCTACTATTTAACCAAATAGCTAAAAATAAACTGGGCATAAGTGAACACAAAGATGCAACTTACTTTGTTTACTATATTGCTTAGAATTAGATTATGTTGGCAGATTATGAAGCTAACTAATGCTACTCAAGGTTTACTCATTATCCAATTAAGTATCTTACATGTGCACAGCTGTTATTGATCTTCATGCATGTATCTTAACTACATATAAATTGTATGTACATTTTCCTTTTTAATTTGAACTAGCGGCCGCCCGCNACGAAGTTCGCCGGGTCAGCTAGTATCTAATAATTTTATTTATACCTAGCACAAAGTTCACTTGGAAGTTCATTTGATCATTTAATTCTAACTTAGTAAATAACTGTTGGCCCTAACATACCTACTCAGAGGGCAAAAGGGGGATTTTTTATGACTATCTTTTGTTTTAAAAGTATTTATTCTTATTATTATGCAGTGCACCAGACAATGGTTTTTAGTGGAACTCTAAGATCAAGGGAAAAACTGTGCAAGGTTGACCTCTATCTCCACCCCATTTCCTAAACAAGGCAACTTCGAAAGAAAAACATCAATTTCCAGTTATTTAGGTTTAGGTACTGAAATGCTAAATAATTTATTATTATACATTACACAAAGCCACAAAGTATTTTGTGACTAAATAATCCGTCTGTCTTTTACCTATTAGTTTTAATTTTCGTTGTATTGTATGACACCGCAGTTAAGTAACTTTTAACACGATCCGTCTTCTATCGTGTGTGTCGGTTATAAGAACTAAGGTCATGGCATGTAAGAATTACTTAATGACCGCCCTTAGCCTTAACAGGCGTCTGACAATAGTTCAATCGACGGAACAACTTAACGTGCCTTCGAAATTATGTAAATTTTTTTGTGCTGTTGTTAAAACCAAACTCAGTACGTTGCGTACTACCGCTATTTATAATATTATTATCATAAATAAGATAGGTCATCTTATCGTCGAATGTTGCTTTATAATTCTGCGTAAGTAGTCGTATTATTATTTTGATTAACTAGCTAATGCCCGCAGCTTTGCCAGTGTAGATTTCGATCTGTCACAGAAATATTACCGCGCCCGTTTCTGTTAAAAATCTGGGATAAAAACTATCCTACCTGTTTTTCTTGGGTCTAAATTCTCAATCCATTTACCCCATAAAAATCGGTTTAATGGTTAACGAGTACCTAAGTATGTCGAACTGCTGACATACAGGATGTGCGCAATCGTAACATCTTCGTAAAATATTAAACAACAATATTTTTTGCACTTGTATAGGAGACACAGTTATGTTTTTGTGTACAACGAGTATGCAGTTACGAGTGTCGCTAGTATGTAATCATGATACATAATTACAATCCAATATACAAACAAATAATATAGATGTAATTGAGCCGGAGTCTGTTCTGTTACTCAGATTGTTCAAATAACTGCCCTTTGTTATCTAATGTTAACGTCTTACTTTGATAATACCAAGGCGTTACGAAATCGTATCCTATTTAGATATTGTTTGGTTATTAAAATAGCTATACAATTATAAACTTATTCATAAATGAATCGGCATTAAGTTTTAAGATTGTGCCACGTGATTGCACTTATGGGTGGCGACGTGATCTCTATCGCCTTATAATGTTATCTTTCTTAATTATTTATTTTAAAATAAACTAACGTACCTATATTGCAGCTATAGTAGACGTATTATGCAATATTATAGTTATTATGATTATCATATTATAGTTAGTTATAATTTCTAAAAATATTTTTTTCGGTACAAAGGATATTGAGTTCAACTATTAACAAAGGTTAGATAATAATAAATGTATATCAAATCAAATCAAATCAAATCAAATTTGTTTATTTGTGGAACATAGGTAAATAACATATTACAGGTGTTAAAAATTAAGTCGGTATCACTATGTTTGGCCCAAGGTCGGCGTACAAATTTACATAACATCATTGAGTCTTATTAGGTTAGTAGAAATTAAATAAAATAAAAAGTAAGTTAGTAATGTCCAATCAGTAACAATTTCATAAACATTTAAACATAAAAAAAGGTCAAGAATCTTACAATTTGTCAGTTAAAAACTCTGTCAATGTATAGTAGGCTTTGCTTAATAATAAGGATAGCAGCTGCTTGCGAAATATCTGAATATTTGTGTCTTTTAGTGTCTGTGGTAATTTATTGTAAATTTTTGGAGCCATACTAAAGAAGCTTTTTTGTTTTAAAGCAGTTTTTGAGACAGGTGCACTTAAAATGTGACCATGACGTCTACTCTTTTTCAATTGCCCAAAGGATATTGTGGGAAACAAGTGTGGATTTCTCTTAACAAACATTGCAGTTTCAAAAATGTAGAGGGATGGTACTGTCAATATTTTTAGTTCTATAAAATGTGGTAGGCAGCTGTCCATTCTTTTTAGAGTTTTTATAGCTCTCACACATTTCTTTTGGGCTCTAAAGACTTGTAATATGTTTGTGGAGTTGCCCCAAAAAACTATTCCATAACGTAGAATAGAAGCGACGTATCCATTGTAGGCTGTAAGAACTGTCGCCAAATCAGCTACTTTACATAGAGATTTTAGTGCATACACAAACTTGTTTATGCGGGTGCACAGATTGTTAGTATGAGTTATCCATTTAATTTGATAATCTATATTTAAGCCAAGAAACATTGTTGTTGAGACTGGTTCTATAATTACGTTTTTATATCGAATAGTAATGTTTGGTATTTGAGTGTACTGTCGGAAATGAATTATTTTAGTTTTATCTATATTAATGTTTAAGTTATTTGAGTCAAGCCATTTAATTATGTCAGTTAGCGCTATTGTAATTTCATTCTCATATGTCATTTTGTTTTTACATTTTATTATAATTGTACTGTCATCAGCAAACAATGTCATAGGATGTTCGATATTAGCTGGTAAATCATTTATATAAATTATGAATAGAAGAGGGCCTAGTATTGTTCCCTGGGGAACACCGTACNGGCGTTACAAAATCGTATCCTATTTAGATATTGTTTGGTTATTAAAATAGCTATACAATTATAAACTTATTCGTAAATGAATCGGCATTAAGTTTTAAGATTGTGCCACGTGATTGCACCTATGGGTGGCGACGTGATCTCTATCGCCTTATTATGTTATCTTTCTTAATTATTTATTTTAAAATAAACTAACGTACCTATATTGCAGCTATAGTAGACGTATTATGCAATATCATATTATAGTTATTATTTCTAAAAATATTTTTTTCGGTGCAAAGGATATTGAGTTCAACTGATAACAAAGGTTAGATAATAATAAATTTATAGATTGTTATGAGTAATTTTCCACCGTCAGCTATCGTTTGGAGCGAGAGACGCTCTTCCTGTGCAAAGTTATTATTTATATGTATAGATTTTTTATATGTAGAAATTGCACGCTTATTAAATGCCAAAAGCTTCGAAATATCCAAACATTTGGGCCAAGCGAAGGATAGACTAATTGGGTGCTTTTGTTCGTTCGTCCGAGTCGATAGAAAAAATGGTAGAGTCGTCGTAGAAATAGCTATATCCAAATGCATGCTAGTTACTAATTGAAATTTTATTAAGTAGTAAAATACCCAAACTGAGTGATGTAGTAAACCGTCATACTAAACCTTGAACTTGCCTGTAATACGAAAATTGCTTGTATGTAAATGTAACACGTACAGTCAGCGTCAAATAGTTAGTGACACCTAAAGTGGCCAAAAAGTTGACAACACAACCTTATTCCAATATAACAAAGACGTGTTGTGAACTTTTTGGCTACTGTGTCTCGAACTATTGTCTGTAAAAATAAGTTATTTAATATTACCTATTTTGTACGTGCGTGTATTTAAACAAATTCAAATGGAATCATCATAACTGAATGTGTTTTCTAGACGGCATCGACGGCAAGCAAGCCCGCAGGACAGGCACTAGCGGGCCGCTGGGCGAGCTCTTTGACCACGGCCTCGACTCGTACTCGTCCGTGCTCATACCCACTTGTTTGTACAGCATATTTGGAAGGTAAACATTGCTGAATCAATTCACATACAGTTCATAGTCTGTTGTACTAACAACTTCTCATTTAGCAGTCAGTATAATGCTAAGAGCATCCAGGTTGTATAAAAAAGTACAGACAAAATAATTCTCTTATAAGTACCTTATAATTTGCCTTGGCTTGATCGAATCCAAATAAATTCCGAAACAAGGAATCATTTATTTCTTTTTGGAATAAACCAGAATTAAAATGGAAACAAATCACTAATGCTCTTAATTTTTAAATAGCGGATATTGTAACCTTGATTCGCTCTTATTATGATTTACTAGCTGACCCGGCGAACTTTGTTCCGCCTTAATGGCAATAAATAAGCAGACTTTTTTTTTATTTTGAACGGTATAAAAAGTATCCTATGTCCTTCTCCTGGCTCTAAACTACCTCCCTGACAATTTTCAGCTAAATCGGTTCAGCCGTTCTTGAGTTATAAGCGAAGTAACTAACACGACTTTCTTTTATATATATAGATAGATATAAAAATATCATTGATTAAATCTAAATTGAATCCAATTTAATATGTTATGGGCCTTATTGTGTCCCACTAGAATCAACCCCAGAAGCTTCAAGTTAGATAATCCAACTATTTACAAACTGAACCGAGGAGAAATGCTATAAAATTTGGCTTTAAAATAAACTAGGTAACTTACGTTAATCTTAACTAGGTTTTTAAGCAGATTGTAAGATTTTTTGGTGATTTAATCTAAAACACGTGTATAACTTGAGGAAAAATAATTATAATTTTTGGCATGGGATTTTTGATATAATCACAGCTGGTTTTTTATGGCGTCACTGATTTGTTACCTATTTGTTATTTGGTTTTCCTTCCTGTTATTTGTTTGTAATAAAGAAAGTTTTTATCGTTTATGTTACAGAGATGAGTTAAGCCCACTCCGGTTTTTTTTTGTGATATGGAACATATTCATAAACTTTTATCTCACGCACTGGGAGAAATACAACACTGGGGTGATGTTCCTGCCTTGGGGATATGACTTCACCATGATTGTAAGTACTATTACAGCTATCATTTAATTACTCTTTGACTTGATGACGTTAGGAATTACGCCTATTTCCAGAGTTACGGTATTGCAGCGGGATCACAAATTGATGATAATTTGTGACGCAACAAATAACGATAAATTGTACTAGATCTCGTATAGATACAGAACTATTATCTTCCAAAACGTCAAAGATACGTATACGGAGCACTATAATCCCATTGGGCTGTGTTGGATTGGCAGGCGTTTGACTGAAGTTTGACTTTATCATTAATCACGCCATACCATCATATAATATTATCATATTAGGAAAACGTAATTCTGCGTCGTGCACGGCTCCCTCATTTGGGTACTTCACACCAATAAATCGATTCAATACATAACTTCTTTAAAAAATATAAAAAAATCACACTCCTAAAAACGTTAGTTTTTATTTGATTGTAAAATTATAATTGAGTTCGCGAACCTGATGACATCATAGCCCCCATTGCCTTTCAAAATTTATGGGAAAATCGCGTTTTGACAGCTCATAAAAAGTTTGTCAATTATCTACGATTCCCCCTATAATAACCAAGATCTGGCCAAAAAAAGAACAAAAGAAGAAGGATGTCCACTATCCTATTATGAAACGTCAATCTGTTTATTCTCAGGGGTCGTGCTGCCTGCTGCTAACGACATCTGTCATCGGGCCTAAGGCGTGGCACGTGTCGCTGCCGGGAGGACTCAGCCCTGGGATCGTGTTCGAGTTCGTGCTTTACTTCTCCGCCATGATCACCAGCCAGACCGTCATCCTGTGGAATATTTACAAGTAAGTACGAAAATAGTCCTTATTATGGTTCTTATTGCTCCAAATTCTGGCCAGCTAGCAGCGTTGACGTGAGCTACAGCTTTGTTCAAATAGTCCTTATTATGGTTCTTATTGCTGCAACTTCTAGCCAGCCAGCATCTACGGCTTTTTGTGGAACATTTACAAGTTAAGTCACGAAAATAGTCCTTTTTATCGTTCTTATTACTCCAATTTCTAGCCAGCCAGCAACATTGACAGCTCCGACCCAGTACGGGCAGTGCTGGTGCTGTACTGGCCTGTATCGCCCATGAGCGAGTTACAGCTTGTGGGAAAATCACATGTTTTTCTTAATGCTACAATTTCTCTCCAGCCAACTTCTGCAGCATTTTTTGGAATATTGTTTCTGCTGCTGCAACTCTTGGTCATCTAGGATCTACAGTTTATCCGCCAATTATCCCCTAAGTCCTTGTCTCACCAGTAAAGGTGAAAGTTAAATAGTCATTTGATCTGTAACGAAATTATCAGAAGAAAATAAAAGGTGCTGCAAGTTACTCGCAAAAAAGAGTCAGGTACTAGGTACCTGTTTCATCAGATCAGATAAGAGACAATCAAAGTTCTCAGATAAGTAATACATAATACTCTATGAAAGGTGATAACAGTCACTCCTGTGTTTATCTAATCATTTTTTCAACATCACACCATTAGTATCTATGCAAAAAATTACTGGAGTTTGTACTTGTTGAGGTTTTTATGCATTAACCTTTTTGCATATTACAACAATACCTTCATGAATATTTGTTAAAATGTTGTTAGCTACCTACCGACCAAAGTAAAGTGAGAGTATGTATTTAATTTTTTTAAATAACTGCATGCCTACCTATATCATCATGTAAACACACTGTTCAAAAACGAACACACTACGAAATAACATACAACAAAATATTTTTTTATCATGGACACTTCGCACCTCTATCGATTCGACCTTCCGAGTATCCGAGTCCGATTTAATTCGTTTCAGCCAAATGACGTCCACTGTTGGACAAAGGCCAAGGATTTCCATAACGACCGGTCCTGCGTTGCCCGTATCCAGGATCTTCCCGCGACCTTCACCAGATCGTCGGTCCACCCAGGGCCTGCCCACACTACGTCTTCCGACTCGTGGTCGTTACTCTAGAAGTTTTCTACCCCAGCCCCGCCCACCGCCACTTCATTTTAGCAGTCTGTGAGCAGTGCCTGGGCCTGGGCTATGTCGGTGAGCAGTGGCGGCGTAGCATGGTTCGGCACCCACCGCCATAAGTCCTAGGCACCCCCAGGATTTTGGGGATACCTACCGATTCGAAGACTAAAAGACAATCCCCCACCCCCCCCGTACCGCGTACCGCAGGCTTGTCATTGCCATGCAGATGCGCCACTGAGTACTAATCTGCGCGACCCCCTGATGTTTGGCACCCGGGGCGGACCGCCCCCCCCTTACGCCGCTTCTGTCGGTCAGTTTGGGTTTTCCTGCGGATCTCTTCATTTCTGATTCAATAAATTGTGCAATAAAAATTGTATTATAATACTTCTGCATCAGGTCGTACCGCGACGGCACGGGCAAGATGCGTCCGTTCTCGGAGGCGGTGCGGCCGCTGGTGCCGGTGCTGCTGTTCTTCGCGCTCAGCAGCGCGTGGGCGCTGTACTCGCCCACCGACATCATCAACCGCGGCCCCAGGCTGTTCTATCTACTCACCGGAACTATATTCTCGAATATCAACGTAAGTAATGCTATGGCAGCGTTTGTTTTATTGATGTTTTCTGTTATAGATTTAAATTATTCCCATTGTAAAAGAGTGGGTTTTGTTTAGACCAATTTTTTTGTGTTCAAGGTACAAGGTAAAAGGAAATTTTTTGGTGGTAAACACATAAAAAATAATTCTTTAAGAAGTAATTTCATTAGTCTTACCCTTACTTACTAAAAATAAGATTATAAGAAAAACATATTTTTCCGAGGCACACCATCTAATGACCACGGTACACCGATTGCGGAACACTGGTTTAGACTATTCTAAATCTTATGATATCTCACTTATAGATGATTTATGACTCTAGCTGCTCGAAAACTCTGCCTTAAGATCTATGTATGTTATTGATGAGAGGCGATTTTTAGGAATTCGGACTGCTTCGTTTTGTCAGCGTCCAGTGTAGATTTCAAAATTCGTCACCCTTCTGTTTGCAGTGCCGTCTGATCGTGTCCCAGATGAGCGACACGCGATGCGAGCTGTTCAACGGGCTGCTGGTCCCGTACGCGCTGGTGCTGGCGCTGGTGCTGTGCGTGCAGGTGTCGCCCATGAGCGAGCTGCTGCTGCTGGCGGCGCTGTGCGCGGGCTGCTCCGCCGCGCACGTGTACTACGGCTCCCGCGTGGTGAGTACGGGCCGGTGCTGTGCGTCAGGTGTCGCCCATGAGCGAGCTGCTGCTGCTGGCGGCGCTGTGCGCGGGCTGCTCCGCCGCGCACGTGTACTACGGCTCCCGCGTGGTGAGTACGGGCCGGTGCTGTGCGTCAGGTGTCGCCCATGAGCGAGCTGCTGCTGCTGGCGGCGCTGTGCGCGGGCTGCTCCGCCGCGCACGTGTACTACGGCTCCCGCGTGGTGAGTACGGGCCGGTGCTGTGCGTCAGGTGTCGCCCATGAGCGAGCTGCTGCTGCTGGCGGCGCTGTGCGCGGGCTGCTCCGCCGCGCACGTGTACTACGGCTCCCGCGTGGTGAGTACGGGCCGGTGCTGTGCGTCAGGTGTCGCCCATGAGCGAGCTGCTGCTGCTGGCGGCGCTGTGCGCGGGCTGCTCCGCCGCGCACGTGTACTACGGCTCCCGCGTGGTGAGTACGGGCCGGTGCTGTGCGTCAGGTGTCGCCCATGAGCGAGCTGCTGCTGCTGGCGGCGCTGTGCGCGGGCTGCTCCGCCGCGCACGTGTACTACGGCTCCCGCGTGGTGAGTACGGGCCGGTGCTGTGCGTCAGGTGTCGCCCATGAGCGAGCTGCTGCTGCTGGCGGCGCTGTGCGCGGGCTGCTCCGCCGCGCACGTGTACTACGGCTCCCGCGTGGTGAGTACGGGCCGGTGCTGTGCGTCAGGTGTCGCCCATGAGCGAGCTGCTGCTGCTGGCGGCGCTGTGCGCGGGCTGCTCCGCCGCGCACGTGTACTACGGCTCCCGCGTGGTGAGTACGGGCCGGTGCTGTGCGTCAGGTGTCGCCCATGAGCGAGCTGCTGCTGCTGGCGGCGCTGTGCGCGGGCTGCTCCGCCGCGCACTTGTACTACGGCTCCCGCGTGGCGAGTACGGGCCGGTGCTGTGCGTCAGGTGTCGACCAAACCAACGTGTGCAGGGGGCGTAGTGTGAGTTTAAGGCGAACGCATTCTATATCGACTGCGTTAAAAAAAATATTATGAAGATCTTAGTTCTTAAAAGTTTCCGCTAGGGGCGCTGTACAATCCGTCATATATTTAATGACACTTTTTTACGCAGTTGAAATCGAATGTGTTTGACGTAAAGCGTAAACTCATACTACGCTCCCAGATCGCCATCGCCGACGCGATCATAGGCCAATGACAGGTCACGCGTCCTGTCATTGGTCACCCGTTCTGTCATTGGTCTTTGATCGCGTCCCGCGTCGGCAATGCCGAACTGCATTCTGCACACGTTGGTTTGGTTGAAGCTTTAGCGACCCCGCCCACTAGGCAGCCTGGCTGCGGCAGCCAGTCGAACGTATAACAGTGTATGGGAGCCCGCGCACTATGCAGCCAAGAGTGTTCATATTCCGGATTGGCTGCACCTAGTGCGCGGGAGACTTTATTGGATACCTAAGCAATCTATGTATAGTTTTACCTATTAAAACTCCTGAGATTTAAGCTCGTAGCAGACTTATCAACTCGGAAAGGGATCAACACTGTATCGCCTTTCGCGAGCTGTCATCGCCTTTCGCGCACTGTCTAACGCGAGGCGAGGCGGTTTACGTTACGGTGCGGATAAGTATGCGTTACAGTACGGTATGGAGTTTCATACAAAGAATACTGACCGCCTCGAGTTTATACGGTTACGATCCCTTTCCGGATTGATTAGTGTGCTACGTCCTTTATACGTATTCAGCATATCAGAATGAACATTTTTGTTGTTAAATAGCACTACGTGACAGCTGTATAAAATGATCCAGTGTTAGCTTGCGCCGCCGTCAAACAAAAAATTGTGCATAAAAATTTCAATACATAGTTGTTAAAAATTGTTTTTATTTTTTTGCAGGTACAAGAGATGTGCGATCATTTCAACATACAGTGTTTCCATATAAAGCCAAAGGTAACATAAGTATCGTAGATTGTATGATGTTATTTAGAACTCTCTTATTCTTATAACTTGTACTGTGTATTGACTTTCTCCATTTTATCCCTACTTCGGTAGCCACATATACCTCAGATTTATTTTAATTTAGGTAATTTATTGTTAACGTGGTTTTGGCGGTGAGGGTATGAATCTCATTCATAATATATTTTAAGGGTATGTGTGCGATAGAGTTAATCAATATTTTTTATTGGCAGCTGTATAAGCTAATTAATTAGTCAAAAACGCTGCTATCATTCGAGTGGACCTCGACGTAGCTGAATGTATTCAATATATTCTTAAAGATTACAGATCTACAATTATATTTGCTCATTTAATTTTAATGTTTAATAAGGTTCGGTTAGGTAATACTTCTTCCAAATATTATTTTGTAACTAAATAGGAGTAGGTTTAATATAAATCAAAAACTGCCGTATCTAACGAGTTTTGTGGATTTTATACATTTATTTATGTTTATTTACACAACTGATTTGTTATTATTTATTTTTAATTTAGTTAAATGAATTTTAAATCTTGTAAATTGGTAGTAGTTGCCCTTTAGCAGGCTAATACCCAAATTATGCGTGATATACTATACCATATCTACAACTCTAAAATTTCCAGTGGTTAGAATAATAAGATTATTTCCTATTTTATAAAACTGGTGTTACTAGTAAAACTAGTCATGTTTTTTAATATTATTGCCATTTTTGCCATAAGTAATTGATATTAAATATCTGAAACCAAATGTAATGTTATAATATTATGACAAACAATTTTAGTCAATTTCTATTCAAAATCTGTATTTTGGTAGATTGTTGATATTTTATACAATTTTGATCTAACATACTATGACAGTTATTTACTATTTGTATATTTCTCATCAATATTGTATACTGTATATTTTGGAATAACTCTTTTGTCTGATTTGATAGTAATATAATTTTAAATAATTAAGTGACCAGTAATATTTTGAAATATTTGTTGTTTGTGATTTACCTTAGTAACGGTTATGGGCCTGTTTCACCTTCCAAAATTACAACTCGAATATGTTACAAAATTGGTTTGAAAACAAATAGGTGTCACGTACAAATCATGCTAAAATGAAAACACGCTTATCTTCGCAGCGTCCTTATTTCAAAGCAGGGATGTTTCCGCACACATTTTCCTATTGACTCCAAACTAAATACAAAACATTAAGCAATGTGAAGAATATGAAATATTTGTACAGTATTTAATAGTTGTACTGGTATTGCTTTCCACTATCACTACAAAAATTAACTTGGCCTAAATCTGTCATAGTCTATCGAAGTTAAAGAACTATCGTAATTATTAGTTGAATTGCCGCATTTCCCCGTAGTGAAACAGGCCTCGTTATTGGTAGATCACCTTTGTACTAAGCTACCTAAAGTCAGTTTTTCTCTTAGGTGGCGGATAGAGTGAAGTAAAGAATATTTAAATCTTCAAAAGTTACGGAACTAAATTCCCGATTTGACATTTCTGTAAAAAAAATAGAATTTATGTGTACTTACTTTTATTTCTTCAAAAATAAGCGTAATTGAAACTTCATGTGCCAGCCACCACAAGAAAAACTGATATAATACTATAACTGTTGTCTGTACTGTAATACAGGGGGACTTTTAAATCATTGGCATCCTTTTAAACTACTCTACTCCACTCATGGTAAATAGTACATTTCCTGAATATGACACAAATCCAATGAGTTTTTTGTCTTAATTTTACTATTTATTTGTATTAGTGTGATCTTATAAAGAGTTTAAAACGATTGTAAAGTTAACAGCACATTTTTGTTGCATATTAAGTAATATTAACACCTAATACATCGAAATAAGATGCCACAGTGTAATGTTTTAATTTTTGAAATTATAACTCATTGAATTTGTCTCATATTCAGGGAATGTACTATGAACCATGAGTAGAGTCTTAGTTTAAAAGGATGCCAACGATTTAAAAGTCACCTGTATAAAGATGTAGGTAACATTTTTGCATTTTAAAAGAAAAATGAAGACTTATAAAATGGAGCATTTAAATTTAAGCTTGACCGCTGCTAGCGCGACAGCTAACGCCATCATCACCATCACCATAGCATTATAGACTCATTAGTAACGAGTTGCGCTCACGGCGGTTAATCTATAGTAGAATACTATGCATAGAAGGATGTAATAAGAAATACATTTTTTGTTAAACTTTTACATACACACAACATGAATGTATTGTGATAATTATTTAATCTGTTAAAAAATAATGTAGTTAAAATCATTGTCACTGTCTGCCCAGTACAACTAAGCAATTAAAAATAATAAAAGGTCTTAAGGTTCATCAATATGTTACGAATGGCAACCCTAGTTCTACAGTGAGCTTGATTTTAAAATGGCATCCACATAATCATGCTAATTCAATAACCGAATTAAAAGCATGCCAAGTGCGCCGGTTCTTTCAGGCAGCGGATGTTTTTGTATGGGCATGGTTGGATGGCGACGACGGATGGTGTGCGCCAGCCACCTACAAATCTGAATCCGCTTAAGGGCGTAGCACATTTATCAACCCGGAAAGGGATCGTAACTGTATCAACTCGAGGCGGTCAGTATTCTTTGTATGAAACTCCATACTTCAACGCACACTTATCCGCACCGTAACGTAAACGCCTCGCCTCGCAATTGACAGCGCGCGGAACAGTAGCGGCGTAAGGGGGGGGCGGTGGGGGCGGTCCGCCCCGGCTGCCAAGCATCAGGGGGTGACAAAAGTCCCGCACTGGCGTGGAAGGCGATGACAGCTCGTAAAAGGCGATACAAGTGTTGATGCCTCTAATCCATATCTGTGGTGATCCCTTTCCGAGTTGATTTGTCGACTTTACCAGAGTAAATACAAATGAGTAGGTTATCTTCATAGAAACGCACTTTGTATGGGAGCGCGCCAATACGTATACGGCGCGCACGCACACACTGACAAGACAATTGCCCTTTAAAAAGAATCGAGCCTATTTTTATATGAGCCGGTACAAAGCCTTTTTAATAAATTGATAGAGTGTCTGAATATTGTTAAAATATAAAATGGACAAGAGACTGAGCTAGATTTCTGCAGGAAATACCTATTAATGTTTACGCCCTCTTTGGTAGGAAAGTCAATGATTAGGATCTTAGGTGCCCCAATGTGTATTGTATTAAACGTTTCCTGTTTTACTTCATATAATTACACAAATCCTAGCCAGAAATGTTGTTTTATTTAATAACCTAATGCCATTACCAATTTATTATGCTTATATTTCGATAACTTTATTTAGTTTTTGGGGCAATCTCAAATAATAAATAAGACCGACTTCAAAACTAGAGTTCAAAATAGATACTTCATATTTAAAAAACAAAGTAAATAAGTAATACAAAACTTCATGCTTATAAAGTTTATTTAAGGAATATTTAGTATCAACACAGATAATAATTACTTATAATATCAANAATAATTATAACATTCATTTTCATGCTTAGCATAAAGTGCTGATGGTCTCATTTATTTCATCACCAAGTGATAATAGTTTACGCCATTGTTCTGGAGTTAAACTTATTCCTTTCTTTCCTGGTAACAAGTCGCCATTTTTTTCATAGAATTCTCTTACATCTACATACACTTTTCCCTTGAATTCCCGAACTTTTACTAATTTTTTGCCTTGCAATACCCAGGTTGGCTCTTTGTCATCAGTTCTTGACCCCATTTTGGCTTTTTTCTCAGGAGGTGGGTTTCTCTGAAAAAATATAATTTGATATCAATAACAGTAAAGGAAATGTGAAGAGTTTATAAGTTTTGTAGAGGAACTGATTGGAATTTATGAATTTAATGCCTTGGGGGAAACTAATTACCTTGAAAAATTTAAAGTAGGTAGTTTGTTGCTTCAAGATGGCTAATGTTTATATTGTATGTTTTCTAATAAGATTATTAAGCGCTTTTGTAGTGGGATTCAAAAAATATTTTTGAATCAAAATTAATTTAGTTGATACATTTTAAAAAGTAAGTTGGAAAATTTCTTAGAGAAATAGGATGATTTTGTGAATCTACCACTATTTACCCATGCATAATGTGTGTCGAGGCTTTATTATTACGATTTCAAGGCCTTAAATAAAATCGTTTTTACTCTTACTTACATCTATAGGACCTTCATCACTATCGCTGCTGGAACTTTCTTCCTTTTTCTTATGTTTCGGCATCGTTCCCGGTTTAGTAACCTAAAATTTATTAAATTGTAGTTACCTATTTTATGGTAGATGGCACTAAGATTACAAACCTGCTTAAAGGAAGTGAGTTTACAAACCTGTTTTTTGCACCTAACCAATTAAATTTTAATTTATCAAACAAACAGATAACAGTTATCAAAATTCAACACAATTTTAATAACATCTTCTTCTTCTTTGGTTTATGGCGATGAACTTGCGTTTTTTCGCCACTGAGGGCACACTATTCCGCCAATTTTTTAAAAAATTAATAATTAATTTCAAATTAATAACATTAGCTTGCTTGAAAATGACGTGTGGCAGCAGGCAACTTTTCTCTATGGGGTCTGTGTATGGGGTGTCTGGCGGAAAATAATAACGCCAGCCAGCTAGCTAGCTAGCTCTAGCAAGTAAAATGCATGAAGCTACAGATAAAAATGGAGGCCACACTCCGAATACCTACTTGAAGCACAAACTATGTATCACTATCTCGCTCTCTGTGGGCAGACTCGCTCTTTCTAAATAAACAAAAAATATAAAATTGCTAAATTCAGTGAAACTCAATGTAAAATCTTTATTTCTTGACATAGGTATCATTAAAAATGATAAGTGTAATTACTGGTAAAACGTTTTAGGAAGAAATTACTGTAAAAAATGTGAAAAATGTTTACAATGATCCAATGTCGGAAATCACGAAATAAACACTTACGCGTGGAATCTTATGTCACTTCCAGGACACCACGCACTACAAAATTTTGCACCAATTCTTGTGATAAAACAATGATTATTTCCTGTAAACAATCTCAAACGAAATTAACTGCTTAATAAACAAAATAGTAAACAACCGCCNTTCGCTCGACACCGCGTCTTCGGCTTGCTGGCCGGCTTTGCCGGCCAGCCTCAGCCGCGGCGCCTCGCTTCCAGCCACCTGCTCCTCAGCCCGCGGGCCGCCTCGCCCCTCCGTGCCTACGCGCTTCTAAATTACACTCTAGGGGTAGGGCAGACAAGACTACGTGGAGTCGGTTTTACGGCGATTCGTTTTTGCCACTAAAGTCATTTATAAGTCAAGCTAAAAAAGAACATACTTAAAGTTATCTATATCTATCATAAATTATATCAATTAAAGAGTATAACAAATAATATTTATTATATAATATGAACGTTATTGAAATGAATTTATATCATATAAACTTATAATATAAACTGTCACGCACCCGTCCTTCACAGATTAGAGAGGCGTCTTTTAGCGGTAAGTGCTGTCACTGTCCAAAAAATGTATGGGAAATAATGTAACGACACTTACTTTTGAAGTTTAAGAAACGTGTCCTAAAACGTAAAATTTTCGGCGGTTTGCTAGCAAATTTTAACAATGCTAATTATCGGCTGAACGCAGCTCGTAACATGAAAGAGATAGCAGACACGATTTTCACAAAAAGAACCTATATTCCATATCAATCTGTGAAAAGAACTGTCAACTCAAAATAGAACGTGAATAAAGGTAAAGGCACACCTATTTACATCATGGATAGGTACCAAAGATTAAATAATACTCGTGGGCTATTATTTATGTAAAGCGCGAATGATTTGATTGATGAATAGGCTCCAAAAGTATTGTACCGATTTAAAAATTATTTCCTACAAAAATCCATCCCTCCTGAAAAAGAACCCTACACACTATGGAGCGAAATTGAGATTTATGGACATAGCGATTTTTTTCACAATTTCTATTTGAAAAAAATACCTATCGATAGGTTACGTTATTCTGATGAATAAATGCTTCACAAGTTTTTCTCTAAAACCAATAGTTTGACTGGAAAAAAATATTTTCCATTTTCGTTGTATGGAATGAAACATAAAGTGGTCGATTTCGACTAAGCCTTGACAGATCTTNTAATCGCCTTAACTCGCCGAAAGGGCTAAGTTTCCGTACTGCTTTAGCTCATATATCTACTGTGGTAATCCTGTAGGGTGCCATCATGCTTGTTTTGTTTTCGATGTAAACTCGCGGAGATGAACAGGCCTGGTACTACGTACAGAAGGTTTTCTTCGCGAAGGTATTTAAAAACTCAGTAGAGTAGTTTTTTTTTTCTTTAATTTATTATCGCGTATGAAATTCTAACGAATACTACTTTGTAAACATAAATCAACGATATATTTAATTCGTTCCTTTCTCTGTATAGTCAATTCAATCCATCTATTTATAGCCAGTTGTAATTGTAAATCATGAACATTGCTCTTGTGATGTGTTCGCTAATTTTACACAAGCTGTCGCCAACGTCCATACCACGTTGAAAACACCGGTTCTCGTCCGATCACCGAAGTTAAGCAACGTCGGGCGCGGTCAGTACTTGGATGGGTGACCGCCTGGGAACACCGCGTGATGTTGGCTTTTTGCCCTTTTTTTGCACTTTTAGGATTTTGCCAGAAGTTAAAATACGTATTTTTGGTTAATTACTTTTATTGAAATGTAACAACAACAAATACATCGTATAAATAATACCTACACAGAAATTAATATTTCTGATGCAAATTGTGTCAAGGTCGCATAAATACATGATGAATTATATGCCTCAATAAAAAGAATAATTTTAAAATCACTACATAAAAAACACTAACTGCTATTATTCAGGTTTTCTTTTTGCGATCAAAGACAGCCTATGTATTTTTCCAACGTGATTGCAATAAATAAACAGTGAAACGAAGTTAGTTCATTATTACTAAAATCAGTTGGGGTGGATTTGCCTTTTACATATTGTGTACTGTGTACATTGTGTATAACAAAGGAGAAGAAACAGAGATTATTCATCCTAATATAAAAATAACTAACTGATCGATCTATGTGATTGTTGCGGCGTTATTTATAACGTTCAGTATAATCTTTCAGCAGCAATTATTTTGTTATTTATGATACATGTTTCCTTCTTTTATTATTTGTCCAACTAAACTATTACAAATTATAATTGCATTGTAAATTATCACGTATTAATTAATGTTATGTATAGCCTCATCATAATAAATTATCAGTATCAAAAAACGATACCGATCATAGAAGATAGATAACTGACTCCGCTCTGCCATAGTATAATAATGAGTACTGCGGCTCTATATAAATTGGACACAACTAGCATAAAAAATAACTCAATGACTAGTCTATGATAAATGCCATTAAACGCAGAACATTGTGTTCTTAAAATTTACCTCATCTGTCGCCAACGTCCATACCACGTTGAAAACACCGGTTCTCGTCCGATCACCGAAGTTAAGCAACGTCGGGCGCGGTCAGTACTTGGATGGGTGACCGCCTGGGAACACCGCGTGATGTTGGCTTTTTGCTATTTGAGTTTGCATCTTTTTACACAAAAATTTAATGAGAACGCGGATTTGTGTACAGCTCCACATTTTGATATTTTTTTGATATCATAAATTTTTTAAATCCTTTATTTTGTTGAATAACAATTAAATGTTATATTTTTAGAATTCGGGGGCAAAGAAAAACATAATTCAAAAAGCTAACAAAACAGATTAAATAGCAAAAACTGGCAAAATATGTATTTTTTGTGTTCTTAATCATTATGTTTACTAACTAGTAACTACATCTATCCGAATTACTCTACACGAAATCCTTAAACTGACCAAGTTCACAACAATTTAGTTCGTTGTAACTAGAGATGAAACGGATATCCGGTAACTATCCGGTAGGCCGGATATCCGGCCTAAATTTACTATCCGGCCGGATACCGGATAGTAACCCACTATCCGGCCGGATACCGGATATTAAAAAATCTACGACAATTTCCTATTAATAAAATGAAATGCATTAATATTTGAAGTAAATGTCAATAAAATGGCTTATAGTAATGACGGCTTTTATTTAAAGACCAAAAAGTTACAAAAAAGCCATATTAAAGCCTGTCAAAAACTAATTTCTTTTTCTGGGCTATTCACTCTAATGACGAATACATAAATAGTAATTGTCTGTTAATGTCGAAATATTGCCAAATAAAATAGGCGATCTTTTTTTCACTGATGACAGATGCAGTTCAGTCAGATTACGCAGCAAGTAAACTAATTTATAGATGACCCACGCTGAACTGTCCCACCAAACTCAATGACAGGGGGGCGCTACCATCGTTCAACTATATGGTTTCCAACATGGCAAAAATCGGAACCAGCGATCCGGTATTGACGGTGGCGCCCCGCTGTCAATGTCATGGATAGGACAGTTCATTATTTTGGAACTATAATTTTCGCTATTAAATCACACACTCACGATGGCAACCGAAATCGCCCGAATGAGGGCTATCGTTTTAGCGCTCACCAGTTAGCGCCACTGTAGAGTAAGGTCCTGTCACTTGCTAGTAGCGAAGACAGTGGCACCAACTGGTGAGCGCTAAAGTGGTAGGAGGACTATCGCATTTGCACTTATCAAGATGGCGCCACTGTAGAGTAAGGTCCTGTCAATCGCCAGGGGTGCCAACTGTTAAGTATAAAAACGATAGCCCTCTGATCTACCCCCTAGACAAGTGGCAAAATCTGACATTCTATTCGGACGGATTCGATTTTCGAAAAGTGTGACTAGTCTAGTCTACTAATAGACCACTGATCGCGTTCGAAGCACCTGTGCGGCGCTAAACTCGTCACGACATGCAACGAGACAATTGGCCAACTATCCGGCCGCCGGATATCCGGCTATCCGGCCTAGCAGCTGGCCGGATATCCGGTATCCGGTATCCGGCCAAACAACTATCCGTTTCATCTCTAGTTGTAACCTCATAGAGGGCGGTATGTAAAAGCAGCTTAACTTTATCATTTTCTGCTCCTCATTTGCCAACGTTCATACCACGTTGAAAACACCGGTTCTCGTCCGATCACCGAAGTTAAGCAACGTCGGGCGCGGTCAGTACTTGGATGGGTGACCGCCTGGGAACACCGCGTAATGTTGGCTTTTTGCTGTTCTTTCGTTTTTAACTTTTCATAACGACTATTTTATTTTTTTGTTTATTGAGTTTAATTCTACACAAAAATGCAATTTAAAATGTTGCATTATTTTTGAGCCAGTAAATTATTTAATCAACGTATTACGAAACAAACATCCTAGTTAATTGTCTTATAATGATTATATTGCATGCTGTATTTTTCTTCGAAATAATTATTCGGAATCTGTATTTTTTTTTCAATGTGTTATTTATTACTAACTAGCTTCCAAATTCTGTATTATGTTATTGTCATTTAAGTTCTGCAAATGCTAATGAAATGCATATGTGAGCATCATTGCATTTATGTATTTTAATTTTACCTTCATAAATAAGTAAAATACCACTCGTTCCTTTCGGTTAGTTATTTATAATAACAATGAATAAAAATTGTTCTCAAATAAATACAATCTACTAACTACATCTATCCGAATTACTTAGCACGAAATCAGTAAAATTTTTATGGTGAACCAAGACACATTTCATGCTGTCTACAACAATTTAGTTCGTTGTAGCCTCATAGAGGGCGGTACAAAAGCAGCTTTTCTTTATCATTTTCGACACGGCATTTGCCAACGTCCATACCACGTTGAAAACACCGGTTCTCGTCCGATCACCGAAGTTAAGCAACGTCGGGCGCGGTCAGTACTTGGATGGGTGACCGCCTGGGAACACCGCGTGATGTTGGCTTTTTGCTCTGTTTTATGCTTTTCTTAATAAAAGAATTATGTGAGCAAAATTTTTTTATAAAACTGAGCCCCGATTACGGTAACTTTTAACGTTTCCAATCCAGACACGCTTCTCGATTCTGCGATACGATTGGTCGTTCAACAGCGTACGTCAGCTGTTTTGACCAATCGTATTGCAGAATCAGAAACGCGTCTGGATTGTAGACGTTAAAAATTACCGTAATCGGGGCTCAGGATGTTGAAGTAAAATTAACAAAATTAATTGCTGCTTGTAATATTTGGTTCAAGAAGATCGTAAAATAATTGTTTGCAAACAGTTTTGTAAATCCAGTTTTCCCAACCTTATTAAAACAATTATTTTTGTTAAAGTTACTTTAAATTTTTAGGCAACAGTAGTAGTCCAATTGTTTGGAAATCGTTCTAACACATAAATTAATTTCATTACAGCGCAACATTGACGATCTGGAGTACATAGTCATACCGGCGAGGCTAGCTAAGAAGAAGTCGGACTTCAGTTCTATGGCCTGGGACACCACATCGCCTACCGATTCCGACTGCCTGAGCCCGCGGGACATACAACACGACGTCGTCGTCCACAAAGAAAGAGACAGCTCTACTGAGAGCAGCGAGAAAGACTGCAGCAAAAGCGACAGCCCACATTACGAACAAATCCTCAAATCGCGCACCGAAACTTATACCATCCCCGAGAAATGCTTCATATCAGATGAGGACCAAGTCGATGACAGGCCAGTACTAAAATACAACCACCTCCCAGAGAAAGACTTTTCTAGCGCCTGCTCGACTCCAATAGCAAAAATCAGGGCGCGTATCAAAGATATAGGCACGCCAGGCTTACACAGAAGCGACTCCACCGAATATTGCAGCATTCTAAGCCCGAACCGCACGAACCATTTCGCGTCTAATAACGACACTTTTAATCTAAATGAAAGACCCACGACGAAACTCAGCAGGAGTTTCACCCCTAAATCGTACAAACCCCTTCACATCAAAGTGCCGGAGTGCAATTTGGACTCTATCAAGGATATATTGAAGGAACACAATGGCAGTGAACGTTCGTCGTACAATTTTGATATTAAAAACTACAGTTTGCCGACGACGCCGATCGCGCGGAGCAATAAGCTCAGGAAAAACGCGTGGCTCTCAGGCGACTTGAGTATGACACGACAGAGCAACGAGGCGTTGCAGGATTCAAAGAATAGTAGTAAAGGTAAGTGTGATCAAGGTGACACTTTAATAATAATAATGACATACAAGACTGATAAAAGATGCTAAAAGAAAAAAATACCTTTTTTTCCCTTAAATATCAACGGGGCATATCTTGTGGTAGTTAAATACATTTGTTACGATAAGGTTAACCTTTTTACGCGTTCTTACTGATTAAAAACTCCAAGGATCCTGTCGCCAACGTCCATACCACGTTGAAAACACCGGTTCTCGTCCGATCACCGAAGTTAAGCAACGTCGGGCGCGGTCAGTACTTGGATGGGTGACCGCCTGGGAACACCGCGTGATGTTGGCTTTTTGCTTTTCATAGTCATAACTAAATTTTGATATTTTAATTTTACAATTTCTATTCAAAATTCTACTGAACATTGTATTTTTTTCAGACAAAAATGAAGATTCGCCGCCAGACACTCCAATGATGTCTAATAACACATCGTTGGAAAAGGATCAGCCTGTTGAAAAGACAGGTTTTCAATATCCCACAAAAGAATGCTCTCCGCAAAGTGTGGAGACTCAAGACAGCTTTTCCGGACTCAGGACGTAAGAAACTCATTTCTTTCATTCATCCTTCAGCTTTCATTAAAAAATAAACAAATACAAAATATGCACAAAGATAGCAGCGCCATCTGTTTGCGTTTTATAGAAATGTTTGTCACTTGTTTCGTAAAACAAGTCACTATCATCGAGTCGGGTGATAAATCATTAATAAATTAATGCTTTTTCTTTCAATCCAAGGCGGCCTATAAATTATTATAGGTGGTTATTGTATATTAGAAACTACGACCTTGTCTATTCTTATTTATTATAGAATATGAACAGTATGTTTTTCAGTAAACAGTAACTTTTTAAATCGTGTCCCCGCAAGATGGCGTTAATAACATACTTTGAAATTATTATAGAATATGCTTTTTGTATTTCAATAATTAAAATAACTTTACTAAACTGATTTTTATACGGTTTTAAAGTACGTTTCTGTTGTATGAAAATCTTTTTCTTTAGGTTGTAGTAGTAAAGATCACGTCACGAAAGCAAAAAGTGATTCGTTCCAAACTAAACACAGTATACAAGCGACAATTATAGTTCTTGCGACTCACGAAGGCGAGTGAGCTTTACTTGTGTGTGTACATGCACATAACTATAGTGTAATGTCTATCAAAACTTGTGAAAAACGAACAGTAGCGAGCCACCACACATGTAAAGCTCACTCGTCTTCGTGAATGAGGGTTTTCGCGATTGAAAAATCGCGCGAGGTCCAAATGCTGCATGATTGGTGGATTTTGACATATCTGTCAATGTCATGTCAAAAATAACCGATCATGCAGCATTTGGACCTCGCGTCTACGTATTGCCATTTGGCGGATTTTTCAATCGCGAAAACCCTCATTGCAACAACTATCCTTCATCTCCAGGGCGAATCAAACCCAATCGTCGCCCGAATGCGATGACCCGGTCCGAGAAAGAAGCAACTCCTGGTCATTCCGCACTTCCATGGACCGCAGCAAGTTCAAAATGGAGGAGGACGTTCTAACAGGCGTCAACGTGAAGCCTCTGGTGGCCATACACGAGCGCTGGATATACGAGGCCAACCGCAAGACCGGCCGGTCCATGTCGCTGCCTGAGGACCACAAGTGAGTATACTAGAGTAAATTCTAAGACCAGAGCAAACGACACAGTCTCTTGAAGATATTAGACTATAAGTGGCTGCAACTCCTGGTCATTTGTCACCTCCATGGACCGCAGCAAGTTCAAAATAGAGGAGGACGTGCTAGCAGGCGTCAACGTGAAGCCTCTGGTGGCCATACACGAGCGCTGGATATACGAGGCCAACCGCAAGACCGGCCGGTCCATGTCGCTGCCTGAGGACCACAAGTGAGTATACTCAGAGTAGATTCTAAGACCAGAGCAAACGACACAGTCTCTTGAGGATGTTTCACTATAGTACACTCAGAGTAGATTCTAAGACCAGAGCAAACGACACAGCGTCTCTTGAGGATATTACACTATAAGTGGCTGCAACTCCTGGTCATTTGTCACCTCCATGGACCGCAGCAAGTTCAAAATAGAGGAGGACGTGCTAGCAGGCGTCAACGTGAAGCCTCTGGTGGCCATACACGAGCGCTGGATATACGAGGCCAACCGCAAGACCGGCCGGTCCATGTCGCTGCCTGAGGACCACAAGTGAGTATGCTCAGAGTAGATTCTAAGACCAGAGCAAACGACACAGTCTCTTGAGGATGTTTCACTATAGTACACTCAGAGTAGATTCTAAGACCAGAGCAAACGACACAGCGTCTCTTGAGGATGTTTCACTATAAGTGGCTGCAACTCCTGGTCATTTGTCACCTCCATGGACCGCAGCAAGTTCAAGATAGAGGAGGACGTGCTAGCAGGCGTCAACGTGAAGCCTCTGGTGGCCATACACGAGCGCTGGATATACGAGGCCAACCGCAAGACCGGCCGGTCCATGTCGCTGCCTGAGGACCACAAGTGAGTATGCTCAGAGTAGATTCTAAGACCAGAGCAAACGACACAGTCTCTTGAGGATGTTTCACTATAGTACACTCAGAGTAGATTCTAAGACCAGAGCAAACGACACAGCGTCTCTTGAGGATGTTTCACTATAAGTGGCTGCAACTCCTGGTCATTTGTCACCTCCATGGACCGCAGCAAGTTCAAGATAGAGGAGGACGTGCTAGCAGGCGTCAACGTGAAGCCTCTGGTGGCCATACACGAGCGCTGGATATACGAGGCCAACCGCAAGACCGGCCGGTCCATGTCGCTGCCTGAGGACCACAAGTGAGTATACTCAGATTAGATTATAAGACCAGAGCAAACGACACAGTCTCTTGAAGATTTACTACTAGAAGTGGTAGTAACTCCTGGTCATTTGTCACCTCCATGGACCGCAGCAAGTTCAAGATTGAGGAGGACGTTCTAACAGGCGTCAACGTGAAGCCTCTGGTGGCCATACACGAGCGCTGGATATACGAGGCCAACCGCAAGACCGGCCGGTCCATGTCGCTGCCTGAGGACCACAAGTGAGTATTCTCAGAGCAGATTCTAAGCCCAAGCAAACGACACAGTCTCTTGAAGATTTACCACTAGAAATGGCTGCAACTCCTGGTCATTTTGCACCTCCATGGATCGCAGCAAGTTCAAATTAGAGGAGGACGTGCTAGCAGGCGTCAACGTGAAGCCTCTGGTGGCCATACACGAGCGCTGGATATACGAGGCCAACCGCAAGACCGGCCGGTCCATGTCGCTGCCTGAGGACCACAAGTGAGTATGCTCAGAGTAGATTATAAGCCCAAGCAAACGACACCAGTCTCTTTAAGATAGTCCACTAGAAATGGCTGCAACTCCTGGTCATTTGTCACCTCCATGGACCGCAGCAAGTTCAAGATAGAGGAGGACGTGCTAACAGGCGTCAACGTGAAGCCTCTGGTGGCCATACACGAGCGCTGGATATACGAGGCCAACCGCAAGACCGGCCGGTCCATGTCGCTGCCTGAGGACCACAAGTGAGTATGCTCAGAGTAGATTATAAGCCCAAGCAAACGACACCAGTCTCTTTAAGATAGTCCACTAGAAATGGCTGCAACTCCTGGTCATTTGTCACCTCCATGGACCGCAGCAAGTTCAAGATAGAGGAGGACGTGCTAACAGGCGTCAACGTGAAGCCTCTGGTGGCCATACACGAGCGCTGGATATACGAGGCCAACCGCAAGACCGGCCGGTCCATGTCGCTGCCTGAGGACCACAAGTGAGTATGCTCAGAGTAGATTATAAGCCCAAGCAAACGACACCAGTCTCTTTAAGATAGTCCACTAGAAGTGGCTGTAACTCCTGGTCATTTGTCACCTCCATGGACCGCAGCAAGTTCAAGATTGAGGAGGACGTTCTAACAGGCGTCAACGTGAAGCCTCTGGTGGCCATACACGAGCGCTGGATATACGAGGCCAACCGCAAGACCGGCCGGTCCATGTCGCTGCCTGAGGACCACAAGTGAGTATACTCAGATTAGATTATAAGACCAGAGCAAACGACACAGTCTCTTGAAGATTTACTACTAGAAGTGGTAGTAACTCCTGGTCATTTGTCACCTCCATGGACCGCAGCAAGTTCAAGATTGAGGAGGACGTTCTAACAGGCGTCAACGTGAAGCCTCTGGTGGCCATACACGAGCGCTGGATATACGAGGCCAACCGCAAGACCGGCCGGTCCATGTCGCTGCCTGAGGACCACAAGTGAGTATGCTCAGAGTAGATTCTAAGACCAGAGCAAACGACACAGTCTCTTGAGGATGTTTCACTATAGTACACTCAGAGTAGATTCTAAGACCAGAGCAAACGACACAGCGTCTCTTGAGGATGTTTCACTATAAGTGGCTGCAACTCCTGGTCATTTGTCACCTCCATGGACCGCAGCAAGTTCAAGATGGAGGAGGACGTGCTAGCAGGCATCAACGTGAAGCCTCTGGTGGCCATACACGAGCGCTGGATATACGAGGCCAACCGCAAGACCGGCCGGTCCATGTCGCTGCCTGAGGACCACAAGTGAGTATACGCAGAGTAGATTATAAGAACAGAGCAAACGACACCAGTCTCTTGAAGATTTACTACTAGAAGTGGTAGTAACTCCTGGCCATTCGTCATCTCCATGGATCGCAGCAAGTTCAAGATAGACGTTCTAACAGGCGTCAACGTGAAGCCTCTGGTGCCATACACGAGCGCTGGATATACGAGGCCAACCGCAAGACCGGCCGGTCCATGTCGCTGCCTGAGGACCACAAGTGAGTATACTCAGAGTAGATTCTAAGACCAGAGCAAACGACACAGTCTCTTGAAGATTTACTACTAGAAGTGGTAGTAACTCCTGGTCATTTGTCACCTCCATGGACCGCAGCAAGTTCAAGATTGAGGAGGACGTTCTAACAGGCGTCAACGTGAAGCCTCTGGTGGCCATACACGAGCGCTGGATATACGAGGCCAACCGCAAGACCGGCCGGTCCATGTCGCTGCCTGAGGACCACAAGTGAGTATACTCAGAGCAGATTCTAAGACCAGAGCAAACGACACAGTCTCTTGAAGATTTTCTACTAGATGTGGTTGCAACTCCTGGTCATTCGTCACCTCCATGGACCGCAGCAAGTTCAAATTAGAGGAGGATTTGCTAGCAGGCGTCAACGTGAAGCCTCTGGTGGCCATACACGAGCGCTGGATATACGAGGCCAACCGCAAGACCGGCCGGTCCATGTCGCTGCCTGAGGACCACAAGTGAGTATACTCAGAGCAGATTCTAAGACCAGAGCAAACGACACAGTATCTTGAAGATTTTCTACTAGATGTGGTTGCAACTCCTGGTCATTCGTCACCTCCATGGACCGCAGCAAGTTCAAATTAGAGGAGGATTTGCTAGCAGGCGTCAACGTGAAGCCTCTGGTGGCCATACACGAGCGCTGGATATACGAGGCCAACCGCAAGACCGGCCGCTCCATGTCGCTGCCTGAGGACCACAAGTGAGTATGCTGAGGTTAGATAAACTGATAGATTAGATACTCATTATATTCATGACGATAACCCACTATATGAGGCGACGAACGAAAAATTAATGCAAGCTTAAGAGTAGGCGCACACCGTTGATTTTTCGTCAGCCGATAGTTTAGTCGGGCAGTTGATCAGTATAGGCATGTATGGGAGTGCGCACACTACGCCGATTCGATTTGGCCGATTCTTCATACAATTTGAAATCGGGCACAACTATCGGCCAACTAAAAATCAACGGTGTGCGCCTACTCTAATACAACTGACCTCTCCCTTCTCTTCGTTGTCTTGATAATTTTCAAGCAAGTAAGTACTAGACAAAATATTTCGGCAAAGCTGTTGCCAACGTCCATACCACGTTGAAAACACCGGTTCTCGTCCGATCACCGAAGTTAAGCAACGTCGGGCGCGGTCAGTACTTGGATGGGTGACCGCCTGGGAACACCGCGTGATGTTGGCTTTTTGCTATTTTTAGTTTAATAATTTTATTTGAATTTATTTTAATCATTCAGTTCATTTTGGTTTATTTTCCATCAGACTTGGTGTCTCGTTTTATGCAGTTGAGCATACATTTACAAAAAAAAAAATGCTTTTAATTCTTATTTCAAGGGCAAGGGACTAAGAATAAAATTTGTATACAAACTTTTGACAACATTGTATTTTAGCTTACTGCAAGACATGCATAACATTATTGAACAAATGAAACTAAATACTCGTAAAAGCTTGTAACAATACCGCGCCATGTCACGTTTTACTCTGTATTGCAAAGAGTATGTGTAAAGGGCCAATGCCACAGGGCCAAGTAGGGACTTACGCGGTGTTGTTAGCATAAATGACGATATCGTATTTCTTTAACTCCTGCTTAAGTTCGTATATTTTTCCCAAGCTGTCGCCAACGTCCATACCACGTTGAAAACACCGGTTCTCGTCCGATCACCGAAGTTAAGCAACGTCGGGCGCGGTCAGTACTTGGATGGGTGACCGCCTGGGAACACCGCGTGATGTTGGCTTTTTGCAATTTTGTTATACCCTTCATATATTTTTTTACCTTTAAAAATATGAAGTGATTTTTACCATTACATACTTTTTTATTTATTTATAGATGTGCTGCAATCCCAGCGGTGAAGCCAGCTTCCCACTGCGTGGACACGCTACAAAAGTCGCTGCCCCAGTTGAATGCCAGGAGGCCTTCCAAGCCGTTTAGGGCTCCAACTTCGCCGGGCGTCGGGAAGACTGGTCAGTGATTTTAAAAAACTACATAAGTAACGCACATAGGGCATTATGGTGATTAAAAAAGATAGGCATGATGACAGATTGACATGCTTGTCTGTTTCCCAATTTTAGAGGGTCATAATAAAACGAATTAAAATTAAACTTGTTATCAAACAAAAAGTTTACAGATTCTTATTTTTATCTGTATATTGCTAATTACAATCCTAGGATTAGCCATGCCCATTATGGCGCAGTTACACTATTCGCGGAATGGATCGAATTAGATAGTGTAAACACACAGTTCAATTCGTTCTGCCGTACGTCGCCTGTTCGATCAATTTCGCGCAGTGTAGCTGCACCATTAGGCTCTGCCTACTTCAAACCTTGTAGTCCGTTATTTATGATAATCGGGGTTTGAAATGTTTGTGTAACTGATGCCAAACTCGATATGCACGCCGCTAATTGCACATTGCATGTTTTATAACATTTAATTAAGGCATGTATTTAAATGATCTTTTTAAATTAGCAAAAACGGCAAATAAAAAAATCTAAATGGTCATCTATTTTAATGATTGATCCTCTTTCTTTGAGACATAAAATAAATGAAATCGATCGATATTTTAACCTCTTTTGAAATACGCAAAAAAAAATTGAGATGTAAAAATTATATCTGATCGTTACTTGTTCGTCCTCAAAAATAAAAGAAATGAGTACCAAATATTCAATATTGTGATACTTTTTTAAATAATTCGATTTGTATAAATTATTTTTTGTCTATATCAAATAATCTTCAAAATAATTATGTTATGGTACTTATTTTTATTAAGTTGCAGTCAAAGGATGGAAACTATTTAAAGGCACTTGATGTTGAAAGATTTTTTTTTTTAATAAAAAAGCATACTTAACATGTTCACACTGCGTTATCGGGTCGAATTGACCTTAGGTGCTGGATGCGTTGGTGCGGGATGGATATATTCGGTCTTTTCAGTAGTACGAAAGATAAATATTGTTTTGCAATTGTTTCGTCAAACACAGTAAATATTTGGAAAAAAAAACTTATCAGGTCCTTACGACCCGATGTCGCACTAAAAGTAAACAAATATCGTTTAGTGCTTTTATCGTGTCTAATCGACCCGTTGACAGATGACTTTATGGTCACTAATCACGGTCGAGATCGGTATACTAAGAGAAAATCAACCTTGCGATTTGAAAAAAATAAAGAGGTAAAAATTATGATGTCGGGTTCAGGGATGTCAGAAGTAAGAAATTATTTTACATAGCGCCTCTAGTCCCAAACTAAGCAAAGCTTGTAATTTAAACAAACATGGCAATGTACCATTCTGCTTGCTTATTGGCCGCTAAGCCCTTGGCCAACTCAGTAACCAATGACGGACGATTGTCAGTCAACCACAAAGTACCGCGTCAATTAAAAGATAATTGTTAATTTAAAATATTAACCAATAATATTTTTTGTTAGATCAAATATATTTTAAAGTTAAGTTATACATAGATCGAAATGTATTTATTAGGTGATCAATATTAAAAGGCAAACTTGATATAAAAATCATCAAATTAACAAAATTAAAGATCAATAACTAAAAAAGAGGATCAAATATTATTTTTGTTTACCAAATATTAAAAGAGTATGTTAAGCATAAATATTATGTTACCTTTAATGAAGATCGTTCATAATTTATCCGTAGATCAACTAATATAGACCCAATAATTAATATAAAGATAAAATATAATAAAAAACATCATTTATTTTTAAAAGTGCACATACAAAAAAGATCAATTAGTTTTTAGAGGATCAAATAATATTGTCCCTTTAATTAATGCTGTAAGTTACGCTATTATTGTTATTGTGATTTGTGCATGCTATCGGTAGTGATTAACAATTTATTACTGTTCTTTGTGTTTGCCAACTAACTTATTAATAAGATACCTATAATTATGGTAATTCCTAAAAGTATTTTGTTAAAAATAATTGTTTAAATCTTCGCTTAGATTTGTGGTCGTTCGTTATGTTTGTTTTTGTGTTCTGATGACATTTTTAAAATGTTGAAATGTGAATATTGATTGTCTTGCATTGCATGTCTACGCTTATGTGAAAAATGTTCTCAATAAACAATACAATTGAACTAATAACAGCTGTTTCTTTTCTTAACATTTGCACTTTATGCTTTATCCTGTATTGTTGTAAAATTATAATCCACAACTTGCATTATGCGACAGTATTAGTGTTTCCAGTAGGCCTAAGATGCGCGCCGCGATAAGCGGCTATCACGTCATTTTATCGATTTTCTCCATACATTTTGACGTCGATAAAAGTTATCACGGCGCGCATCTTAGGCCTACTGGTCTACAATCGTACTTATTTCTTTTTCATCTTACAAAGGAACAACATTACAAAATATTGTTTAATTCAACTTTAATTTAGTAGAAACTATTACTTTGCCATATCTTTCCTTCACAGGTGCGCAATGGGAACAATTTTGCCACGCCCGCGACACAATAGCAAAAAGTGTGAACTTCGGCTCTCGGGATTCTGAACGATTCCATACTTGGAAAAAAGATACTGACAAAGGGTAGGTCATTTGATTCGTAATTTTTCTGTATCTTTTGCCAACGTCCATACCACGTTGAAAACACCGGTTCTCGTCCGATCACCGAAGTTAAGCAACGTCGGGCGCGGTCAGTACTTGGATGGGTGACCGCCTGGGAACACCGCGTGATGTTGGCTTTTTGCTATTTTAACTCAGCTTATTTTGATTTATTTTCCATCAGTGTATATGCAGTTAAGTATAAATTACAAAAAAAACTACCTTTATCTCAAGGGATTAAAAATGTTATTGTGATTAGCAACTTTTGGTATTTTTTTTAGTTTACTGCAAGACACATTTAACAAACAATACCGGCGCCTTCTGTATTGTAAAGAGTTTAAGTGAATCATAGTTTTTTTTAAAGTGCCACATTACCTGGCCAAATGGGGACTTACGCAGTTTTGTTAGATTATGATGATATCGTATTTCTCTTATTTTTGCATAAATTCTTATATTTTACACAAGCTGTCGCCAACGTCCATACCACGTTGAAAACACCGGTTCTCGTCCGATCACCGAAGTTAAGCAACGTCGGGCGCGGTCAGTACTTGGATGGGTGACCGCCTGGGAACACCGCGTGATGTTGGCTTTTTGCTATTTTACACAATATTTAATTTAATATGATTTAACTTATTTTTAACTCAATGATTTTTTTCAATTAGCAAATACATAACTACGCGTTATCGTTGTTTCTATTTTTATGCAATAATTTAAAAAGACTAAAGTAAAAACACACCAATTTAATATTTTAAAATATTTTGTTCATTGCAGTAGAACTTTTTCAACTTGTATAATAAAAATGCTATTTCGTTGTTGTAGAGGATAGCTTTCAAATTGTATGATACAAACGAAAATAAATAAAATTATTTCTGGTCAAAAATAATTTTAATGGTAATAACATTCACACAACTTTCATTAATTAATATAACTACATCTATCCAAAATTACTTTGCACTAAAATTGTGAAACTGACCAAGGCTCACATCATGTTGTCTACAACAATTTAGTTCGTTATAGGACTCATAGAGGGCGCCCGGGCGGTATAAAAGCAGCTTCTCTTTAACATTTTCGACTCGGCATTTGCCAAGGTTCATACCATGTTGAAAACACCGGTTCTCGTCCGATCACCGAAGTTAAGCAACGTCGGGCGCGGTCAGTACTTGGATGGGTGACCGCCTGGGAACACCGCGTAATGTTGGCTTTTTGCTGCTCTTTAGTTTTTCATAAAACTATTTAATTTTTTGTATGTGTTCTGATAAAATTGTTTATGATTACGTTTACTTACAGTACTGTAACCGAAGATGTGACGCCAAAACCAGAGCCGAAGGTGGATCAAGCGACGGACACGCGGAGTATCGAAGAGTTCATTCGCGAGCTGATCCGCAAGGAGTTCCAGCACCTTATACATGAGTATTCCGACGACACGGCCACCACCGCTTCCACGGACAAAAACGAGGATATTCTTAACAAAGGCGTCGCGAACATCATGGAGAATTTAAAGCACGACGACTGCGACCAGACCTTAAAGAAAGAGCCAATAAAGTCGTTTTCAAGGGTCAAAATTAACGGCAACAACAAACCGTTGTTGCAAATAACTTTTAGCAGGTCAGGAGAGAACAGCCTGCAGGTTTTGGATAACTGCGTGAATGTTACCATTTGTGACGGAGTGGGCGCGCGAGAGAAACAGAACCAGTCGATGGAGGAAACGCTGACTGAGGACATGCATGTCAACTCGCTCAAGAGGTGCCAGGCTTTCAGTGCCATTCAGGTGAGATTGTCATATTTAAATAATTAAATACAATCAGGCGTTTTGAGACATTTTCCATAATTAATAATTTGTGGTGAATTAGGTTTCTTTTTTTGTAATTTTAATGACAAATAACCAAAAATGAATTCTCGAAACAAGTCGTAGGTCGAATCACGAAAATACGTAACAGATTTTTATAAATTTCACAGCAGCGAGAAAAATGCATTTCGGGCCCTTTTTAACTGTCAATTCCTGACAGAATTCAGTTACGATCTTTTGTAAGGTTATAACTTATAAAATACACGTTTTTTAATAACATGGTGTGTTTATCTCAAGATCGCCATTTTGTTAAATACGCCTTTTCGTGATTCGACCCACGAAATATGACTGTAAAAGTATTTAATTGTTTAAAAATAATGTCATTTCGTTTACAGGAAGCTAGAAGTACCGAGGATTTATACATAGACGACGACCTATCAACACAAATGCAAGAGAACTTCGGCGGCAAAGTGAAGCTGATCCCTCTGCACGGCTCGCTGCACGAGATCCTCTGCGAGAAAGAGGACGAGTGCTGCCTCATCAAGGTCAAGCAGGAGAACGGCTGCGACACCGTCTACTTCCGCTGCGACGCCTCCGACGACGTCGTCGACGCACCACACCCGAGAGACACCGTCGTCTTCAAACGCAGCATATCCCTAGTAGAAGAACGAATCCAGCGCATATTCCCCAAAGAAAAACGGGCGCAGACCCCCATCCACATCCGACGCGCGAAATCTAATACGGACGCGATGAAAACGCGCCCCAAATCGGAAGTTTTCGCGCCGAATATCACGAGAGAGTCGCGAGTGCTCAGCAACAGTAGCCCGTCGTTGATAATGAACGATAAAAGTGATGAAGTCGAGGTCAATATAGAGAACGTGATGAGTTACCAAGACTCGTCTTCGGAAGAATGTCTGAAGTGTCAGGCGGAAGCGGACGACTTCGAGATGCTTGAAAGGAAAATAGAGGAGGATCTCGCGAATAGCACTCTCTCGTCACTCACTTGCGGCTGTTTGGAAAAGATTTCTGAAGAAAACCTATCGGTGATCAATGAGGAGGGCACGGACAAGGATTGATTGCCGGTTGACGTTTGCGTCAAATTGGTATTTATATCACAACTGTTGTAGATTTTAATAATTCAAATTCGTTGAACGAATCATGGTGGTGATCGAGGTAACCTAATTTTTACTTATTTAAAGTGTAGATTGAAGATTTATCGGTTTCAATTTCAAATTGTATCGCCAGTCATTGCATGACGATATTTGACGAGTACAAAGTTATCAATTGTTTTGTTACATTCCAGAGAGTATCGATAGGTGAATAATTTTATTGTAACGTGCTTTAGCTGTGAAAAAGTATTCAGTGTTACACTGAATTCTTATTCGCCACGTAAAAGGACTTTTTAAATGTATAATGTCTGTATTGTACAAAGCCCTTTCTCCGATATTCTCGCATTTAGAAAACCCAAAGATTTGCATTAGGTTTTCCCAATTTTATATTATTATTTTTTGTTTATTAGGTTTTTAGAGTTACGCAAGGCTATGTGATTTTTAGACTAAGGAGCACGAACCATTCCACTGTTGTGATTTCTAGTATAGTTACTTACACCTTGTAAAGGTTTATACTTGCACTATTTTAATCTGTATGGTTTCTCGTTGATCTTAAATTTTATATCTGAATTTCTTTTCTATAAGTTTTTAAAATCGCCAAAAGATTGCCTTAATATTTGTCACATTTTATCATTGATTTTCTAAAATATAAATTTTTAAATCCATAATCAATTATTGGGTGATTTTAAAAGTTTTGAGTGAAATCGAGTGCTTTACTTCAGTTTGACCAAAGACATTCAATTCTGGGGTCAAAGCACTTTAAATTTTCATTTTAAATACTTTGTTAGTAATTGATTTTAGATCTATATAATCGTTAATAAAACTTTGTATTATTTATTTTCAATCTTTTATTTGAAAATAGTTTTTACACATTTACACAAATATGTATTCTTAAAACTAGTGAACATAAAATGTAGATTATAAAGGCACCAGAATGTTACAAATGAAAATGCATAATTATGGCTGTAAATATTCAGTACTATTGCTTATTATTATTGGAAGACATTTTAATATTAAAATATTTTGACTTTAAAATAAACTAAAATAAAGAGTATCATCACAAGTAATGTATATTTCTATTGATCAAATCAATCAGAAAATAATAATATCTAGCGATTTTTTTTTATTCATTTTATGACGAAAATTTATTTGGATAGCTATCATAGCCATAATAATATTGCCAAAAATGCCAATTACATTGACATCTTAGTTGAGTCACCTTTACTCGAGGCGATCTCTGCATATTTTTTTAATTTGAGTATTTCACGTCCATAAAGCCTGGTTTCCACCAAAGCGGAGCGGATCAGAGAATTATTTAGAATAACCAATCAGATTTCGTTCAGTCAGATTGAATTAAATTGTCAGAACAGAATGAAATCTGAATGGTTATTCAAAACATTTCCGCTCCGTTCCGCGTTGGTGGAAGCCGGGCCTTCCTTAGGTACCTATAGAATAGCTGCATGAAGATAAAATGGCACAGTGCAGACTTACCGGCTATATTATACTATCTATTTTTAATTCTAGTGAATAAAAATAGCATTTGTGCTGTGCATACAGGTTGTTTCTATTGGTCGAGTTTGCGAGCCAAAAATAATCTCAAGTTTGGCAGTTCAAAATGTGTTACACTTATCTATTGCTTACTACGTTACCTAATTATATCGGAACGAAAAGTTAAGTGAGTTAATTAGTTAGTTAACTTGAGTTAAGTGTTTTGTATAAGTAGCTTAGTGCCAGCCCTAGGATATAGAAATAGGCGTCAGATGACAACGGGCTTCAAAGTAGCACGCTATCTAATAACTATAGCCACATCGATCGTAATTCGTAATCCTAAAAAGTGTCGCGGTAGGTCGATCTTCAATTATGTATAGACGACTGCACATCATGCTAAAGGCACATTATGGTATAAAATTATCACTTCACGGGATTTATTGCAACAATATCTATTTTAACGGTAAATAATATTTACCCTCCCGACGTTTCGGCTCGGTTGCACGAGTCATGGTCGCGGGCGTTAAAATAGATATTGTTGCAATAAATCCCGTGAAGTGATAATTTTATAGTAAAAAATGCAACATAATAGTTTAAAACATTATGGTATCATATGGAGTACTAATATAATAAGTATAATTTTCAAACAAAAAGGACAGATCGCACATTTTTCTTGCAAATCAATCCTATTATGACTATATGAGACCCCCAAAGTTTATACTGATGTGCTGGCGTCTGTACAATCAAAAGCTAAAATTCTGTTGTCCCGCTTATGAGTTCTTGTCAGTAAGTTTGACCACGACGGCCTTGACTTCTGTGTAGTTGGCCAGCCCGTATGGTCCATTCTCGCGGCCGATACCTGACTGCTTGTAGCCGCCGAATGGCACTTGGTTCGCGAATACGTTGTAGTCGTTCACCCAGATTGTACCCGCCCGGATTGCCTGCGGAATTGAAAGATTAATATGAATATTCACTTAGCACACACACGAAAAAGTGTAAACAGAAAATCAAGCGATCAAAAATAAAATTAAAATGCGCGGTCAAGTTTTCAAACTGGATCAGTGTCGTTTCCCTAAAGGACAGTGCCAATCCATGTATGGAAGTTGGACCAAGTGCTGCCCAGAATGAAACTATAGTGCGTTTTGTTCCTCAGGCCAATACTAATTTGTAAACCGGAGCGCACTGAAATCTATCCCTGGAGTTAAGAGAAAAAAAGAGTTTTGTTTGGAATTATTTACATGCAAAATATCATCGATGTAGGTATACCTACTATGCATAAGATTTCGCGATTTTGGCATTAAATAACACTCGTTATATTGAACTTAACCATACTACATCCGTACACCTTACTTAAGTACGACTTCTACATTATTTATAAGCGATCAAGGGCTGTTGCAGTAGTTTGGTTAGTTGACCGAATTTAATTATTTCCAAAATAGAGCAAGAAGTTTTAGCTTACAATAACTTCAATAATCGATTGTAATACACCAATAAATTGATTTTTCGCAAGGATAGAGAACTAAAACTTCTTGATTCATTTTGAAAGTAATGATTTCTGTCAAGTAACCAAACTATTGCAACAGCGCTAGATCGCTTATAAAGAATGTCTAAGTCGCACTAAAGTAAGGTGTACGGATGCAGTATGGTTAAGTTCAACATAACGTGTGTTATTTAATGCCAAAAACACGAAATCTTATGCGTAGTACGTATACATCGATGATATTTTGTATGAAAATATTTCAAAACAAAACTCTTTTTTTCTCTTAACTCCAGGGATAGATTGCAGTGCGCTTCGGTTTACACATTAGTATTGGTCTGAGAAACAAAATGCACTATGGGTTGATTCTGGGCAGCACTTGGTCCAGACCCTGGCACTATCCTTTAGATTCTAAAATACGGACATCGTTTCAAAGAGCAACGTAACAAAACACCGCGCAAATAAATACCGCCCTCATTAGAAACAAATACGGAAGCCCCGCCTACCTCTTTATATTTTAGACTACACGTTTTTAATTCGCACTTATTACAACGAAGATGACAGTCTGCAACTTATCTGCTGTCTGTAAACTATAAATCGTTTTATCCACGATAACGTGCCCCACCAATTTGTGGTCAAGGGCGAGGAGTTTGATCCGAGCGTCATTATTGTAGTGTGTGTGCACTCATGGATAATGTAGCGTGTACCAATAACACTCAAAAATTAACGGAAGAATAGTGGGGCGCGTCTTCGTGGATGAACCGATCTATAACTAACCTGCGTGAGGTAGTTGACGCGGTCGAGGTCTTTGCTAAAGATGGCGGCTGCTAGCCCATACTCCGAGCGGTTGGCGCGCTGCACTACCTCCTCGATGGAGGAAAACTTCAGGATCTGCTGCACGGGGCCGAAGATCTGCAATGAGCATGCATGGGATGTAGCCAAGTTGTAATTCTTAGTTTGAATGATATACTTACTTAAAATTAGACATCATATTAGTCAACTGACATACCTACTTTTTGGAATTTTTGTAAAAGGCAGTTCTCAAGTTCCTCGTGTGGCAATAGGAGGCTATGACGTCACGTTCGTTCGTTCGTTTCAGCCAAATGACGTCCACTGCTGGACAAAGGCCTCCTCCAAGGTTTTCCACAATGCACGGTCCTGCGCTGCCCGCATCCAGGCTCTTCCCGCGACCTTTACGAGATCGTCGCTCCACCTAGTAGGAGGCCTGCCCACGTTACGTCTTCCAGCCCGTGGTCGCCACTCGAAAACTTTTCTGCCCCAACGGCCATCGTCTCTACGAGCTATGTGCCCCGCCCACTGCCACTTGGTTTTAACAATTCTGCGAGCTATGTCGGTCACTTTGGTTCTCCTGCGGATCTCCTCATTTCTGATTCGATCACGCAGGGAAACTCCAAGCATGGCCCGCTCCATCGCCCTTTGGGTGACCTTGAGCCTTCTTATGAGGCCCATAGTAAGCGACCGTCACATTTTCATATAATTTGTTTGTAAATGCAAAGAACTAAAGAATAGGAACCTTTATCTCATGGATGCAATCTAGGATGGTACACACCTACCTGGTGTATTAAGCAGTCTATAATGAAATTGTCATCTAAAATCGAGACTACGACAAGCACAATAATTGTTTAATATCATGAGTGCCGTTCATGTCAACATGTGACGTTTCATAAACCTTCTAATAACAATGTGTCCTTCTGTGATCTGTTTGTTAATGAGTGGTTCAGTGACGTGAATGTCTTCTATAGATGACCCACGCTGAACTGTCCCACCAAACTCAATGAAATGGGGCACACTGAAAACCAGCGTCGTGGCTTCCCTCACCGGGGGCCACGGCATATGCTGAGTGGGGTCCCATTGCGATGGGCATCGCTGTGCGACAGGGTGGCACTGCTTAGTTTACTTGCTCACTCATTGTATGTTTTATGTCACCTCTGTCTTATTTGCATTTTTTTTTACCTCTTTTGTCTTTTGTGATGTCCATGGCAATAAATGTTTCTTTCTTTCTTTCTTTCAATGACAGGGGGGCGCTACCATCGTTCAACTATATGGTTTCCAACATGGCAAAAATCAGAATCAGCGATCCGGTATTTACGGTGGCGCCCCACTGTCAATGTCATGGATAGGACAGTTCAGTATTTTGGAACTACACTCGCGAGCAAAAGTAAGGAATCACCCCATTCGTTTTGAGTAATCTTTGTAGCTAAACGACTATGAAAATTAAATTAAAAATGGTACCAGTTTAAAGGTTACATTTCAAACTTTAGCTTGATACCATAGATGCATAGATAGTCATTGAGTTCTTCAGATCGTTGGGAACAAAACACCCTTTTGTGTTTTGTTTGATTCCATACTTTTGCTCGTAGGTATACATATATCTATGCGGTGTACCTCAGTCTTAGCGATATCCATGTCGTCCTTCACGTTGGCGAAGACAGTAGGCTGCACGAAGTATCCGCGGTCGCCCGCGCGGGAGCCGCCTGCGGCCAGGGCCGCGCCTTGCTTCTTGCCGCTCTCGATTAGGCTTAAGATTTTAGTTTGCTGCTCGCTATCGATCTGACAAAATGAATGATGTTATTACGGGAGATAAATTAGCCAGTTTCTGTGGGTGAAAATTCCACCTTCGGCTTGATCATCACTTCCCATGACCAGATGATTTTATGAGATGTTTATGGTTCAACGAAAAAGCGAATAAAAAAGATATCAATGTTGAAAACACGACGAAAGCACGTAGAATTCTGTCCAATGACCCCAAGCTACCCATCCTTATCGCTCGCACGTAATTATTATTGCTGTCGCGACTGTGCGACGGATGGTCGCAGTGAGAGTGCAAGCGAGTAAGGATGTCATTGGACGAAATTCTACGTTCTCGGCGACCGGACTTTAGGTGTCCTCATACTAATGATCACCCCAATAAAATCCGAAGACTTTATATTAGGTTTCGACGTCGATATCCCGAGGAAAGATGTTGATGAGTATTTCTCAAAAAAAATGTACATTTTGAAAAAAAAAAGTGTGCTTTGAAACAGTTCAAAAGTTTTATATTTATAAATCATCACACAAAAAAAACACACACACAATTTTGAAGGATGAATATTAATCTTTAAGATAACGAAGAATTATAGCTATAATCCTACTTATTACCAAATATTTAGATATTTTAAAAATAGTCCTTTTTTACCTTTCATACAAAAACCTGTTTGCCACCCTAGCTTTTTCATGTGTTTTTGTTTCATAAAATGCGATACGTAACTAAATTATTGTAAATTTCTTTGTATTATCGTTCTACAGTAATCGCAGTTTCTGTATCAAATTGATTTTCTATGGGGTGTCATAATGAATTGGCAATTTAAAGCAAAAAAACAAAATGAGTCGCTCTCATTTACTATTTCGTTATTTACTCTTTAGTTACGATTTATTTCTACTTTCCCATGGTTTCTGAACAATTCCGTATTTATTTTACACGGACAACAATAGCTGCACTCTACCTAAACAAATAAATTAAAAATACTTGCGGATCAAAAGTACTCAATCATACTACAATTTACGAAAAAATCACGCGTGACGCATATACGTCAGTGGGCAGTCAACTGACATAGACCCGGCGTCTACGAGTGCCAAAGCACGACTGATTTATGCCATTTGATGCACCCGATTTTATAGTATTTTCAAATTAATTTTTCATTTGAAGATTGAAGATAGATATTTTTTCTTTTTCACACAATAATAGTACTATGTTTCTTCTTAAGTATAAAGTAGTTTATGTTGCCAAATGACTTTTAGATTATGAGATGTGACCTGTTTTCTTGCAGTAATTTTCTCGAATTTTGACTATCTTAGACATGATAAAAATGCATTTTAATGAATTAAACATCAAAATTTTCTCAATACACTTTCTTCTTCAGGGTATGCTTATTCTAATGAATACATTCTATCTTCTTACTTGGAAATAAATTTGTTGTAATATTGGTTCAAAGTTGTGCCATCGCGAGTTACCTGGAAATCGGGCTTTCGAAATTCGCTGTTTTCGTAGGCAAAAATCCAATTTGAACGAGATTTTGTCAATAGACATTCCGTAAAAACGTATGATAATTACGATGATATAAGTCAAAAGAAGCTATAACAATAAATTATATGACTAAAATCATTTCGAAATCTGCCAAATTCTGGATTTCTGCATGAAAAATGTGACAACGCTCTTAAGTTAAAGCTAGCAGTAACAACACTGGACTGGCATCGACAGTTATGTCAATCTCAGGATTTCAGTCAGTCCCAGCGTAATTTAGTAATTTTTGTGGTCACTGATCAACAAAACTAATCTTATGACTGCTAATAACCTGTAAATCAGACACAAAATAATTTACAGATCGTTTCATCCACGAAGACGTGCCCCACCAATTTTTGGTCAGAGTTTGATCAATCAAGCAATCCGAGCGTCATTATTTGTGCGTATGCACTCATGGATAATTTTGTGCACATACTGATAACACTCTAACATTAGCGGAAGAATGGTGGGGCGCGTCTTCGTGGATGAAACGAGCTATACACGTTTTAAATACTAATATCTTTTAAATGTTAATCCTCACCAGCGCAGCAGCACTGGCCCATATTATAAAACAGAGCCATATGAGCAGCCTCGACCGCCTTGGGCAGGTCGACGTCGCCGAAGATGATGTTGGGCGACTTGCCGCCCAACTCCAGAGTTATGCGCTTGATGGAGTCTGCCGCGCCGCGCTGGATCAGCTTGCCTACCTCGGTGGAACCTGAATACCAACAAAATTCATCAGCTACTTAATAAGTAGTAAGCTTGTTTTGTATGGGACAAAAATAAATAATTTATTTATTATTAATAGTATTATGATGACAGATCCATTTACGTGATTTTCTAAGGGTGATATCTCGGGAAGTTTTTATACTACCGACAACAACAATTATTTATTTAACCATTGTTTCTATTATTAAGGGGTCATCCATCATACCTATTCACCAGGCATGTATCTACATAGACATTGTATACTATTCATAGACCTTAAGATCTAGGTACTGCTATTATTATTATTGCTAGGTATCTTTACTGTTATCGGTTAACTTTTAAGTTTGTTTGTTATAGTGTCAATTTCAAATGCTCAGCTTTTTTTATGCGAACAGCGGATATATTTTTTCGTCAAGAAAAGCGAGATTCCAGCGTGAGGGACGCAGGGTGTGTCAGGTACTCAAATAACTGAAACCACACTGAAACGTTCTCATATTTACCAGTGAAGGCGATCTTATTGACGTCGGGGTGGTCGACGAGCGCGGCGCCCGCGTCGCCGAAGCCCGGCAGCATGTTGACCACGCCCGGGGGAAATCCAGCCTCCTGGAAAGGTAACAGTATGTCAGTATATCTTTGGGACTATTCCCTCTTATTCCGCCCGCTGCAACTCCTGAGTAGCCAAGATCTACAGCTTGACCGTACCATACAAGCCGTGTGGTGACAACAGAGTAGAATACATTTGTACCAACCCCTACTTTTCCCGCGGGTGTCGTAAGAGGCGACTTACGGACTACACATTAAACAGAGAACGGGCAGCAGCGCTCTCTGAAAAACATCAATCTTTTAAACTGCGATCTCCAACCCGCCTGCCAAGCGTGGAGATTATGGTAAACCCTCCACTATAGTGGAGGAGGCTATGAGCCTCAGCAGTGGACTGTAAAGGGCTAGTTAAGGTCAACTTTGTCCCGCGGGGGAAGTTAAACTGTGATTGGATCCGCACCGAAATTAATGAACAGCATCAATCCTCCTATGTTAGGAGGAAATCGAAATGAAGATCAGCTGATCGTACCTTGACGAGCTGCGCGAGATAGAGCGCGGTGAGCGACGCAGTTGCCGATGCCAGCGCCTGATATGGAGACTAGACGATGACGAATGGAGTTTTGTGCGTCTAGATCACGGCTTCCCAAACTATGGGTCGTGACCCAGTGGTGGGTCGCGAGCGAACATTGAGTGGGCCCTGCCAGTAGAACGACGACACACCACCCTACCAATCCAACCACTGGGCAGCGGGCGAAATTTCCTATAGGTGGGTCCCGAAACTCCCGAATTTGGGAATGTGTATTAGATGAGTCGTAGCCCAGACAACTTTGGAAACCACTGGTCTAGATCATACCTTGACAAGCTGTGCGAGATAGAGCGCAGTGAGCGGCGTCTGCTTGGCGGGCTTCATGACGACGCAGTTGCCGGTGGTCAGCCATCAAGAGAGAGAGGGAAGTTCCATGGGATTCCAAACCCTTCAATTTATCTTTAGATCATCAGTAAGGGTCATTCTACAGAAGTCGAGACTGATGATTAATGATGTTTTGTGTCCAGCCGCCCCAGGAAGCGCGTCACGATAAAATCATCTCGTCTACTTTATATGACAAATGTATGAGCTTATCGATATCGATAAAAAATGATAAGCTGATCGTACCTTGACGAGCTGCGCGAGATAGAGCGCGGTGAGCGGCGTCTGTTCCGCGGGCTTCATGACGACGCAGTTGCCGGTGGTCAGCGCCGGACCAAGTTTCCATGCTGCCATCAGGAGAGGGAAGTTCCATGGGATGATCCCTCCATTTATCTCTAGTTAATTAGTAAGGGTCATTCTACAGAAGTCGAGACTGATGATTGATGTTTTGTGTCCAGCCGCCCCAGGAAGCGCGTCACGATAAAATAATTTCGTCTACTTTATATGACAAATTTATGAGCTTATCGATATCGATAAAAAATGCCTCGATAAGCTGATCGTACCTTGAAGAGCTGCGCGAGATAGAGCGCGGTGAGCGGCGTCTGTTCCGCGGGCTTCATGACGACGCAGTTGCCGGTGGCCAGCGCCGGACCCAGCTTCCACGCCACCATCAAGAGAGGGAAGTTCCATGGGATGAACCCTCCATTTACCTCTAGTTAATTAGAAAGGGTCATTCTCTAGCAGTGGAGACTAGATGACCTGATGATCAATGGTGTTTTGTGTGTCCAGCCGGTCGAAGAAGCGCGTCACGATAAAATCATATCGTCGATTTTAGATGACAAATGTACGAGCTTATCGATGACGATAGTTGATATAATGGCGCATCTATAATGCGAAAGTAACTCTGTCTGTCTGTTTGTCTGTCTCGCTTTCACGCCTAAACCACTGAACCGATTTTGATGAAATTTGGCATAGATATTGTTTGAGTCCCGGGAAAGGACATAGGATAGTTTTTATCTCGGTTTTTAAAACAGGGACGCGCGCGATAAAGTTTTTCTGTGACAGACAAAATTCCACGCGGGCGAAGCCGCGGGCGGAAAGCTAGTGTTGATATAAATCAAGCTACGCGAGGTAGAGGCCTTCATGACGACGCAGAGGGTGGTCAGCGCCGGACCAAGCCGCCATTAATTAGCAGAGGGCAGTCCTCCTGCAATGGGGTCTAGATGACCTGATGATGAAGTCTTTTGTCCGGATCGTACCTTAACCAGCTGAGCTAGATAGAGCGCGGTGAGCGGCGTCTGCTCCGCGGGCTTCATGACGACGCAGTTGCCGGTGGCCAGCGCCGGGCCGAGTTTCCAAGCAGCCATTAAAAGAGGGAAGTTCCATGGGATGATCTGTCCGCATACACCTGACGACGAAAAAAATTACATGAGAATTCACAACATGTAGGTATCGAACTATGAGGTTTAGGTATATTTTGGTTGTTAAAATATGAACTTCCTCATAGGTCGTTATAAAGTATTTGAGGAAAATAACAAAATAAGTAATCAAATTCACATTTGACGAAGACTTGAAAATCTGTCGACTTTTAAATCTACCACCACAAACCACAACACAATACCTACTTACAATTTCACGACTATAGTGTGTAAAAATGCACCTGTAATATCTATCATACAAACGGCGAAATATTAATATCTTAGGTTCTCTATCACTTCCGCCACGTCCGCCATAGTAAGTAGCCGTGTATGGTTGTTGCCAAACGACTCTAGACCCTAAGGTCCTTTTCACACGTCCCGGTTGCCGGGTATCCGGTGGTGAAGTGTATGGGCATGGTACGTAGCTTTCACATGTTCCGGCGTAATTAATCCGGCATGCCCATACACTCCACCACCGGGTACCCGGCACCGGATAGCCGGCAACCGGGACGTGTGAAAAGGACCTAACGCTGTGTGTCACGGTGCATTACCGACGGGCTCGTGGCGCGTGTAGGTGAAGTACTTCCCGTCGGCGGGCAGCACGTGGCCGTGGTTCTTGTGGCCCAGTGACGTAGTGAGCTTGTTGCCGAGCGACTCTAGACCCTAACGCTGTGTGTCACGGTGCATTAGGCCTCAGCCTCGAACATAGCGGGCAGCGGGGCGGCGGCGGCGGCGGCGCGGGAGCGGCAGGATCTTATGCGTAAAATCAAATAGACCGGTTCTCGAAAACAGCGGCGCAGCAGCGGCGCCGGAGCGGGCAACGAGCGGGCAGCGCACTCCTTCTTTTGCCCACAATAAATCGCGCGTTAGGAATAAATTTGAATCGAAATAAAATTGTCGCCGTTGTTCAGACATTTCGTTAGCGAATAAAAACAAATTATCTCGACAACACAACCCCGAACACAACACTTCGCCGCTAAAGCGCCGCGCGAGCTGCCCGCTTGTTTCGAGAATGGGTCTGCGTTGCCCGCCCCGCTCCCGCGCCGCCGCCGCTCCCGCCCCGCTGCCCGCTAAGTTCGAGGCTGAGGCCTTACCGACGGGCTCGTGGCGCGTGTAGGTGAAGTACTTCCCGTCGGCAGGCAGCACGTGGCCGTGGTTCTTGTCGGCCCAGCCGGCGTAGTAGCGCAGGTTCTTGATCACGGCCGCCACGTCCCCGTAATACGCCGCCGTGTATGGCTTGCCGTTGTCGAACGTCTCTAAACTCTGAAAAGATTGTTTAAGTTCTAAAAAGAGCTTCAAGTCAAGTATCAGAATAAGGGGTCGGAGTTGCCGACTCGAGATCCGAGGAACGCGGGTTTGAATCCCACCGCCGCTCGACTATTGTGGTGGGCCCACTCGTAACACAAGCTTATTTAGCTTAACACGAGGGGCTAATGGGACTATTAGTAATTTGGGCAATACAAATTGCTAATAATCTTTAAAAAAAAAGTATGTAGATAAAGGTCTCTAATAATAAGCACCTCATGCAGCACAAAATACTGTCAGAAATAACGTGCAAAAGTTTGAATTCAAAGCAGTCTTTATTTTGGCGGAGTTATCGCTAAGACTAGAATATCACTATTATGGAAGCAATAAACGTATTGAGTATAAATTCACCCTATTAGCTGTCAATTGTCTCGGCTGTTATCTGTCTGTATATTTTTGCCCTCTGGACATGTGGTCCGACTGCTTTGTCCGACTAATCGGACCACGTGAAATTTTTTTTTCCTGTTGGTTCGATTAATCGGACTACAAGAAATCGCAATTCCACTTCGTCCGACTAATCGGACTTGAAATAAATTAAGGGTAGTATGCAACAAAATCGATCCATGGAAACTATTTCTCGTGACAATTTCATATTAACTACCAATGCGATGCTCTTTTGTCATAATAATAACAAGAGCTTCCTCGTGAACGCTTGGCATGGAAAGGTTCACTGTTAAATAAATTTATAATAATAAATTTAAATTAATATTGATTTGAGTAAATTAATACAAATATGTAAAGGTATAAATAATTTTAATTAAAGATTGTTTCAGTCAATGTAAAACGACCTCCTTTTAGTTCAATTCAAAGTTCAACTGAATTGAACTTTCAGGAAAAAACACCGTAAAGGCAACTTTCTTAAGTAATCTTTCAAGGAAGTTGAAATAAACGGATTATTTTTTATAAACATTTCCGAAATGTTTATATTATTATAGATAGGTCATGTAGGTATTCATTTGTTTTCCACATTTTCAATAGGGATGTTTCCTGGGTAAAAAGCAAGAGTTTTAATTAGTCCGTCAGTTAGCTTATCAAAAAATACTCGACACCTATTTTTCACTTTTTAAAACTAATGAAAATGTAAAGAGATAGAGTGTGCCAAAGTTCTAAAGAAAAGGCCCGTGACGTCAGTGAGTGCTTAAAAGTGCTGCACTTTGTGACCTCGCGCGGAACTTCAACGCACTAAGTATAACCCTTAACCACTGACGTCCGTACGTGGTACGTCGGTCAAACGGTTTTTCGTTCAAAACTTCATTTTGTGCGGGAATTTTTGCGTGTCCTTCTTTGTAATTATTTGTTTGATTGACAATTAAAAATATATACGTGTCCAATATTTTTTTATATTAAAATTGACGGACTAAAAAATTTTTTTTAGGAAACTAGCCTAAAAAATCAATCAAAAATATTCAATAGATTTATTATAGTTGAATTTTTAGGAAAATATTATATTCCGTTTATTTCAAATTTCTAGAAAAAATATGAAAACTATGGATTTTTTTTCCTGAAAGTTCTACTCAGTTAAACTTTGATTTGAACTAAAAGGACTAATAGGTCTGTTATAGTTTTTCAATTAAGAAAATGCAATTAAAAAGTGTTGAGTTAAGGAAATAATAAATGTATCTTTCTTTCTTGCTTTCAAATAGGTTGGGCGGTTAAATGTCGGACCATGTAACCTTAAGAACAGAAAGTCTTGATAGTCCGACTCCTTAATCGAACCAACAGGAGAAAAAAGTTCACGTGGTCCGATTAGTCGGACAAAGCAGTCGGACCACGTGTCCAGAGGGTATTTTTGTAATTTTTATTAGATAATGCTAATTTTATACTCTTTAGGATTCCAAGGCTACTGCAATTTAGTTCAGTCATGCGCATATTTGTTTTGTGTATCAAGTCCTGCATTTCAACGAGATATCACATTTGATGGCGCAAGTAAACTATGCAGGAAATTGATACGTATAGTATAAACACGCAATTCGGTTAGTTTCGCTGTGGTTTCGCCGTGTGTCGCCCATACTTCGGTGTGCGGGCTCGCGCTCCGTCTAGGTCTATTTCCCGCATAGTGTACTTACGCCATAATGTTGTGTACATTAACGTACACCCTGCGGTCTTGTCTTGAAGTTAGATAAAGAAACAGCAGTAGTATTACAGATATTTATAGCCTTTATCAAAGCAACACGGCCATCATGTCGTGATTCTGATAACCTAGCGATTGATACCATGTTGTACAGTTGACTAATAAGATTAATGAAAGTCATAGTCATACAATCAGATTAAGTAGGTAATATGCCGTTCGGTCAAGTAAACGAGTATCATTTTCAGATAACGTTTATCGAATCATGGACATAGACGCTGAAACCGTCAATTACAAAGCTTTGTAAACTTGGCAAACTTGCTAGCTAGTGTGGGCATAATTATTAAACAAACATGTTTCGTTTCGACAAAAAAGCGTGATTTAAATGTTAAGTACCTACATACAATAACCTTGACTTAACATAACATAAGCGTACAGTTGAATTAACAGCCGATGTATGTAAAATAAACTGGTTTGTTATAAATAACAAGGAAAATAAGAGCCTTTTCACATACCAATGATTTTAGAGCGTTTTTTCAGCGAGATTGCGACGGTCGCCAATTTAAGTTCTTCTTGCCTTTTGACTCTTTAATTCAGTGAAGTCTCTAAGAGTGAAGATGCAAAACGATTTTTACGACGTCTATGGTGATCCTAATTACTCGTTAATGAGGGTATTACCCCCCACCCCAAGGCATCCAGGCTCTTCCCGTGGCCCACCAGATCGTCGGTCCATCTATTGGGGGGTCTAGTAGTCGCTATGGAAATCCTTGGGGGAGGCCTTTGTCCAGCAGCGGACGTCATTTGGCTGAAACGAACGAACGCCTATTACAGTAAACTCACCGCCAAGTAAGTCCTGTCTCTCTCGACGAGGTCCGCCAACCTGTTGAGGAGGTATCCGCGCTCCGATGCATCCATGCGCCTCCACGGTGATCCCAGCCTAATGAACAAATTATAATAATCAGGCCAAGTGTTCATGTACAGTGAAAAGTTTTCACCAGAGAAGGGATGCAACTTTAAATCCCTAATCAGCGTCATTGAGAAGTGTAAAAGCATATTATTCGGAATACGTAATGCAATAAAGAATTAAGTATTGAGTATTGAGGGAGCTTTTTTTCGCGAGCTTTAAATGTCGAAATCACGAGACACACCCGATAAAAAAAATGTGAACTGATTTGTGTATTATTATTATTATTGGTTTTTGGGCCTTCATTTGCGCCAGCTCGACCAGGTTTGATCTATTGTGGCAGCCCTTGTCTTTAGAGTTCTCTGCTTAGTCCCGTTGAGTCTAGCCTGATTTGAGTAGCTAGGATCAATCAATCAATCATTTATTGTGCCAGTTATAGAAAGATGCCAGATCGAAAGGCCAAAAATAAAACCCCAACCAAGGTTGCAAGTAGTGACTTGGACACTGAGCTCAAACAAAAACTAAATTAATCAGGGAAACTGTAGAAATACAGCTTTCAATTTAAATTGATGATAATTTAGTAGTTAGTAACAAACAGAAACAATTCAGTACACCTGGGGGAAAAGTTTAATCCCACTAAAAACATTCTGTAAAAAACTAGCCAAGTCTCGATGGAGCTGCTTGTTTATCTCTAAAAAGTAATGAAATCTAGACAAAGTCGTGCCAAGTCTATGGTTCCTTACTGCGATTTCTTTATTATTATAGTTAATGTTGTGTGACTTGGCCGTTGAAGGGTACAAAACCAGGTGCTCCATGATACCATTGCACCAATCTGTCGCCAGAACCGCTACCCATTGACGATGGAAAATTGCCACTTGGAAAACGTTGATTCAACAATAACCATTCAATTGTAGGTTTAATAAAGCTGCGTATTTCAATAATACTTATGTATGATTATCTTAATAAAGATTGTTCAACGGCCAAGTCACACAACATTAACTATAATAATAAAGAAATCGCAGTAAGGAACCATAGACTTGGCACGACTTTGTCTAGATTTCATTACTTTTTAGAGATAAACAAGCAGCTCCATCGAGACTTGGCTAGTTTTTTACAGAATGTTTTTAGTGGGATTTCACTTCTTTTTGTAGAAAGTGGCAAAATTATTTAACGTCGTCGTTTTATCGATATTTTTTTACGATATTAAACACAAATAAACTCAACGACCTTTAAAATGGACAACGAATCAGAATTGTTTTAATAACATAACCTTAGCGAACCTTACAATATAATAAACGAAATCAACGAACTGCAAATTTACACAACATCAACTTAATCGACGGGGGGCTCTAGAAAGGAAAAAATCTGGACACCGCTTGGACGCCGCTAGCGCCATCTAGCGGTGAGCGATACAGGCGAACACCACGGTGCCGGAGTAGTATTGATTATGAATGTGGTGTTACTCCAGATCTTCGATTTTCCTAGTTCTTATAGTTTTCCCTTTATGTGGCCATTAAACCCTAACTCTGTACCAAATTTCAGCTCTCTGAGTTGATGGGAAGTACTAGTTCTATTTTGATGATCATCAGTGAGTGAGTGAGTGAGTGAGTGTCGTAAATGCGAAACTTTGCTTTCGCATAACTTCGGAACTAAATGACCTACAGACTTGAAATTTTGGATTTTAAGTATGTGATTATAGCTTACTAGATGACGAAAATTTCTGCGTTCTGGACTTATCCAGAGGTTCTCAAATAGGGGCCTGAAAATGCGGCGAAATGGTTCCAGTAAAGGATGGTACGGCAGTGTTTGCTTCGCGCTCGACTTGGCGGGGGCACTACCGTGCCCCCAGATCAAGTAAGTTTCCTCATGTAAGATATAAAATTCATTATAATCATTTACAAAAATATAACAAGCTACATTTTAGTTTAACATGTTTTATTATTAGTATTGATATTTAATGATTTTATCAAGACACATTAATAATATGTATAGGTATCTATACAGGGTGTTAGGTAAATGGGTATATGAGCTGACACTAGCCCATGTTAACATGGTCATATTAATGGTATGGTGAAGTCAGAAATTTGATATCATCATTTGTTTTTTTTTATTTTCATACAAAATAAATTTTATAAAATCCGATTTGTATGAAAATTAAAATAATTAAAATGAAAATACCAATTTTCTGACTTCACCATACCATTTATATGACCATGTTAACATGGGCTAGTGCCGGCTCATATACCCATTTACCTAACATCCTGTATATAGACGGTAATTTCCATTCATTAGCTTAGCTGTAAATTAACATGTTTCTTATGTGTAAACAATTGTAAGTGTTTAAGACATTGTTTGTGGGATTGTTAACGAGAATATGCAATTCAAATGAGTATCATAGGAGTTATGAATGAATATTGAATAAAATTACTGTATTCTATTAGTCACTAACATTCAATGTAACAATAACTTGATTAATATGTTTTATCAATTATAAATTTTATTGAAATAGTATTTTAAAAATAGTTAACATTCATATTTTAACTACATAATTTGGTAAATTAAATGTTTATTATGTAAGGATGTTTGAGGCCATTTATGGAATCATCATCATCAGTTCAGCCACAGGACATCCACTACTGAACAAAGGCCTCCTCCAATGACAATGGGATAGGTGACAAAAAATAATTCAATATTCACCTGTAAAGGAATTAGTTATAGGTAATGAGATTGTTTTAGTGCTTAGTAGAGCTTAGTTTATTCCCTGAATAAATACTTACTTAAAAGCATCATTGGCAGCTTTGACTGCAATATCTACGTCAGTCTTGCCAGCCTGCTGCACGTCTGCGATCACTTCCCCTATAGCCGGGTTCTCTGTCTTGAAAGTTTTGCCATCTGATGACTTCACCCATTCATTGTTGATGAATAACTGCAGGAGAAAAAGATGATAAAAGTTTAAGGTGGTGATTAGTATCTGGTATGTTTCCTAGACTACCCTAGGGTTGGTACTTGGTCCATATCTGATCTCCTAACCCTCCCCTATTAATGTACACTTACAACTAGTGCTTTAGTAATACCACAATCACGAAACTACCTCTACTTCCTTAGGAATAATTAGTAAGTAAATAAAGTCTAAGGTGATATAGAGGAAAGCCATACCGGTTTCTGTAGATTATCTACTAAACTTGTTTATCGCCTATTAGAGTTGAGTCAAGAGGTTCTGCCGGTCTTCTAAGCTGCCGGTTTAAAAAGGTCGTAATTGACTTCTTTTTAAAGTAGGTATAACTTATAAACTATGGGTATACTATACTTAAAAAACCTCTATATAGAGTTCGGCAGCGGAATAAAACTAGATCAGTTAAATTAGGGCTGTTAATTCTTTAAAAATAAGCTGGAATCAATATTCAAAGTACTTACACCTGTGTACAAAATTTCAGGGTTAGTGTGAGGTGCTGGAGCTGTAGCAGTAGCGAAATTAGCTTTTTGCAGTCGCACAATTTTAACAATGTTTCGTAACATTTTAATGCTGATGTGCTTCTCAAATAATTAAACAACAAAGACGAACGAATACCGGTCGTCTGCGAGGTAAAAAAAGCACTAACTGAACTAGCTACGATCTTTGAGACTAGAGCCATTTTAATATCTTCTGACATTTAGACGTTGAATTGTATTCGTCATAAGTAACACTTGACCGATTTCTATTGGTAGATAGATGATTATATCCCATAGTTCCGACGCCAGCAATGTATGCGTAGTAGCATCACACGTCAAACTTGACAACCACTATTGTAGTGCTGTTACCCTACCTGGCCTATCGATATAATGTAATGTTTATTTACGTTAAAAAATCGGTTACAAAAAATGAAAACAATACAAATCAACATTATGAACAAAAATTTGCTTTGGCTGTGAATTTTTGCTAAGAATATTGTAGGCATGGCACCCAAGATTATAAATAAATTACCAAAAGACATTAGATTAATTGAACATCTAAATTCATTTAAAAAAACTTTACTGACTTATTTAATTAATAAATGTTATTATAATATATCTGAATTCTTTGACGATAAATCTAATTAGTTTATGTAACTGCCAAATTTTATTGTTGTCTGACAAATTGTATGCTCTTTGAGCGGAACATAGTGATACTACCTAATGTAACATGTCACCATTTTACCTATGATTCACAATAAATGATTTTGTATTTGTATTTGTATTTGTGTCAACGAAACGTACTCAAGAGCAGTGCCCCGACTGCGCCCTAATTTTATAACGTCTCCAATACATTGGCGCTTCTTCACCTGAGCCCCGATTACGGTAACTTTTATAACGTCTACAATCCAGACGCGTTTCTGATTCTGCGATACGATTGGTCTAAACAGCTGACGTAAGCTGTTGAACGACCAATCGTATCGCAGAATCGAGAAGCGTGTCTGGATTGTTGACGTTAAAAATTACCGTAATCGGGGCTCTGTTACGCTCCGTTTTTCATTCCAGCTGAGGTGAAAATTCGGTATCGCGGTAAAGTTCACACGCAAACAAAGACGAAACAACGAATTTAATCACTTTCCAATAAAAGTCCGCACACCTTATTTTTTCACAAAAAAAAAACAGCAAAATTAAATGTTCGTGATGGCGTTTGAGTTTGAGAAAAAGTAACATTCTTTCAGCTTTTACACAAAAAAGCAGTTGCGTTTTATTTTCGTTTGAACTAGCTGTCAAAGCGTTCGTCGTGTAATCGCGTTGTAGATGAAAATTATTTAGCGCAATCGGGACCCAGGGATGTTAAGGATATGAAGTTTCGCTTATGGATACCGTTACGGATAAAATAATATTTAATATTATACCGGTTTCGGTTACAGATACGGATATGAAATCATTTACGAATATTAGAATTTAAAAAATGTAAAATTTAAATTGTAAGATGCTGTGCGACCCACATAGCCACTTTATGTACTATAACGAAACCTATGATAAAGGTAAAACAGGTGGGGATATTAGATGGTGCCAGAGAATGCCAGACAAGTAACAAATTACAAAAAAAAAAAACGACTTTATGCAAAACTATCCGAAACTTTTGAATCGGTTTCGGTTATGGTTACGGATGTATTTTAATTTCGGATATCTGATAGTTTTGGTTACGGATTCATAACATCCCTGCTCAAGAGCACGTTACGGCCACTGGTATTCTGCACACCATGAGAGATTAATGACACCCCTCACCCCTGTAGCTTTTCAATTTTATTTATTTTCAATATTATTTATACACGGACGGACCTAAGTAATGGTCATTTTTTTTAATCCATCAAGGGTTAAAGTAGGAATTTTTTGAGCTAGATATAAATATGTGTTTTAAAAGATTTATTTCTCATTATCTGATTTTCTATCACTATAAAAATTCAAACTGCTATTTTTAACAAAAAATAAATGTCAAATATTGAAATAAATAGTATTTTATAGAAAAAGTAAGGTGAACTATCGATAGACTGCTTGTATGCACTACACTATCGTATTGTTAATTGACATTTGTCAGTCGCTGACCAGCTGGCCGAGCTTGGTGATAATGTTGATAAGGAATTATGTATTTTTTAATACTAGACTTTATTCGAAAGCAATAAGACTTATTTTGAATCTTTTGTCAACCGGATGTAAAAATCAACAAATATAAAATTCAAGGCTAGCATAGCTCATCACCAATTAATTTATTTCATTTTATTAAAATTGAAAGCCTTACTAAGATTATATTGGAAAATGGAAGAATTTATTGAGTATTTCGTTAGCAGGATTGAGAACAGTAATTTTTATAAGTTTTTCAGATCAATAGATGCTCAAGTATCTAGAAATGTAAAAGCAGCAGAAATTGAAACAAGGTAATGAAGTATTTATTTTTCTCAAAAAAACACATACATCATTTGAAAATGCTTTTAACCATAATTTTATTTTACAAAACAATGGCCCTCATGTTCATTTCAATTGTGTATTACAGACAGTCAAAAAGCAATGGCCTATGGTGCTGCTGCCTTCTACCTATGATATTACTGATTTACACAGTGCAGTATAATGTTTCACCGCTGTACAAACTGGTGGCATTTGCTTCGATCAGTCTGCTCTTCTATTGCTTGCTGTTCACAGTTTTTTTGTCAATATCAAGTTTGATTCTTCAAGAGCCAATATATGGAGGCTGTGTATCAACTAGTCTAGTATCAGTTTTACTGATGTACACATTTCTTGGTCATGGTAAGAAAAATACTATAAACTTTAAAAGAAATATCCTTCAATAAAAATTTACCAAACAAACGTAAACTAATTCTTTTCAGATCTTACATTTTCTACAATATTCTCCGTACCAACTGTGTTCCTGTACAGCTGGCTTTTACGGACGTTTCTGAACTCCTTCCAAAATACGTTTACGATTGGGGAAGCGATGGTCATGGCACAAGCTATCATGCTGTTTGCAGTCATGGCAGTAGCCAAACTCACATGTGAGCTGGATGAGACTGATGAGGAAATGGACTTTGTTTATACCATTATTTATGTAAGTTAATCTTATTTAAATACATTATAATTTAAAGCGTTCTTCTCCCAATTGTTTAATTAAGTTTGATAATTTGTGCTCTATTACAATCATGCACCTACTAATTTTCAAGAGCAATTGTTTTCTAGCGTAAATATTTTTTACCTATTTTCAGACAGTGTTATCAACCGTGGGATTGATTGTTACAGCACTGTTTTTGCTCAAAGACGAAAGAAGAAACATGAAATCTTTGACATACATACTTGGCTTAGGGGCAGCGTTTGGCCTGCTCATGTTAATATCGCTCCTAGGACTCTCGTGCATCACAGATATACTCCATTATATTTTTGTAGAAAATGATAGGGTAAGTGGGCATTACATTTTCCATCAAAAATTAATAATAAATCATAAACTTTTTATGGCACTTGGAACACCACTGCAGTCTAAAAGTTAGTCTGAAACATGCTCATCACAGTTTATTTATTTATTTATTTGATCACCAACAAGGTTACATTGAGGCTTCACAAAAGTAACTATAAAAAATGACACTTGTTAAATGCAAACTTAATTATAGGTGAAAACATGAAAGTTTAAAGAAAGACAATACCTACCAACTTATGATTTGGTACCTGCATTACGTTGTCTGTTTTGTTCAAAAATTAATTAAGTAATTAAATCACATTTTTACTGTCCTCTAGGTTGTCTGGACGATATTTCTTCATAGCAATAATGCCGCTTACAATGTGCCGTTCTTTTGTGTCTTTCTTTGCTTGTTTTACGTGCTGTACAATATCCATCTATTTTTCCATTCCAGTACCAAATCTTCTCCTTCTGGCTGGTTTTGGTGGTGATAGCTGTCTCAGTTCTCACGATGCGCACACAACTAGCTGTGAAGGCGAGCACGGTGACGCGCAAGTCGTTCCACGTTCTAGCGTCAGTCGTGTTCTTATCAGGGATACTGGTGGACGTGAACCTGATGGTGCTTGCTTCGGGAATCGGGTTCGGACTGCTGGTATTGGTTGAGGTGAGTTTACTAGAGATGAATTCTTTACCACTCAAGTATAAGGTATAAGTTTGAAGCCGGCTACATGCAGTAGCAGGCGACGCGACGTATCGCCGAGACATCTGGCTTGTAAAATTCGTCGCTAGCAACGGAAACTACTAAGAACTTACTTCCATAGAAACGTAGTAGTTGCTGCTACTACGTGGAGTTGGCTACGAAATCATACCTTTAGTTATTTAGAAAAAAAAATGTAATGTTTGTTTTCTGTTTCCAGGCACTAAGAAAAAGTAACATTGAGCCAATATCATCAGCTCTTCAATCAGCTTTCCTTGTCTACAGTGATGAAAAGGTAATTATTTATTTTATGTACAATCTAAGAAATAAGTATGCTTAATCTTCTTGTCTTCAACCTAAAATTTTCATTGCTGGACAACTAAATGCTGCTTCTACAAGAATATTCACAATGACGGTTTGTTGCTGTACTGCTGCTTTTCTTTAATCTAGATTGTATTTCCTAGCTACATACAATATACGCTTCACAGTCAGTTTCTTAGTGAATCTAAGAAAATCACTGCGCCATACCCTATCGTTCTTGCTATAGCATTTTCGTCTCTGATACTGCTAACTGGTACTTTAACCTTTTTCAGGACAGCGGGTGCTTCGCAATGACCCCAATATATCTGTACCTGGGGCTAGCGTGTCCTCTAGCGCTCGTGCCTCACTACAAGAATTCAGAACTGGAGCTATTGAGCGGAGTACTGGCTATCGGGGTGGGAGACACTGCTGCGAGCTGGTTCGGATCCAAGTACGGCTTCAATAAGTGGTCGGGTGAGTAGTTTATTCATAATGCTATGTTTATAGATGCACGCCACGATTTAGCCTAGGCGCAGACCACCGACTATCGATTTCCAATTTCTATGAAGAATCGCCTGATACCAAGTCGGAGCACTTCCATACATGTTCATACTGATCAATAGCCCAACCTAACAAAATCGGTGGTCTGCACCTAGGTTTACCCTTATCGAGGGATTTGATCGATTTTATCGTGGCGTTAATCATGACTGAATGAACGCCACGATAAAATTAGACTTACACCTGTCAAAATATAGCAATAGTATTGACAAGGTAAATGCCCAAGGTTGATTGTGTACCTACAAACCTAATTTTGACCAGCCGGGCTAGGATGCGCGTCACGATAAAATCTTATCGATGATTTTAGACAGATGTATGGGTTTATCGCGTAAAATTGATAAAAGCTTATCGTGGCGCGCATCCTAGGTAGCCCTAGTACACCTAGCCTAGCGGTCTACTGGTATAAAGCTAAGTAGTCCTGCAAAGTTTAACATAAATGAAATTTTCTTGGGCATAAGTTTTGATTGTGTTATTTGATATTTTCAGGTGGAAATAGAACTTATGAGGGAACAGTGTTCAACATTCTATCACAAATCGCTACTGTGTATGTGCTCATCATATTTGGTAACTAATTTATTTTATACTTTTCTTAAACAATTTACGAATTGTAACATAAACTAAACTATAAATTTATCTCTATTACAGAGTTGCTGAATACGAAAAATGCTCTAATACGGACTAGTATTGCAGCGAGTATCACAGGACTGGTGGAAGCCAAGACCAACCAAGTGGATAATTTAGTTTTACCTCTAGTCATGCTGATTGCTTTTCAATCAACTTCGTTCCTCCACTAAAGTTATCTGAACACCGTAAATTCGTATCTACGGTGTTTTAAATTACATTTTGACATATCTTAGAAAATCAGAGGATAAATGGCATTTTGCTGACTTGCTATTCAGAAAAACGAGTTGTTAGGAGCATTTGATACTCCAAATATGTTTAGGAAAGCAAAGTATGTTTGAGATATATTATGTACATAAACATGGTAATATTGAGATTATTAGATTGTTACTATTTATTATAACTAAAATGTTTCTATTTTTATACTAAAACGATATTTTTATGCATTCCAAAGAAGAATTTATTATATTTAAGAAACTATTAATATTAATAAAGAGGCTGAATATAAAAAAAGTTATTTATTTCACAATTCCATTTTGTTCTGTATTACTTTGTTCAATACTTTCAGTCTTAATATCACAAGTTTCTGGAACAGCTGTTTCTGTTACTTCTAACTTAATTATCTTTGATTTATCATCTTCATCATTATGACCATTTGTACTTGATTCTGCATTATTTCTTTTGATCAAATTCCTTTTCTTTTTCACCCCTTTGCATTTCGCTTTGTATATTTTCTCCAATGCCAGAACATCTTTTCTGTCAATAGTCCAGTCAATGATTGACGATTCCGCCATTTTGCTCAAGTCTTCTTCTTCATTGTAAGTAGGAATGTCGAGATTCAAAATATTCATCACTTTTTCTAGTACGTCATCTACATAGTAGTTTATTACTAAATCTGCTTTATTGTCCTGAAATATAAAAAGACTAAGTTAATGTGATGTGATCTAAGCTTATTCCTCATTTTTTTTATTTAGATTTAACATAAAATTAATGGCTGATTTGATAAACTTTGAACTTACATGTTTAGTTGGCTGCAGATTACAAATGACTAGTTTTCCCCCAAATTTTGCAGTTTCTATAGGCAAGTTGCCACTTGGAATGATTTGAAGTGTAGTCCCTAAGCATATACTCAGGTCTGCTATGCTGGAAATGAGAAGAATTTTATGACAGTGAAAAGTAGTTTAAAAAAATGGTTTTTCTTAATTACAGAAGAAAACAGGAGATATTACAAAAAATATAAATGCTTTTTACACAAGCATACATACAGCTTACTTAATCAAAATCAAAATTATCTTTATTTGTTTAGACTAATTAAATTAGTTCTTAATAGCAGTGATAGTATTTAGTTTGTCAAAAAATAATTAATAAACATGCAGCATCTTATGAGTTGAAATATGAGCAATTTTGAAACTAAAACATTGTATTCTCTAATCACATAATATGTAGTAATGATAAAACAGGACTTTTGTTCAGATCCCATCATCAAAAAGCATTTTAGTAAGCCAAGATGCGCGCCGCGATAAACGGTTATCACGTCATTTTATCGATTTCGCTCATACATTTTGGCGTCGATAAAAGTTATGGTGGCGCGCATGTTAGGCCTACTGGACACAAATTTTCAGCGAGAATTAGTTTGAAATACCTAGAATGCCACTCAGCCATCAGCAAGTCGTTCTCAGGCAGGCTGTGCTCCCAGTCTAAAACGCCGTCGTAGAGCCGGCCGCGGCATGGCCGCACGCCTATATGCGAGGACGCACACGGCACACCACTGCATTTCTTGCCGACTGTCTCTACAGGGCGGTTGCGGACAAATTGCCTGGAATTATTGTTTAAAAAATTATATTGCTGTTGTGAAATTATTCATAGAAAGTAAACAAATATTTTTGTTTTCAGCAGGATTTGACCACCGACCACAGCTGGTTGGCCATTTGAATGAACCATCTAGCTGTTTAACATCCAGTTTTAGAGACATAAAAGAAATGCAACCCAATTGTGTTTAAAGTAAAAGCAATAAATAGTTTCAGGAAATCTAGAGGTTCTAGAGAAAAATCCAACATACCTTTTGCAAACATTGCATTCATCCACAAACATGTTTCCATGCAGCTCTGCCAAATGCTTCCTAGACAGGCCGGACTTGAGGTGCAGGCCATCTATATTTTGGCTCACTACATACTGCACCTTGTTGCACTCCACAAGCTTCTTCAATATCATGTGAGTTTTGGTTGGTTTTGCATCTGCGAATGACACATTGGTGCTAGGCTTTTTACCCTGCTTCTCGAGGGTCCAAACACCATTAGGACCTCTGGAAATGTATAGTATAGTCACATTAGTGTCTTCTTATTTAAGTTAAACTTTTTTTGAATAATAATTCATACTAACTAACCTGAAATCTGGAATTCCAGCTGATGTGCTAATCCCAGCACCTGTGTGAACAACTACGTGCTTAGACTGGCTTATTAATTGGGCAAGAAGCTCACATTTTTTGTTAAACTTTTCCGGTGGGTCAAATTTCTGAAATAATCACACACAATTTTAAAATTATAGACGAGCTTACAAACTTGTTTTATCTCAATCTTTAAGCGCCAATACCTCTGGAACACCAAGAATTCCTTTATGTTCATATGGGGATAAACCTTCTGCATAATTACAAGACATATTTATTCATAAATACAATACATACATTCAGAGAAATAAATTGATTCGCGAAAATTATTTCAGAACAACCTCCATTGTTTACAATATTTTGACAACTTATAGTGATGTTGTGATAGTATGCTAAATGGGCCAATTATCACTATTCAATTGAATGTTCAATTGCTTTTGTTCTAATTATCTGTGCTATATGACAGTAAGCTAAAAAAAAGTTTTATGTCAGTTTTTGTTTGACAGAAGTGCTAGTAATTTCGCGTCCCGTATTCCCGTTTTTAATTTTCTGTTCTAACTTTATTTGATCTAATTTCTTCGAAACCGAATGAAAAGAGTTAATCACGACAGTAACTAATTAATTGTCTTTGCAAAATGAATCGCAGAAGGGCTCATGATGATGACGATGTTTACGGTAAGCTAAGAGGTTATATTCGAGATTGTTGACGATGCAAAAGCAAAAATCTTATTTCTTACTTACTTTTCAGAGCGTTTGCATAGAAAAAGACGTCGTGTGTCGGAAAATCAAGAAATAGAAGACAGGTTGGAATCCCTAATTTTAAGAGTGGGCGAGAAAAGTAGCTCAACTTTGGAGAGTAATTTAGAAGGCTTAGCGAGTGTTTTAGAAGCAGATCTCAGTACATTTCGAGTGAAAATCCTACGTATTCTCACTGAATGTGCTATTCGAATGCCGGAGAAATGCACTATTTATGCGACATTGGTTGGATTGCTCAATGCGAAAAACTATAACTTTGGTGGAGAGTTTGTGGAATACATTGTGAAAACTTTCAAGGAAAACCTGAAGACTGGCAAATGGAATGCAGCTCGGTATTGTTTAAGATTCATTTCTGATTTAGTCAATTGCCATGTGCTGGCTGCATCCTCTTTATTGACCCTTCTGGAGACTTTGGTAGATTGTGCAAATGAGGATGGTGTTCCCCAAGTGAGGAGAGATTGGTTTGTGTTCGCCGTGCTGTCCGCCCTGCCGTGGGTAGGGCGGGAGCTGTATGAGAAGAAGGAATCTCAACTGGAGCACTTGCTTGTAACTATTGAAGTGTTTTTGAACAAGCGCAGCAAGAAACACTGGCCGGCACTCAAGGTGTGGTCGGCAGACTCTCCTCATTTGCAGGAGGAGTACTTAGACTGCCTTTGGGCTCAAATCAAGAAGTTGAGACAGGATAATTGGTCAGAGAAACATATTCCAAGACCATACCTTGCCTTTGATTCTATTTTGTGTGAGGCTTTGCAGCATACACTGCCTGCTATTCAGGTAATTTAAATATACTTACTTGCTGCTAGTTTAAATATAAATGAATGATATTACTGTCTAGATTCTTCAGTTTAAATTCCACTGTCTTGTGACCCAAAAAAAATGTAATAAGTGAAATTTTCTGCATTTCAGCCACCACCTCATAATGACGGCGACTCATATCCGATGCCGCGCGTCATCTTCCGCATGTTTGACTACACAGACTGCCCTGATGGCCCCGTTCTCCCTGGGGCACATTCCATTGAGAGATTCCTCATCGAAGAACACCTCCACAACATTCTGGAGGCCTACCACCTTGAACGCAAGGAGTGTGCTGCTCAGCTCCTATGTTTCCCGTACAAAGCTAAAATACCATTAGAATACTGCATTGTTGAAGTGATATTTGCTGAACTGTTCAATCTGCCCAGACCGAGATACCTGGAGATTTGTTATGGGTCTATTCTTATTGAGCTTTGTAAGCTGCAGCCGTCTACAATGCCTCAAGTACTGGCTCAGGCCACTGAGATACTGTTCCTGAGAATTGACACCATGAATGTAGCAAGTTTTGACAGGTAATATCACACACTAATTTTAGCCTTAGTTCTGACCTATTTTATGAAACTTTATTACTTGTGAGAATGTTAAAAAGTACACTAAAGCCTTGGGCAGACCAAATATTTAGTAGCAGTAGCAGCGCAGTTTGAATGCGGGCCCGCGCAAGTTGTAATACAAGAAACTCTGAAGTGTGTCACACCAAATTTGAACGCGGGCCCGCGCTCCAACTGCGCCGCACTGCAACTGCCGAAATACAAACGAGGCGGCGCGGGAGCGGGACAGAAGCGGCGCGAACGCGGGCCCGCGCTGTTGTATTACTATGGCGGCTATTAGCATGACACACCGGACTCAGGGCGAGACAACCGCCCGCGTTGCAACTGCTTTGAAACTGCGCTGCTTTCAGTGTGCCTCAGCCGTGCTGCAACTGACCCGCACTGCTTCTGACCCGTGTTTGGTCTGTGGAAGCCTTAACCCTAATAGCATACAAGCCCTAAAAACTATTGTTAAACACTAGTTGTCTCTTTGTAAGTGAAAAAATATTAATTTCCTACATTTATTAGCATAGAACATCAATTGATGGTGTTACACCACGGTTTTATGAGTGGGTTAGGTCCAAATTATGTGATATGTACCCAGTTGATTTTATTCAGTAAGTTTAGATATGTATGGTGCTGAATTAATTTTCTTTTTAAATTTCCAGGTTTGTGACATGGTTTTCTTACCACTTGAGCAACTTCCAATACCGCTGGTCCTGGGATGACTGGGAGGGATGTCTGCAGTTGGAAGCTGACCATCCTAAGCCAAGATTTATCAGAGAAGTCCTAGGAAAATGTCTTAGGTATGTTTAGCAAGATGTGACAACTTTTTGTTTGTATTATGTTAGTTTGAAGAAAGATATAATTTTTATTTATATTATTTTCAGGCTCTCATATCATCAAAGAATTAAGGACATAACACCAGAGACATTTGCATCCCTTGTGCCACTGAAACCAGAGCCCATCTACAAATATTCCATGGAAGGAGCAGGTAAGAAATAACCACCACAAAATATTTTTTGTTTTTTCTTTATTTTATAAAAATACTTTATATCACCTAAGACTACACTTACCTAGTTTCAGGAAATATGTACATTCGGTAACACGTCTTACCAGGACTTGTGCAAACAGTGAAAGCTTGTCAATTCTAAATAAATGCTTTAAAATTGTAATGCTATAAAACCTTTCCATTTAAAAGAATCGCACCCGCAGAGGCGTTTTTGTTCAGTTTACGTGAGATCGACGACAGGAATTACAGATTAAAGCTGCACAACTGAGTATTATTTGAGTAAAGAAAAAAGATCAGTCTATTCCATGGCCATTAATTCTAGTAAGCTGTACGAACGCTCGCGATAATCGTCGTAGTCCTTGTCGTTAGTGTCTCTGGACGATTCGTTCACGTCCTCGTTGTCAAACGGCGACACGTCGTCGTCTATCAGCGTCTCGTGTTCGTCTTCGTACTCCACGTCATCAACCTCGTCGGGATGTCTGTTCTTTCTATTCCCGTCTAAATTACCCAGGAATTCTTCAAAGTCCTCATCAATTTTCAAATACTTTTCGTGATTTTCACTCTCCTCTTCGTCTAATTCCTGTTTTGGTTTACTATCCTTCATATTGTCTGTCGTATCGTCGTAATTCAGTTTGTCTAATATTTCATCAAGTAAATCTATGCCTGTTGAACTTTTGGTGGAACTTGGAGTGGGTGTCGTTGTTTCCAGCACCTCTTGTTCAGGGAATAGCGTCGTCGTAGAAACTAGATGATGATTTTTCTTCTTCTTTTTACATTTTTTAGTCTTGTTCTTCGGGACGCTATGTGGTGTGGTGATAACAGTTTGTTCTGTGACTATTATATCTTCCTCGATTTCGTTAGTTCTTTCGCTTGGCGTAGTTGAGGTGACACCAAAAATGAATTCTGAGTGATCTTCGGCTTCCTGTTGATCATCGTTTTTGTTAATTTTTGCCTCCTCCATTTCTTCACTATCATCTTCATCATCTTCTCGGTCGTCGTGGTGCTGTGTGTAAGCGGCGGGATTGTGATAATAGTCATTCGTTTCGTCGTCAGTAGGCTGCGTCGTCACTGGGGCTGCTTGTGTACTAGCAGCAGTACTGGCTGGAGTAGTGGTGCTAGTCTCAAATCTACTTGAATAGGAATCCTTTTGAACCTCATCCCCGTGAGTCGTGTATCTAGATGTAGTTGACATTCCGTATCCTTGGAAGTTAGATCCTTTCCTCCTGGGTGGATATTTGCCAGTGGGTGTGACTTTTTTCTCGGTTGTGTTGGTATTTTGATTTACGCTCCACCGGTCATGTTTTACGGAAGTGCCTTTTTGCATTAAAGTGGATATTCGGAAGCGGTTTTTGTTTTTGGGTTGCGTAGGTTTGGTAGTCTCGGTTTTTGCTGTGGTCTCTTCATAGGAACTTCTTGTGGTCGGCGCTGGTGTCGTTGTTGACGTGGTGGTGGTGGATGTTGTACTAGTTATTGTTGGAGATTGCTCTGTGGTTGTTGTTGATGTTTTTTCTTTAGGTTTCCACGTTTTGGGCGCTCCAGTAGCGGCTGAACTCGCCTGTGGTGTCAAGTCAGATGGTTTCTTGATAGTCGACTTCTCGGGTGCCTTCGTAGTGGTTGTGACTCGTTTGTGTTTCTTCACTTTATCCGGTTTCACGAACTTGTGCGGCGGACGAGTACGTTTCTTAGGGCCAGGCGTGGTAGTCGTGGTTGTAGTAGTAGTCGTAGTGGTAGTTTTCTCTTCATACGCCTCTGTGGATGTAGTTGCCTTTTTATTTGACGATTCCATAGAAGGAGTGGATTCTTCTATGCTGTCTACTTGCGAATCCTCAGTCATCGGCCTCTTAGGTTTATGAGAGTCCATTGGCGTAGTTTTCGTAAAAGCACTCAACAGGTCAGCCCATTGCATGTCGTCTTCTTGGGAGTCGTTATTCACAGTGATGATGTCGGGCGCTGTCGTCGTAACTCGTTGTGATTTTATATTTTCGTGTTTTTTCGGCGGTTTCTTACTAGTTGGCTTTCGCGTGTTTTTATCGCCATGTCTGTCACTATGGTAGACTTCTATGTCTTCAAAGTCAGACTCTGTGTTGTTACTTGGAAGTATCGGCCTAAAGGCAGACTCGTGTGATGTTTCTGGATTTGAGAATAACTGTCCATCGATGAGCTGGGGGCTCGGGCGGAAGTCTATAGGTCTTTTGGGAGGCTTTGGTGCATGACTGAACTTTAGTGGCGGCATAGGTTTAAAAGGCTTTTTACCTTCCATTGTAACGAACACTCCGGGTGGGGCATTGTAAATTGGTGGTCTGACATGTTCCGAGAAATAACTAACCTTCATTGGTCTAGGTTTCGTGTATGGTTTGTAAACCGGGGGCATTTCGGGAATTTTTGTTGTTTCTTCTACGACGGTTGTAGCGTTGGTACTATCTAAGGTTTCGTTCTTAGGTGTCGTACTGGGATGAGACATAGGCGGTGTAGGCATAACTGCAGGTCTTGTTGTTTTCACTATATTACTAGGTGATATATATCTATGGTCTGGGGGCTGCATGGGGAACTGATGGTTTATCCCGTCGACGTCGAGGTAATGGTGCTGCATGTGACCGACAGGAGGAGCTGACAGCGGAGGCCTGTATTTGTATACGTTAGGTTTATACGCGAACGGCATTAGTCGCTTCTGTTGATGTTGATCGCTCGGCATTCCCACATATCCCACTTTAGAATATTGATGATAAATGGGCGGCGCGTACGGATTTGGTTTATATCTGGGAGGAGGCGGTTCGGGGTACGAGTCGTCGTCCGAAAAGAACGAGGAAAATATTCTGTCTAGACCGTGACTGTAGAATCGACCCTGGTTGTTGTAATGCTTGGGAGCGATGTTTTTGTGGAACCAAACCGCCCTTTGCGGCCGGGGTGTCTGCGGGCGCGCCGCCGGCTGATAAACGGGACGCTCCTGGGAACGTTCCTGCGGAGTCCCGAGTAACGTGTCTGGAGTATTTTCACGCACAGTGAAAGTTCTGACAGGATTTTCATAAGGCCTTTTTTGTCTTTTCGGGAGTTGGGAATTCACCGAAAAGGTCAACTCATAATGATATCTCCCGGGAGACGTTTCGGCGTCTCGTTGCCGCACGCGCTTCACTGACCAGATGGCTTTGACGCCCTCCAAGCACTTGTCGTCGCCGCACTCTTCTTTCGATCGTTCGTCCTCAGCGAAGCGGAAGCCCCCGTTCTCCTCGATCAGCCGTCCCCTGGCCATGATGGTGACGTCGCCGAACAGGGAGTGGTCCTCGTCCTGGATGCGGTCGAAGGGGGCGCGTTTGATTTTCTCCCAGAGGTCGTGGTCGTCGACCTCCTTGGAGGCTTCAGGCTTGGCGTCGGGCTCGACGACGGCGCCGCGGGCGATGAGCTGGTCGATCTTGTCGCGCACGAGGGTCAGGTAGACGCTGTGGCGTAGCGCATCCTCCCAGTAGTGCGCGGGCACGGCCACGGCGGGCGGCTCTGTGCGGATGGCCTCGTGCAGCGTGCCCACGCGCGCGTCGCGCTTCTCGTAGTTCCACTCGTCCAGCGGGATCGGTATCGGCCTGAAGTCATCGTCTGAGGCCCGGCTTCCTCTCTCTATCTGAAAAAGCGAGCGATGAATAAGTAAAGACTAAAGTACGCTTTGCTTATGGAAAAAAAATGTACGCTGAATATTTGTGTATGCGTTTGAAAGTAAAATGTATATCGGGAAAGTGCCGCACGCTAGCGTGCGCGGCCGTTCGCGTGCCGCCCGTCCAACCCCTCCGCGATTAGAGTTTCCAATCGACAATTTAATATGAAATCTTTTTATGATCTTCCTCTGTAACGTTAGCTTTTTCCTTTTTGGCGTTCGTTTCGCAACTGAATATTCTAAGCTGCCAGACCTCACAATAGTGCGGCTCCAAAAACATTAATTGGGTGCAAAATGGCGTTAAAGCATTGTTTTGAAACTCTCCCACAAGTTGAGTGTTAATCTCTTATAGGTGAAGGTTAAGTTGAATCTAATTTGGCAGTTTTGTTTCTTTTTATTAATGTTAGTTAGTAAAGTTTTTGGCAGCTTAATTATAAAATATAATTTATTATCGTTTGTCCTTAGAGTTGGTCTACACACTAACATAACTATACTACAAAATTGCTTATTGAGTCGCCTCACCATTGCTTTCGATATGATAGGATAAGTTATTTATCTCGGATCAGATAGTGATCTAGCCCCACATAGCTGCCCACCGTGGCGTGACCATTACGTTTCTCAAACGTAACTTTTATTACTTGTGTGTGAATCATGAGAACATACCATGGTTATTGGGTATTATTCAAAAAACATAATTTTTTTTAATACTAATAACATGGGGACAAAATAATATTAAAATTAATACAAGTTTTCAACTTGTAAAATGAACATTTTAGGGACGTCTTAGATACATTTAAATTTATTCATTTATTTAAAGTAAATAAATAAGAGAAATGAGTGAAATAAAGTAGTTTAAAGAATGTATTTAGCTAGATGTATATTATATTATTATCTACCTAAAAGCTTTCGTTATTCAGTTATATGTATATTCATCAATTCATCGTTATTCGTTTTAAAAATGAATTTGATGCAACTGGGGTTCTAAAGAAACCACTGCACTAGATTTTTGGAGAGGTACTTTGCGATGGTAAAAATATTACTATTTATATCGATTATGTATAACTGGCCTTCTGACCGCGGCTTCGCCCGCCTGGAATTTTGTTTGTCACAGAAAAACTTTATCGCACGCGTCCCTGTTTCAAAAACCGGGATAGAATTAATATACATTATGATTCCTATAATAAATAAAAATAATAATATCGCCTATCATTCAGTAGACGGAAAATATTTTCATTTTATTCAACATAAAAATTCCCATAACACTAGTTTACAATATGACTAAAACATTGCTTATGTTTTTATAGCGTTTCCGACTGAGCGCGATTGTCAATAGTGATGCGCCTGAGTGATGCCGTACCCAGTGTTTTATTAAGCTAAAATATTTTTAATATCTATAAAATAAACTGACATCACTATTTTAAGTTTCAATTATTGACACGTTGATTGAAAGTTCTTCGAATTTCAGGAAACGGATATAATATTAGAACCAATTAACAAATGCATTTATTGAAATTATCCCAACTAATATTATAAGTGCGAAAGTAACTCTGTCTGTCTGTCTGTCTGTCTGTCTGTTACGCTTTCCCGCTTAAACCTCGCAACCGATTTTGATGAAATTTGGCATAGAGATAGTTTGAGTCCCGGGAAAGAACATAGGATAATTTTTATCCCGGTTTTTGAAACAGGGACGCGCGCGATAAAGTTTATCTGTGACAGACAAAATTCCACGCGGGCGAAGCCGCGGGCGGAAAGCTAGAGTATTTTATAAATAATTATTGTTTTTAGTAATTAAGTTAAGTTAGGTAGGTTAAGTTTTTTATTTTTTTTTAACGAAATATACGTGAATGGATTTGTTTGTCACTTTATTGCATTTTGAATGATATTCAAATATTTATTTATGATATTGGTAGATATTGGAAATAATATTATTGAGTTATTTTTTATAAACATATAAAAGACACCAAATTATAGTTCTGTTATTTTATTGTCAAACTTTTTTTTATTCACGTATTGAGGGACGCGCGATAGCCTTGCTTCTTGACGAACTGAAATGCACATGAGCGGAGCCGCGAGCTAAAGGCTAGTCTAGAATTAACTCATATTGTTTACGTGAGATATTATTATGAATTTCCACGTAAAGATTAGATTTACAATACGCAGTCGCATTTGATTGCTCCACTTTGCCTGGGAGTATCTCATCCAGACACAATGGCTGCCATAAAGGTCATTGTCTACGGTTATTATGTAGTTTCATTTCATTAATAGGCGTAAATATTGTTGTTTTAACATAACATTGAAGTTCGATACACTGCAACAATGAGCGGGTTTGTTTATTTAATTTTTCAAAATTTATTTATCACACTTAAAATTCACATCACTATTTAATAGTTTTAAACTTTTTCATCGATATTTTATAATACTCGAATAAACTTTTTTTTGTTTGCCTTGATTGCCGTCAATTGAGACACAAATAAAAATAACTTGCAACTTAATTTTCGTACAAAAAACCGATAAATTCCAAAAATTTCTGCACATAAATCGCGATCGCTCAATTATAGCATCACCACATTCACGAAAAATATGCGACAGTGATTTATACTTACAATTAGCGCGAAGAAAACGCATAGCAACGCGGATCGCATCTTGGTACATTCGCACTGCACGAGTGTTCGCACGAATACGGGCGGCGCGGGCGCACCGGGCAGCGGGCACTGTCTACTGGCGCGCCGCGGAAACTAGCTGAAACTGTAAACAATAATGTTGCCCGCGACGGCATATTATTCAAATCGCACATCTTGAAGGGAAAGTGCTCGCGGCGGTAGATGGACGAGGGATGTTTTATGTATTGAGTTAGTTGTATTTTATGATTGGGGCATTAGGTTATGCATATCAGCGTAGCACCCTAACATTACAGTTAGGGCGGCAGTTCTGAAGAAGAAAGTTTTGGGGAATTCTATTTTTTATATATTTTAAATATCTCAGTGGAAATCTTCGTTAAGACGTTTTGATCTAAAAATTCAGCTGGTTTAATAGCTTATAAAAATTATGTTAGTTAGATTTGATACAATTAACTTAATGGAACTTTAACAGCGTGTCTTTATAACGTTAGAGGCTAAAATTATCTAAATTTTCACTTTTTTTGAAGATGGTAAAAAGCTATCTTTTGATGTCGTGTAAAGGCGGTGACGACGTGTACAATTTTTATACAGCCGTATGTTTACCAGAGTTCTCGTGCCGTTTGATCCGAATGATATGCGAATCCCCTGAAATAATTAAAATTGCCGATGCTTTATTTAAGAAAGTTTTCCAGTTGGTAGTTTTAGAGTTAGAATTCCATTAATTTGAAAGAAAGCTTTACGTTTCATTAAACACCGTACACTAACTGCTACTTGGTTGCCAGTTAAACACAAAATTGTTTCCTAATAAGTAATGGTAACATAGCATAGTATGTGGTTGAAAATTTCTGCCGTTTGTAATTAGATCTTTGCTGAGTTAACGAGTTATCTCGCTAATGCCCGGCGCATTCCGTTCTTCTTACCGAATACAATAGGAAGTAATTGATTTTATTTAACACACTCCACTATTTTATTTGCTCATAAACACTATTTATCGTTCACTCATAATATTGTTTGAAGAAACTTATCGTATCTAGTTCCGGTATATTTTATTTCTAGTTTAATTTCATTGTACATATAGACTTTTAATTCATTATTGAATTGTTGTAAAATATTATGCGCATTTTGCGTGACATATGATGATGTAATGCGTGTATCGTATATACTCGTATAGTAATTATTTCCTACCTTTAACAATGTTTTTCTTACGCGAAAAAAGTTACTCAATTGTTGAATCACCAACGGTCACTTCGCGAGCATAAGCGACGTTATTAGTATCAAATAATACTGATTTACAAAAATATTTTCAAATTTGGGTAGTAAAATATAATAAGAGTCGTTTAATCTTAATTTTACATTGCTGCAGTCGTAATACGATGTCATTATTGGTCCAATAAACATTTTATTGCAAGCTAAAACGTTATATTCGGTAGAGAATATTACGTAATCCTGATTGACAGTAATATTAGTCCCATGGAAATGGATTTTCCCTGGCGCATATCGGGACGTATCTGATCAAGATAGTAAAACTCATTACCGTCGGATGTGGTTGCGGCATTCGCCAGTACAGTGGGCTGCGCAGGAATCTGTATTCGTAACACAGTCCTGTCTAATTTTGAACCTTATGTTTTTGAAATAAAGTGCCGTTCCTTTGCAGCTGAAGCGAGAGCCTAAATTGTTTCACATACACATGTTTCCTACTCTTTTTTAATACTAAAAACTAAACCCATCAAAAACAATACTTGTCAAAAAAACCAAGTCTCGCAACTCAGTTGTTCTACGGTAAAAAGTTGTTAGATCCATGTAATACCAAGTCCAGGCCAGGAAATCTTTAACGTTTTACATAAATTATTGACTTGGCCATCGCACTAAATAATTTAATTTACACGTGTTTTCATGCGATGGCCAAGTCAATATATTTATGTAAAACGTTAAAGATTTCCTGGCCTGGACTTGGTATTACATGGATCTCACAACTTTTTACCGTAGAACAACTGAGTTGCGAGACTTGGTTTTTTTGACAAGTATTGTTTTTGATGGGATCTCATTTCTTTTTGTATTTTGTAGACAGCAGTTATGTATCTAGAAAACTGGACCGAAATTGAAAAATTTTACTCGACTTGGCGGTTGCACTACCGTGCCCCCAAATATTTTAGTTTTTCCTTGATTCATACACCAAACACTACTTATATTCCAAATTTGAAGCTTCTAGGTCTGCTAGAAGTGCCTTAGAATTTTGATGATCGGTGAGTCAGTCAGTGAGTGACAAAATTAAGTAACTTTGACCCGTTATAATTCTTAAACTACTGGTTCAAATTGAATGAAATTTTAAATATACCGTGTCTTTACAATGCCTGCATAGCTAATGAAAATTCAGCCTTCTAGTTTTATCCACAACGAAGTTACAGGCGGTCGAAAATGGCCTGAATTGCTTCGAGAAAAGGATGGTACGGCCGTGCCGCTTTTTTGCTCGACTTGGTGGGGGCACTGCCGTGCCCCCAGATTAATCACGAGGAGCTCGATTTTTAGTTATTTTCATCCAGCTGTTGCCCACAATCTCTTTGAGGTCGTCGGTTCATCGAGCAAGGAAAATTGGTGTACATCTCTTAATAACGTCCAACACTTCATAAACATATTTTATTAAAAAAAAGTATTAGAAACAAATATTTTAATATTCAACAATACACGATCATTACTTGCATATCGGTCAGGAGAGCAAAATAATACAAGTATACGCATACTTGTTTTACACACGTAAAACAGTAAAAAAATAATTAATCGTTCGATATTATTTAGTGCCGCGACATTTCATGATGTCTGAAATCGCGGGCGAGGGCGGGGAGTGAAACGCGGGCGGCGCGGCGGGCGTCGCGTGCGCACTTTCCATCTCGCTTTTCGCCATTTTTTCCAACCGTTCCCGCCGCACGCGGATACAAAGAACACATAAGTTTCTAGAACATGCACTTTGAATATTTTCAACAGATTTATTTTTCACGTCTAAATAGTATTTTAATAAGAAAACTGAAATAATTGGGTTGGAATAATTAACGCTGAATGTTAATGCTGTAGTAGCGTGGTGTACATTAAAGACTGAATCCCGACTGTTATTTATGTATGATCGATCATGGATAAATAAAGTATATTTGTAAGTAATTAAATAAGATGAAATATACCCGATTGTGCGTCAATTTTAAAATTCCTGAGTACATAAATATTTATTATTTCAAACATTTTTCCTAGCGTTTTTATACTTATATTATAGTCCAATAATTAAAATAAAATAATTAATTAGTGTTCGGTGTAGTAGATAATATCTACTAGATCGGAAAACTGAATATAGTTTCGGTTAGCACCGCTTGGAGGGTTAACGTGTATCTTAATCGAATTCAAACAGGTAAAATATAATTGTTGTTTACCGCCTGCTTTTCTAGCGTACATAATCTGTGCACGGAATGCAATTGAGAATTCGATATTTTGCTAATATGCTACTTACTGCCGTCATTTTTGTGTGCATTAGGCAATTTTAATCCCTATATCCATAGAGCTAGAGTGAGTGTTTCTACGCGGTAGTTGTTGGCTATTCCAAGCGAATGTGATCAATTGTTGTAATTATTTACGTGCGTATGAGATGTGGTTATGCATGGACAGATAGGGAATTTGTCCGCTTTCCTTGTTCATAAGTGAATAATGTTATTGAAATAGAGTAAGAGTTTTAACTTTTTTTTAGAACATGTTCATATATTTTTTGTTTAATTTTGCACATGTTTACAGACTATAAAAATGCGTTGAAAAGCTGTAATTTTTTTCCTGAAAATGGAAACATTTTTCAATTATATTTTTCTTTTTTTTAAGTGTCGCGTTTTATTAATATCTAAAATCTAATCACTGTAAGTCATACTTAATGCGGAAACAAGACGTTTTTATTGAAGAGTGCAAAATAAATGTACCTATACGTTTAATTGTTATTTCCTGGAAAAAATACTAATAATATCGAATTCTGATTGTTTTCAGTTTTCAAAAGTGTTTGCCAAATAATACTTATTTTTTAAACTGGTAAATTCTATTTATTATTTCCGTGAAATGGTTTAAGTATTATAAAATAAAATCGCATAGGAGAATATTATCATCTCTCATTTTAATTTTAGACCCTGTCAATTTGTATCTTATATTAATAATTTTTACATTCCCGAACACTGTAATTCGGGCCTTTTCAAGGCCAGAGTAAATAGGCACATACAGGGCATATGTGTATCATCCTGCACTCAAATAACTGCCTTGTTCTGCATAAAAAAAACCTTAATTTGTCTTTATATCCACACAATATAGTATGAAATGTTTCCTCATATCCTATTACATTGCGAACCTGCAAGATCTTAGGCCTACTAGCAACGAACGAATTCCACAATTACCAATAAAAACTCCGTGTCAGTTTAAAGTTTTTTGTTCGGCAAGATTCCCAAGATCTAAACGCGGGCGATAGGGCCTGTTGCAACTGCCAGTATTGTTCGGAGTACCTATCGGAACCGCGATCAACCGTAATTGCAAGCGTTGCGGACGCTCTGCGTTCGAATGTGTATGATAATTGAATATTGCAACATTTAGCTATAGACCCACATACCATTGATTTACAAATATAGGTCTCTATGTTTGTACTCTATGGTGATTTGGTACAGTGGAATTTATTTTGGAATTCTTGTGTTTTCAGGCATGATTGCGGCGCTTAGCGCCATAAATTCACTTCAGTTTTTTTAATTGTTAATTAATTATGTTTGTAGTGATGTAGTTTATGGTTTGTCTATGAAGAAATACAGCATTATAGTTATTTACTGTTCTATATTTTATAGACTCGCTTAATTTGCATTGAGCTAGATTCTTTCGGCACCTATTGTAATTTTTCAATTTCTTTTTGCATGGTATTGGCGCCTAAAGCTTAATTCTGTAATTCTACAAGGGCCGCAGCGTACTTATCACGTAACATATCATATCGCACTCTTGGTGCAATAACGTCACAATTGAAATAAATGTTTTTTTTGTATTTCTGACGTTATTGCACCAAGTGTGCGATATACAGGGTGGCCAAAACAGTGAGGTCTAAAAGAAAAATTTAGATTCCTTACATCAAGGTGTACCTAAATCACCCCCATGTATATTATACGATTGTGCTTAGTTTAGGAGATAGAGTTAATTTTGTGATTTTTTTAAATTTTATGACCTAGTAGGCTTTAAACATTTTTATCTTTTTTTTGGGTTGACTTTTTTCAGATTTCTTTTTTTCTACAGATTTGTTATGAATTGCAGATGTTTGAAAAAAATAATCACCTTTCTATCTTTGATTCAAGGTACAAAAGTTTTGCTAGAAACATTAAAATTATGCTTTTATCAGAACACTATCAAATTTTCAACTTAAAAGTTTAAGTAAAAAAAAGAACTTCCATAGGTCCAAAACCATTTTAAAAACTGCGCCGTTTCCTGAACATTCATAATAATACAAAAAAAGATCTACTTAATAGGCCACTATTTCCTGTAATCGGTCCACTAAAGTGGTAAGTCGGAGATTCCGTTACATGTTTTTGACTTTCTTAGAGTGAATTAATATTGGGAATCCTCTAAGTTTACATTACGTAGAACAGATTTAGAGCAGTAACTGGACAGAACATGTTTTTATTCTAAACGAGGAAGCTCTTGCCCTTCATCACACCTGGTGGAAACTGATGATTATGCTGAAGGTGGAAGGGAACTTCAACTACAAAGGAACTATGGCTTCCTACCTCCAAATTCCGGAACACATTGTTATTTTAAGTAAGTTTTGATGACCATAAACCAAATATCCCTCCTTCTTCTTCTCACTGTAGTAGGTATTTCAAGGGTAATAGTAAAATGTAACAACTGCCTCTGTCTTCAAGTGGTAAGAGGTAAGCTTCAGAGGTCCCGGGTTTGATTCCCAGTGGAGGTGAAATTTTCTGCTCGGTTTGGTTGGTGGTAGGGTTTGATCTAAGTCTGCCTGGCTAGCAACTCTATTTTCCTAAGTCTGTCACTATAACAATAATGTTAAAAGCATTACTGTATTCCGGCATTTGGAGGTAGGAAGCCATAGTTCCTCTGTAGTTGAAGTTCCCTTCCACCTTCAGCCTAATCATCAGTTTCCACCAGGTGTGATGAAGGGCAAGAGCTTCCTCGTTGAGAATAAAAACATGTTCTGTCCAGTTACTGCTTTAAATCTGTTCTACGTAATGTAAACTTAGAGGATTCCCAATATTAATTCACTCTAAGAAAGTCAAAAACATGTAACGAAATCTCCGACTTACCACTTTAGTGTACCGATTACAGGAAATAGTGGCCTATTAAGTACATGATTTTTTGTATTATTATGAAAGTTCAGGAAACGGCGCAGTTTTTAAAATGGTTTTGGACCTATGAAAGTTCTTTTTTTTACTTAAACTTTTAAGTTGAAAATTTGATAGCGTTTTGATAAAAGCATGATTTTAATGTTTCTAGCAAAACTTTTGTATCTTGAATCAAAGATAGGAAGGTGATTATTTTTTTCAAACATCTGCAATTCATAAGAAATCTGTCGAAAAAAAGAAATCTGAAAAAAGTCAACCCAAAAAAAAGATAAAAATGTTTAAAGCCTACTAGGTCATAAAATTTTAAAATATCACAAAATTAACTCTATCTCCTAAACTAAGCACAATCGTATAATATACATGGGGGTGATTTAGGTACACCTTGAGGTAAGGAGTCTAAATTTTTCTTTTAGACCTCACTGTTTTGGCCACCCTGTATGTTTTTCAGACCTAAATAGATTCCCTTTTTTATCAAATCAAATCAAATTAAATATATTTAATTTGCGAACATGGGTATTACGTAGGTGTTACAAGTATTTTTAGTATCTCCATCTTCCACCTTGCAAAGTTGGCAGTCTTACTGTATAGTATACATTTTCCTTTAAAAGCAAGCTAAAGTTTTTCTTCTGTGTTGTCCCCAGCGGCCCTCCCGGGCACCGAAGCAGCGCACCAACTGGTGGTGAACGTGCGCAACAAATGCACTCCTGAAGAGGCGCTGAACGTGCTACGAGACCTCCCTAACCCGTTAAGGTATTGAGTTCATTCTGTGTTTGTTTCTATTTCAAAAGATGATCCTATATTTTATTATCAATTCCAGTTTCTTAGACAAGTTGGTTTTCCAATCTGACTTACATTTTTCACTCAAAAACAAAGAAATGGAATGGAAGAACTATTTGACCTATTATTTAACCTATTATTAAATTTATAATTTATACAGTAACCATGGATTTTTTAAATCTTAGATGGTGGCCTAATCTATTCATCATCATCATCAGCCTATTGAGTAATTCACTGTTGAACATATGCCTAATACGCGTCAATTTACCCTGTCCCTGGCTGTATGCGACAACAGCTTCCGCCTGTGAGCGTTTGCAACTCGACACTCCATCTAAGTTCTGCTACTGCGTCCTTGACTTTGAATGTATAGTCTGAAGGTTTAGTGTGAGTTTACATCAAAGCGCGTTAAAAACATATGAAGATTTTAGTTCTTGAAAGTAGCTGTACAATTCGTCATACATTTAATGTCACTTTTTTACGCAGTCGACATCGAATGCGTTTGACGTAAACTCACACTACGCTCCCTGATGTGCTGTCAATTATTCAGAAGATTTTTTATATCAAATAACCCTGTATTTGTAAAGTATAATCTGTATGGTTTTGAAGGGAGGGTGAGCAGCCGGCAGCGGCGCAGGCGGCTCCTCATAATCCATTGAAGATAGACGTGTTCGTGCAGACGCTGCTTAATCTCGGCAGCAAGAGCATCTCGCATAGCTTCGCCGCCATCTCCAAGTTCCACTACGTGTTCAAGGCAAGTTGGCTCTTATACAGCTGCAATAAGGCTGACTTTACAACCGCTAAGATCGACGTGTTCGCTTCGCCGCCATCTCCAAGTTCCACTACGTGTTCAAGGCAAGTTGGCTCTTATGCAGCTGCAATAAGGCTGACTTTACAACCGCTGCGATCGACGTGTTCGCTTCGCCGCCATCTCCAAGTTCCACTACGTGTTCAAGGCAAGTTGGCTCTTATGCAGCTGCAATAAGGCTGACTTTACAACCGCTGCGATCGACGTGTTCGCTTCGCCGCCATCTCCAAGTTCCACTACGTGTTCAAGGCAAGTTGGCTCTTACGCAGCTGCAATAAGGCTGACTTTACAAACCGCTGCGATCGACGTGTTCGCTTCGCAGCCATCTCCAAGTTCCACTACGTGTTCAAGGCAAGTTGGCTCTTATGCAGCTGCAATAAGGCTGACTTTACAAACCGCTGCGATCGACGTGTTCGCTTCGCCGCCATCTCCAAGTTCCACTACGTGTTCAAGGCAAGTTGGCTCTTATGCATTTGCAATAAGGCTGACTTTACAACCGCTGCGATCGACGTGTTCGCTTCGCCGCCATCTCCAAGTTCCACTACGTGTTCAAGGCAAGTTGGCTCTTACGCAGCTGCAATAAGGCTGACTTTACAAGCCGCTGCGATCGACGTGTTCGCTTCGCAGCCATCTCCAAGTTCCACTACGTGTTCAAGGCAAGTTGGCTCTTACGCAGCTGCAATAAGGCTGCCTTTACAACCACTGCGATCGACGTGTTCGCTTCGCCGCCATCTCCAAGTTCCACTACGTGTTCAAGGCAAGTTGGCTCTTACGCAGCTGCAATAAGGCTGACTACAACCGCTGCGATCGACGTGTTCGCTTCGCCGCCACCTCCAAGTTCCACTACGTGTTCAAGGCAAGTTGGCTCTTATGCCGCTGCAATAAGGCTGACTTTACAACCGCTGCGGATCGACGTGTTCGCTTGCCGCCATCTCCAAGTTCCACTACGTGTTCAAGGCAAGTTGGCTCTTACGCAGCTGCAATAAGGCTGCCTTTACAACCCGCTGCGATCGACGTGTTCGCTTCGCAGCCATCTCCAAGTTCCACTACGTCAGAGTAAATACAAATGAGTAGGTCATCTTCATAGAAACGCACCGAGCGCGGTTTGTATGTGAGCGCGCCAATACGTATGCGGCGCGCACGCACACACTGACAAAATTTGGCGGGGATTAGCGGGGAGCCAGTCGTGGTTGCGCCACACACGTTGGCGCGCTCACATACAAACCGCGCCCGTGCGTTTCTATGAAGATGACCTACTCATTTGTATTTACTCTGACTACGTGTTCAAGGCAAGTTGGCTCTTATGCAGCTGCAATAAGGATGACTTTACAAACCGCTGCGATCGACGTGTTCGCTTCGCCGCCATCTCCAAGTTCCACTACGTGTTCAAGGCAAGTTGGCTCTTATTTAGCTGCAATAAGGGTGACTTTACAACCCGCTGCGATCGACGTGTTCGCTTCGCCGCTATCTCCAAGTTCCACTACGTGTTCAAGGCAAGTTAGCTCTTATGTAGCTGCAATAAGGGTGACTTTACAATCCGCTGCGATCGACGTGTTCCCTTTGCCGCTATCTCCAAGTTCCACTACGTGTTCAAGGTAAATTGGCTCTTATGCAGCTGCAATAAGGCTGACTTTACAACCGCTGCAATCGACGTGTTCGCTTCGCCGCCATCTCTAAGTTCCACTATGTGTTCAAGGCAAGTTGGCTCTTACGCAGCTTCAATAAGGTTTACTTTAAAACCCGCCGCACAACTTTGATCGGACTAGCCGACTCAACATTCGAGGAACGCGGGTTTGAAACCCGCTACCCCTCGACTATTGTGGTGAGCCCACCATAACACAAGCATACTTGATACCACTTAATTTTAAGCTGCATCGCTGCATGTGTCAAACAAGGCTGTATGTTTCTTTAATAAAGATAAATAAATAAATACTTAGCTTAGTTCAAGTAGTTAACGGGACTGTTAGTAATTTGTGCAATATAAATTACTAATTTTCTTTAAAAAAAAGTTCATTTTGTTTTTCAAATATTCTTTACTCAATTATTTATCTATCCCCTTTTACTTTTCAAGTTATTATTGCCTAATAGGCTTCCTTTTTATCGTGCCAGTATAAAATAATGTCTTAAACGTTTTTTATTAAAATAAATAGTTGGCGCTATGTTCTTTTATCGAATATGTGTAGCGCATGAAACATACGCGTTTGACATGCAATATTTTGATACAAAACAGACTAAATAACTCATATTTTATTAATTTTTAACTAGTGATTTTTATTTTATTACTTAATACTGTCTGAGAACGATATCAATCACAATATACTCAGTAATCGATCATTAATTAATTTAATTAATTTATTTAATTTAATTACAAGGTTAGGCTTATAATCTAACATTTCTTATATCACTAAACATAAAAATGTTTGTTGTGACATTGCACATTCATCGCAATAGCTTATAAGTATAAAAAATAATATTATAGGAAGGCGGTAGGTATCAATAAATTTGCCAGCTGGAGGTGAGTCGCACGACGCGATACTACGTCGACTCGGGTCGAGCGTTCCGCTAGTTATTTTTTGCAACGTACCTACAGGGTGTCTTCATGTTTATGTAATACAAGTTATGNCAGCAAACTTTGAATATAATCAATAAAAATTTGTTACAATAATATTTGTAGTTAAAAATAACATGTTTTTTGTTAAATAACACCTGTACAAAATATTTCTCTAAAAGTAGGTTTTACTACTTCTTAGAAAAAAATCGATAGATAAATCGCTATGGTTTAGTTATGTGACATCTCTATAACTTTCAAACTCGAAACGTCATACGAATCATCTTAGGTGAAAAGCCCCCCTAGACAAAACGCACTTTTTGATCGAATCGAAAATCGAATCCGTCAAAACTTACTACCATACAAAAAAGGGGCTTTTCGACCACTTTTCGACTGGTTTGCGATTATAATTTGCACTTTGTCTAGACCCAAAGGACTATATAGATGACCCACGCTGAACTGTCCCACCAAACTCAATGACAGGGGGGCGCTACCATCGTTCAACTAAGTATATGGTTTCCAACATGGCAAAAATCTGAACCAGCGATCCGGTATAGACGGTGGCGCCCCACTGTCAATGTCATCGACAGGACAGTCCAGTATTTTGGAACTATAGTGTGAGTTTTCATTTCATCACTAGTGAGCGCGTTTAAAAATGACATTAAATGTATGACGGATTGTACAGGGAAACGTTCAAAACTAAAATTTTCATACATTTTTTAAACGCGCTCACTGATGAGCGCGTTTGATGTAAACTAACATTCAGCCCACTGGTAATTTAAAATTAATTAAGTTTTTAAGACCAGAATTAAGGGTCTTTTTAAAAAAGTTGTGGTTTTGAATTATTACGGTAAGGTGTCAAACTGTCTATTGTTTTCTAAATTGTATTGAGCGAGCGGATTAATAACGTGTAATGGTGGACTTTTTAACTAGCGTTTTCGTGAAAATGAAGTTCTTGTCTCTCTGTGAGATCTCAGTAGAGTCAAGTCTTTACTGAAACTCAGTGAAAAGGGCGAATATCATTTAACGTTATCAATCATCATTCATTATCACAAATATCCCAATTTTGTGTTAACTTCAGGGTTAGAGCCGCAACTGACTCAAAAACAACTTCGCACACAAAATAAAAATACTCTTAGTTTTCCACATTTATTTATAATTCAATAATTAATATTATTTACAATTTCTACATTAATCTAATACTCTACTCGAATTATGAAATGCAAAATGTTAACTTATTATCGATTATCCTATTTATTTATTTGTTCTAAGTGCATTGATTTTAGTGATTTACAGAAACACTACATAATGAATTTAATTTACTTAATAAGTGGCTAATTCAGTTAAATACAAAATTATGATAGAGAACAATAAATAGACGAACGTGAAAAACATGTAAAATACTGATTCCACAACAATTTAATTTAATATGGAAGGTAAAAACGACTTTAATATTAATTTGATAAAAAAACATTTTAAATATCAGCAGTTGATCATAATATTTCCTCTGTATGTGTATTAGATTTTTTATTATACATAGTTTCGAATAATAAAAATTACCTCAGATAGTTCACATTCATATAATTAATCATTATCTAATAAACCAACTTAAATAAGTATTTGTGTAAAATATACAAATGCAATTTTTGTTTGATGGCACAACAAAAGTAAACTGTTGCACCTTTTGAGATAGTAAAAAATGCTACTTTGTTGTCGACTGTACGTATACAATTAAAATTATACATTATACCTACTACCATACTACAACATTAAATAGAATAGATGCTTTATTTTCGTAATTTCATAATATAAAATAATTAATTTAACGAAAAGAAAAAATGGGGTAAAGTAAAATAATATTTTTGTTTGTAATGATATTGCTTGGAAACGAATAATTATTAGAGACATAATAATTTTTTAAAAGAAAATAAATAACTAAACATCTAAAATAATGAAAATGCCTAATTAAACGTATTACGTAATTAAGCGTATTTGCTAAATAAATAAATAAATCAAAGTTATATTAATTTTTAATTAAACTATAGAAAAAATATATCAAACCAAAATTAAAAACTAAGCACACAATATTGTTATTTAAATAAATAGCGTTTTTATATACATCATCTTTGGAACGCGTTGCTACACATGAAGAACACACTGACTAGATTCCACTCGATAGAGATTTCTTATAACATTTTATATTATATATCTCTGATATATTATTATATCTATACTTACTTTACTATATTTAATATAATGCAATATTTTACATATCTTATAACTAACTTGTTTATAAATTCAAATGGAAAAGTGTTTAAAATAGTTTTTATTTATTTTTGTAAGTGATATTGGTTTATAATGTATAATAATAATGTATTTGTTATTTTTGGACTAAATAATATCTACTTTTTGACTCTACACCTTGAAAATTATATGATAGACTCTATCTGACCAACTATCTCTTGAATATATATTAAACATCACTCATTTTGTCGGCCGTTTGGTGTAGTGGTTCAGCACGGACTACTATGCCGAGAGGTCCCGGGTTCGATTCCCGGCCGGGCAGAAATTGAAATGATGAATTTTAATTTCTGTGACGGGTCTGGGTGTGACTATGTATAATATTTAAGTATTTAAAAAAAAAAGTATATAAGTAGTATATCCGTTAAGCTAGCACCCATAACACAAGCATTAAGTTGCTTACTTTGGGGCTAGCTGGCGCTGTGTGAAATTGTCCAAAGATTTATTTATTTATTATTATTTATTTATTTATAATTTAGACTATGAAGTTGCAAATAAAAAAATATGACTAGATGAGTTACTAAATAAATGGCTAGTTTTTAGAAAAATATTTGGAAAATGACTAGAAAATAATAGCGACTAGATTGAAAATCCATGAGACCAAAAGGAAATCATAAAATAATGCTTTGGTAAAAAACTAGCGATTTTTGAATATCTTGACTAGACTAACACAATAAAAACAAAATTAGATTAGAATTAGTGGATTGAAGTATAAAACACGTCAATCTACAGAAAATGGTATTATGCACCTTAAAATTATTTGAGATCATTAAAGTATAAATTGTTGTTTTGTATAAATAATATAAAATCTTTATTTCAACTAATCTATTTTCGATAATGACTAGATTATCTTACCATATGACTACATATTTTTATTATTTGGTTCTTTTTCAGAAATGACTAGAAAAAGAAAACTGACTAGAATATAAAAATAAATATTTATATTAATTTGACTTAGAATTTGACTAGAAGTTTAAAAAAATATTTAAATTAATTTGACTTAGAATTTGACTAGAAAAACAAAATCGACTATAAAGATTTTAAATGACTTTAGCTTGACTAGATAAAAGTAAAACACGACTAGAAAATTTAAATAAAATAGGCTTTGGTAGATATGTAATTGACTAGAAAAAATATTTTTTGAGCAAAACAAGATTTGAAAATAAAATTTAGTTTTGATTTAACGAATTACTTATTGAAAGCAAAACATCACTAGAGGTAAAATCAATTTAGTTTTGGTTCACACATAATTAAATTTATATTTTGAGTAACACAATATGGTACAACAAGTGCCCTAGTGACCTGACCATTCCGATGTAGAGTGAAAACTTTATGAGATAGTTGGCCAGATCTAAAAATATGCCCATGCATTCGATCGATGGCGGTGGCCTTTCTACCGATCGATTCATGCAACTTCTGAAACTATGCCTTAACTGATTATACGATAGGTCTTTTTTAAATATTAATTTAAATTAAATATGAAAATGAAAAAATATTTCAATATTGGATTGGCTAATTTTGATATGAAAAAGGAAACGAAGATATTTTCAAGGTGTAAAATCAAAAAAGATTAAACGCTCTGAATTTCAAGACTACATACTTATTTGATAGTGAATAATTTCTTATAACTTTAAATCCTATAAACGAACGTTATAGTACAACTACTAGCTTACTCGTATACTGAAATGGTGCCTACTGTACTATTATTTTACAGAATGTGCCATAAATTATACACTCTGTATAAGCTATGTTATTTTTCAGTTTCAAATGTTAGGAACGCGAAAGATTAAAATCTTATAATATGGTATTTCTATGGCCTATAATTATGTACCTACTCTTATATATATGTTAAAGGGTAACGATGTCAAGACTAAGGCCAAACTATAGATGATACATTTACGATTTTTAAAAGGATTTTTTACGATTACTTTGCAATGACTTAATACGTAATGACTGAGCGTTAAATTAAAGGATTCAAGTATGTTTCAGTATACGGTTAATTAAGTAATTACCTATCTTAATACTAATAATAAATACCATATAGAAACGTTTAACGTCTCTAAATAAAGACTAAGTACTTTGGAATGAACGCCGCAGGAGATCAAATATACAAACTTAATCTAAATTAAATAAATGTACAGTAATATAACTATTCTACAATGATCAAGCATCTACAAGCGTATGTGCAATTAATATTTAATGTGCAATGCTACTATAATCTGGATTAAACATTGATATGTAAGTGATATTTAAAAACTATTTAGAAAATACAGCTATTGTACAACAAAGATATTCCGTGACTTATCCCAACACTAACACGTAGATGTAGATAAATTTTATAAATAACATTCAATCAACTAAACCGTTCAGGGTACAATATTGTTATATAAACTCGTATATTTACGGGACTACAACGTCGAACGTCGAATTTCTACGTACCTACCTACTAAACCTGAAAGTACGTCTATTACTGAGAACAATTATAATTACTGAGAATAATGGCGCATAATACTCGTAGTTCCAAAACAAGTAAACGATGTGACTACCTCAGCTAATTTCGATGATAGTGGTTTTTTTTGGATTTCAGTGAAGAACGCTTTGCTATCTAAGGTAGCTTTTGAATCGATGACGACATTGTAGCCTATATTTAATGATTTAAGAAAAATAAAGAGGCGTGTCGTGTCCATACGTGTTGTAATACGGCAGCGGGGGCACGGAATAGGCAGGAAACCGCGGCACGGGCCGCAGCACTCGCCGTCACCCGTCCGTAGCGCCACCGCCTTCATCCTCAGAACCCGTGACGTCGAGGCTTCGGGAATCCTCGGAGGAGCAGGAGGACGCGCATCGGGTGCGCACGCCCTCCCAAGCTATCTCTTGGGGCGGCGGGGGAATCTTGTTCCAGAATGTGTTGAAGTTGCTGTCACGGAGGGTTTCCTGGTAGAGAAATTGACTATTGTAGACAGATGTTCACCACGATAAAGAAATATTGTGTTAAACTGTGAAACTAAACTTATCAAATGAAGCTAAAAACTCATGAATTAGGGCCCTCGCACACGGCGACTTTTTCGACAGCATCGCTACTAACGCGCGTTAGTCGCATTTGCAACGTACTACAGAAGTGATGCCAACGCGCTACAGACTGCATCGCTCCAAAATCGCCGTGGACGAGGGCCCTTATTCGTAACATTCTAAGGCTGAGTTGCACCATCTTACTTTAACTTTGACAAACGTCAAAAATCTATCAAACTCCATACAAAAAGCATCGGTGTCACGGTAATACTATCTATACAGTATTCCAACTCGGCCATATTTTTGAAATAAATGTCAACAGCTCCGCGGTACGTCACGGTATGACAACATGCGATAGGGCTGCTCACCTATAGTACCTATTCTAATTACACCTGTCTACTTAGAATTTCTATCTAGTTTTGTGATTGTAATTTTTTATTTATTTAGACAAACAAAATACTTTGTGAATGGAATAGGATAAAAATGCTTGTTGTTTTGTGATTAGTAGATTTAATTTAAAAAAATATAGGTACTAAAATAATTTTGAATCTACTAATCATTTCAGGGGGCGAAGTCGTGGGCCAAAGCTGGTTTTTTACAAAATAATTTTTATTTCAAATCAAACTGACTCAAAATGACCATTTCTGACAGTTAATGACTAGTTTTTGACAAATTTGATCGTTTAAGACGGTCAGTCAAATTCCATCACCTTAGTCATTTTCAACGGTAGGCCATCGACGTCCGTTCGGCACATTCGCGACACCCCTAACTTTTGGATTTCGACCACGTCCCGAGATTTGAAATTCGAAGGAAAGCTCGCGTTTCGTCGGTTTATATGAAGTTACAATACTGTATGATATTATTACCGTGTCGGTGTTATTGTTACGGTTAGATTAAGATGGTGAAACTCAGCCTTAATCTGTTAATCTTGACTAATGAATTAAACTTTTGAGTTGTAGTTGAGCCGACCGACCGTTGACGAGCGCAGATCTTAAATGCTTGTCCATAAAACAATATGTGGTATTTAAATAGTAATGTTGGCCAGAAATGAATTACGAACTTCAGCCTAAAAATGAACATCTGAAACCTGAAATTTAAACCACAATAACCACTCACCGTCTGATAAGCAGGATATTCAGCATGCACCTGCCTAAACGCCGAGGGTTCCTTCTCCTCGCTCTCCGGCTGTTCGTGGGCCAGCAGATGCTTCCTGAGATACGCCTGTCTCCTGAACATCTTCCCGCAGCGCTGGCAAGGGAACCGCCCTGCGTCTGATGCTGGAGGCTCGCGTCGTTTGGTGGCGCCGGGGACGCGAGGCTTGTGCCAGCGGCGGTGCGATGCGAGGTTGGCAGGGCAGTTGAAGACCTAAAGAATTGGCGAGCTTAGATTTGGACTTCAAGTTTTTTTGTCAATAGGTAAGTTTTCACTACCCTTGTGATGAATGTGATAGCTGTCTTGTTTAAGCCTAGGCGCAGACTAACGACTTTTAGTTGGCCGATAGTTGGGCCCGGTTCTAATTTGTATGAAGAATCGGCCGATACCAAATCGGTGCAATGTGCGTAGTTACATACATGTCCATATTGNTACATGTCCAATGTCCATACTAATTAACAGCCCGACTAAACTATCGGCCAACTCAAAGTCGGTGGTCTGCGCCTAGGCTAATTCCAGACGCTATTTGTTGATACAATTTTAATCAACTTTTAGCGTTATTTCTTGCTCATTGACATGTAGCGCGCTTCAATAAAACATTATTTGTAAAAAAAAAACAATCTTTAGGCAAAATAAAAATGTAAAAGACCGGTCTATTAGAATAGTTAAGTAGTAAATAAGCACAAACTAATCATTCAAGACGTAGCGTGGGCAGGCCTCCTACTAGGTGGACCGACGATCTGGTAAAGGTCGCGGGAAGAGCCTGGATGCGGGCAGCGCAGCACCGTTCATTGTGGAAAACCTTGGGGGAGGCCTTTGTCCAGCAGTGGACGTCATTTGGCTGAAACGAACGAACGAATCATTCAAGCAATTTGTTACAATGAGTACAATTTTACATTTCATATGATCGAGTTCCTAATCATGAGTTGACTGTTTCCCGCCCGAGATGCCGCTAATACCCTCCAGTCACGCACCACGTAACGTATCAATTATCGTGTAAAAACATTTCGCCAGAGCGTGTCCCTTCCCATGGAAATGTGCCAAGTGTCGCCTCTCGACACCCCATGACCGTTCCCACACGAATAGTTTGTGTTAAATGTTATCGAATGCAATAAAAAGAATCGGTTTGGGATGTACCAATAAAGGGTAGATAATGATATCGGTTAATATTGTATTAATTGAAAACGACGTGGGAAGAGAGGACTGTTTTTGTAAATATCATTAATCAAAAGAAGCTTACCTTATCGCATTCCGGACATCGGTATTCAATGTGTACTATGCGGGAGCAGCGATGCTGCGCCAAGGCGAATGCATCGCTATACAGTCTTCGGCAAAGCCTGCAGATGTACCGCCCCAAACGATTTTCGATGGATGCTATCAGTGCCTTTGCCTCTTCTGTCACTTCTACTACGTTGAACGCTGGGTCTATATCGCCCTGGAAAATGACACTTGGATAAGGCTATGAACAAAGGTAGTTAAAAATGTGAAAAATGGGTCTATTTCACCTAGTTTTCTACGCCCCTACAAACACGGAAGGCGCGGGTTTTAACTCAAACTTGCCAGAAATGTGACCCGTAAAATGACGATTACATAATTCCACACCATTACAATAATTTTTATTGCATCTAATCAAACGTTTCAGCTCACTATCTCAATTCAAAGAAATCGTGGCCAGAGCATTGAAACGGCGATTTATTTCGTAGTTAATGTCCCGGGCCCACCCCCCGGTGACGGCTGCGGTTCGCCCTTAAAGCTGTTATTAGCGCAAAACACAACACAATACACGATTTCATACCAGTTTAATTGCCCGACCGATAAGGAAAAGTCGACTTGCAGCCCCAGTAATGGTATGGTAAGAACGTCTAATTAATAGTTCCTGTGCAAGTTTGCCTTTATATTTGATGCGCCCGATGAAAACACAATTTTGGTGTTTGCATAATAAAGTAAGATTACCTTTCGAACTACTAGAGTTTCGTCCTCAGCTAAATCTCGAATGATGGTTCCAGAGACTGGGGAAGTTTTATCTTCATCGAACATCAACCGTCTCACAGCTTTGCTTTTCTTAACAGGCTGAGTTGCTGGCTTCGGAGATTTTTTCGGACGCTCCTCGACATCTTTCACTTCGACTACATCTGGTGAACTCCTTTCGCTCTTCGACGGAGTCTCAGGTTCAGGTGGCAAGCAAGTTTTGAGCTCTTCAAAAAACTGCTTTGTGAATTTAAGCTTCTTAGCTTCAGTACTGTCGCTGTCATTAGAGTTTTCATCCTCAATTTTACGCTTTTCAGCATTGCTTTCGGATTCCTCTTTTTCGGGTGGTTCTTCAAAGGTTCGAAATATTTTAGGCGACTTTGCTGGTTTTTCTTCAGAGGATTTTCGTTTTTGGGTTGGAGGCGGAGTGCATGGTGGTGTGATGGGAGTAGTGGATTTCAAAGACAGATCGAGTGGGACTAAAGGTTCATTATAATAAGCTAGATATTGCTGGAGAAGTGTTGGATGCTGTTGAGGGATAAGGTCGTGAAGGTAATCGGTGGATAGTCGAACTGGTGGCGCTACATAGTGTTGGTAGAAACGGGATGATGTTAATCTGTGAAATTGTGGCAATGCTGCTTCCATGTTCGGTGATATTCTTCACTACCATTTCATTGTAGTTCACATCTTCGCCACATTGATGTTGCTTTAATTTATCTGTGGACAAAGGAAAATAACGTGAAAATAATTTAGCAAAGTGCAATAAATGTTATAAAGGGCGAAAAAGCGAGCAAAAGGGACGGAGAGCGCACTCAATGGTGAAGAGGTTCATTCTTTGATTGTAACAATCTCGACAATGTGTTGATAGTTGTGACACTACAGTAAATTGCTCTTTTCCCCTCACATGTGCGAAAACATGGACATTTCACTCAATTTTGAACAATAGGCGAGTATTGTTGTTTTTGAGTAACTTGAGTAACTGAAAACTTTTTCAGTCGAAAGAGTTTTTCAGCTTATTCAGAGATTTGAACTTTTTGAGCTTAAAAATAAGTATAATTACCACTTAGTCTTATAGCTTTAGAAATAAGGGTAAAAATCGCCCACGCAAGCTAATTACCGTCGCGAGATGGCTCCCACGCTCACCCTCCCCAGCCCTCCGTAGGGACGGCATTCTGTTTACTCTGTCATATTTTGAGAGGTTGCCATGAATAAATTATGGCCTGACGAATGGCAATGTAATGGTTAAGCCCTTTTACTGGTATAGAAGTAAAGGGTATTAAATGGGATCACCGACAAGTTAACTTTGAAAGATGTTTTATAGTTTCGTTTAGTTTGTGATGTAGGATAGATCAGGGTGAAAAAATAATGTGATCAATTTTCACTACTTACAGTGCTTAAATATGTGTTTTAATATAATTATTAAATATTATAAAACAGCGTATTGTTAGAGTAATACAGCGGAAGATATGTGTATAAATTATTTTAAAAGTAGCAAAAAAGTTACATCAAATTGTGCATTCACCTAACGATGTTTCGTTAATAAAACTTTTCCTTCCAAAAACCAAGCAGTAATTTTATCACCACTATATTTATGAGACCAAAAAAAACGTATAAGTAAGTTTATAAGTAAGTACGGATTGTGACGGCATATCAAGATAAGAAACACTACTTAATTTCGGCTCATATAAATGTAATTTGTCATTAAAAATCTATTCCCTACACCTAACAATCACATTTATCTTTAAATCATTACAATGTCACTCGATAACAACTTAATACCGTCTTAAGGCGATAACTATCTAACCACTTATTACACAATCCGCCTAAACACTGTCTTCAGATTGGGCGGGGAACATTTTCGGTAATGACTGGGCGGGCGGCGGGCGGGGCGCGCTGTCATTCACTATGTATTTATGAATATCAAAGTAGCGAAAGTAGATTATATTACAAGAGTGCTTAAATCTTTAAAACTATTAATTGTTTCAAGTTGATAACATCTAAGCTTTTGGTGGAAAATCAGATTATTGCTTATTTACATTTTCCAAACATGTTTTTATATTTNTGTTTTATATTTTCTTTAGTTTTTCATGAAAACGTATTGTTCCAAAGAAGCTGAAGAGTCGTGAGCTCTATGATTTTATTAATATACAATTTGATCTAAATACTTTATAGTTGTAAAGTATTATGAAATAATAGTAATTTTTCCGATTATTAAAATTATGCATATCAACTTACTTAGCTTCTCGATAAATCAATCAAATCAATGATCTAAAAATATATTCTGTTGGTTGTATTATTAGCAAAACAAACAAAAAACTACATAATTAAATAAATGTAAGCTCTAAAGGAGTAAAAGCTCTTGTACATTACACTAAAATTTGAATTACTTTAAACAGGTTTTAACGCGATACGCGGATAGGTAACTAACATTGAAAAACAACTTAATTCAATTCCATTAAGCAACGCGAAAGTTTAACACTAAAATTTTCCTACCAAGGTTCAACCTATCAGACTACTGAACCTTTTTAAAAATTAATAGCAAATACATATCAAAATACTACCAGCCAAGAAATGTTTCTTGCCTTATTAGGTAATGTTAAAACATTAAAATGTAAGGTAGGTGTGAAAACGGCTGCGTGATACGCCTTATTAATTACACACCAGATTACGGACTCATGAATAGCTAATTTATAGCTTTAAGCTCTATTTAAAGTGGTTATACACACCCATTATTATTTTGAATCGAGGGTGTGAAATATGTGTTTGTAATCTTTGTCTAATTATTCGGATTATTCCATTTTAAATGAATAAACATTTTACAGTTTGATTCCATTACATTACTTGCGTATGAAAAAATATTGAGTTTGTTTTAGGTAACTTTTGTTTCACGCTTTGTAGATAGAGCTATAATTATTGGTATCAAGTCTACAATGTCATGTAGTATCAAGGTTTCTCAAAGCAGCTGTGGTACGTGTAAACGTGTGGACGTGTAAAGTGCATTGATAAAAAAGCTTGGCTTGGCTTGTTACCATAGCACAGACTATAGTTACTAAGCATATCTTAAAAGATAACACCTACAATTTATATTATAAAAATATCGCAATCCAATAATCACTGAGTGTGTTATTACGAGTTTACGTTATAGTTTTAGTAATTAGTGCTGAAAAACGCGTTAACGATTAGGCCGCTAGTCATAGAATACCTAATCATGACTGTAGGTATAAACTAAGTAGGTGCTAAGCTTACTACAAGCACGTGATAAATAAATAGCTTATAATTTTCAAGTTACTTGTACTTTAAATACCTAAGTAACGGTTTAGTTTGCATCGACATTTTTTCACAAAAAAGTTTATCTTTTAATTAACGAGACAATCTAAATACCTCAAACATTTCATTTATTGGATAACATGATATTAAATTTTCTTCGTAACTCTTTTAATAGAGCTTTCACGAGTCTCGATCATCCCAACTAATATTATAAATGCGAAAGTAACTCAGTCTGTCTGTCTGTCTGTCTGTCTGTCTGTTACGCTTTCCCGCTTAAACCTCGCAACCGATTTTGATGAAATTTGGCATAGAGATAGTTTGAGTCCCGGGAAAGAACATAGGATAGTTTTATCCCGGTTTTTGAAACAGGGACGCGCGCGATAAAGTTTTTCTGTGACAGACAAAATTCCACGCGGGCGAAGCCGCGGGCGGAAAGCTAGTTAAATATAAATATTATAAATGTGAAAGTTTGTATGGATGTCTGGATGTTAATATGATTGTTACTCTTTCACGCAAAAACTACTGAACGGATTTTGATGAAACTTTGCAGTATTCTATTTTATAACCCAGAATATGTACTATAATTTATGACGATCTGTGAAACTAAATTTCACGCGGGTGAAGCCGCGGGCAAAAGCTAGTTTTTAATAAACGCACCATAACGCTAGTTTTAAGAAATCCCTACCTAAGAAATGATTGTTCTAAGATTTGTTCCGTATTTCCCACGGCTCGCGTGCTCGTTTACAATGACTTAGTTTTATTCGTCACATCATTGCATCAAGTTTTACATTTTTATCTTGGATTTTTATTGTAAAATAGCACTTAATACAGCTGCATAAAGTGACACAGTGTAACGCTTGATGTGCCGTCGTAAGCATAATAGAATCGCACCAAATCTTCCATTCAATGCGCGTTACATTTTGCGATGTAAATAGAACAATTAGTAAGTAAATAAGTGATACTAATCGTTTTGCTTTATAGCTACTAAGTAGCATTAAACAATTGAAGTCGTAGTAAGTTAGTAAAATAGGCAAAATTAAATATGTCTATTTAAACAAATTAAATAATAGCCATTTAACGATTAGCAATTTCGATAGTGTTAGTTGCGGCAGTTGATAGTATAGCTAATAGCCAAAACAAAGTAANCAAAGTAGTTATGAAGATTTTATAATCAAATTACTTTATTTGTTCTATACTCAACATCAAATAAACCGCACCTTCCGCGACGCGAACTTTAACGATTTTCTTCTGACACAATCATGGTGCCCCAATAATATTGGTGTTAAAGAAAAACACATTTAATTTCTTAATAAATCATTAACATATACCATAAATGTGACTTGAAAAAATACCTCACTTTGGGCCCACCTATGGGATCAATTAGACCAATTTTTATGGTTATAAAACCAAATAATGATCTCACGTGTCCTCTTTAACATATGGATAGCGATTAATCCCAACTTAACAGTTTTATAGCCATAAAAGTTGGCTCTAGGGTAACTACCTATTTTTTTAAGAAGAGACTCTGGATCCTTCTAAAGACACATTTTTGGGGTAAAAACCTTTCCTTTAATGAAATGAAGGTTAGAACTAGGCTTTCAAATGGTACCAATATTGGTGGGAAGTGGGGAAGCATACGTTTCAAAATGCTTGTCGCGGGAGATGCGATTTATTTGATGTCGAGTGTATTTTGAAAAGTCTTTATTTTTTGCTGCTAATCGATAGCAATAGCAGATCACCTATACCAGTATCTTTTATTTCAAGCTGATTACTCTACATATTGACAAAAATCTTCGATACGTTTATCAGAAATCCTCAGCAATCACTGTATGAATCTATTTTTTAAAAACATATTATAAGTAACTAAAAGACTTTCTTTAAAGCACCATCTCAGTACAATTTAGCAACAATCATCTTAAATCACTTTACCTATGAATCTATTTTTAATTAAATTAAAAAGCCTTTCGAAAGCACCAGCGCTCGAAGTCCTACTGAACTAATTATAGACAAGCTACAAAGTACACACATTGTTAGAGAATAAGAACAAGTTACTGCCGCTAGTTAAGATAACCCTCCAGTGCACTCTTGACACTCGATACTGCCTGGCTGGCCAGGAGGCTGGCTTCTGCGAACTTCGCCTGAGGCTAGCCCAAACTTTTACTTAGTAACTGATACTGAATCTATCTGTTTGCCCCGATATGGGTTCAACTGAAAACTCTTGGGAAATGATCGCCCTGGTTCAATTTATAAACACATTAATCAAATTAAATCAGTCAAGTTAAGAGAATTCGATTTGTTTAAGGAAAAAACTAAAACTGTACTCAGATTCAATTTAAACCATACTGACGGAACAATCATTTTATGTTCATTTTATAAAATACTTGCGGATTCTAATGAGAATCTTATTTTTGAATAAATGTAGGTAATAATATAGTAGGTAGTAATAATTATTCAGGTGACTCAGCCATAAATGAAATAACATTGGCGACGATGAAATAAGGATTCAAAATCAACGGACGGTCACAGAGTAAAAATACGTGAGTTAATAAGCGGAAAAATTAATTAAATTAAGTTCCTCATCAACAACTACCCGCAAAATCACAGGGGCTATCTCCCGCTGCGCTTTCGCAATCGCCACACGCAGGTGCGTGGAGGGTGTTACTATGGCGAGAAACTCAAGTGACTCATACCTGTGCCTGCTCCTCTGCTGACTCAGCACCCCTTTGCCTTCGCACTTTGGTAAATTAAAAAATAAACTGTCAGATTTAAACTTTTGAGCGGAGTTCGAAGTTTGAATTTGAAAAGTTTTCGATCGACGGCTGGTGGTTAGGGGTGCGCGTTGTCCGCTCAGTAGGGCGGCCGGGACAGAACTGGCTAGGACAGGGTGCGCACCCCGAAGCGTGCGACGGCACGGGCCGACCCCTGTACATGGTGTTCCGATATCCAGTGCGGCGTTACGACACTTTTAAAGCAACACAGGTATGACAGATGTAATGCATGCATGTGTGCAGTTGAAACGTGGTGCGTGCTATGGAAAGGTGCTGCATCACTCGGATACCGTAAACATTTTTTGTCAGACATTGTCAACACTAAATCCATTTATGTTGCGGCTAAGGTGTTAAACTTTCGAATAACGGGGTTTTAACAAACAAGTTTTAAGAAATATGAAAAATTATCGATCCACTTGTGTTATAAAGGGGTTAAGAAGACATTAAAGGAATGCTTAATAGCATAGAGCTAAGGGGTAGTTAATAACACTTACTCGTACATCGCTACCCTCGTACTAATCCCTTATAAATTATAATTGAAAACATAAAACATATCGACTAATCGTCTTGTAGGGTGTTTTATTAATTTTAAACATTAACAGACCAATCATGTCAATAGTTTTCTTTAAGAAATTAACATTAATAACGATTGATGGATTTAAGAAAGTTTACTGAATCAAATAACTTTAAATAGTCATTAGATGAAGCATTTTTCATGATAAATTTTTTTAAGGTTTGATAATAACTAAAGAAACCTTAAAATGCCAATCCAACTCATTTGACAACTAGAGAACCTGTCATCTAATGAAAACGCAACTGACTCTACATTTGAGCGCTTTGGTACTAGCGTAGTTTCTCTCAAATTTTCAGCGCGCCTATGCTTAATCTGAGGGCTTTCCTAATCAAAGTAATCAACATTTTCTTACCTTCACCCGGCTCGTTCCCTGAATCTGTTGCCAGCCAGTCATAAACCGGTGTTACAGCGGCTCTTCAATGGTTTTACACCGGTGTTATAGCGGTTCCTGGACCCCCATACCCGCCGCAACCGTCTCCACTTCTGAAGTAGACCTCCAACGTGCATAGCTTTAGTATTCGGCCCGGCGCAGATAGCCGATAAAGCCCGCATTCGCCGAAGTGGCACCTTGTTAATGAACTCGTACGATTGTCGTTCCAAGTACCTATGTCACTTGTGGTACACGATTGGTGACATTGTTAGTAGGTTCAAGTAAAGCATCTGTCGATTTATGCTCAATTTATTTATCAGATAAACTACAATTTTAGAGGTTTTATTTAGGGGTTTTAGAGGTCTTAGATAGAGGTAGGTAGCTGGTAAATAAAATACGTGATAATTATGTGCATTCTTTATTTGTTACATCTTTTTATAATTAAGTCAGTCCATCTGAAAATTTATTCAGGAAACTAGCCTTGAGTAAAATACCTAACCTAGGGATAAATAGGCAGTTTGAGACAGTATAAAATGAATAAAAAATATAATAAGTCGATTAATAAGATTCGTGGGTTGAAGATTTAAATGTTTTGGCATAGGTACTTAGTAAGTAGTTTAGTTTTTTCCAAAGGTTTATTGTATTTGCAACACAAATGCTGATATGCCTGGTCAGATGTGACAATTACACTCAGGTCTGGCTATTTGATCATTTATTTCATATGTATAAAGCAATTTCATTTTTATGGGAACTATAAATGTATTGAAGTGTAACTAATACGTGTAGTAAAGTAGTACCACTTTCAACTTAACAATGAACTTGACAATATTCAAGGTGACATTTTTTTACATACATACCAGCACCTCTCTGAAACTAATTACGAACTAACAAAATAAAAGGTAGCAATTTAAACAAATATATTTAAATACTCTTCTACTAGATGTTTACTATAAAAGACTACTTTTCCAATAGAAGCTGCAAATGTCACCTTTAAAAATTCATAAAACAACGGTTTTCACAGCATCCTGTGAAATGAAATCTGTGAATACACAACCACAGACATTTATGTCATTGTAGAATCCACTTCATCTCAGTGTGCACGAGCGCTGGGCGGCGCCGCGCCCGCCCTAGCGCCCGCCCAATGGCAGGCCCGCCTACCGAGCCGCCCAAACCGAATAATTGAACGTAACTCAATCATCATGGCATATTTAATTATGGACATCTCATCTTAATCAGCGCGATTGTTTTGCAACGCGCCTCGGTAACAAGGTTATACAGCATAAGCGAGTCATTAGTTGAGTATTGCACAAGTGTTTTCATTGCGAGATCTGTTTGTACGCTGCATTTTATGGCTGTTATTTTATGATAGAAACGTTTTCAGGCTCTTGGAAAACAGGGCAGTTTTATTTAACACATCTCTTTGTGAGGTGATGCTTATGGTACGTATATTTTTAAAATACAGTATGTAGTCTGAAAGAGAGGTAAAGGAGGTTGCACAACAGGGAGTAAAAGTTTTAACATCTGATCTGATGTTTATGGAATGCCTTATCTCACTGGGTATACCTTAGTTGTGTCTAAGACGCTTGATCCAGAGGTTCGGGGTTTGAATCTCGAGTGGCATAGACAAATCTGGTGAAACTCGAATCAACTTATTTATTGGTTCACTTGATCGTTTTCAGATACTATATCAGGGGTGATGAGAAGACAGGTGGTAGGGCAAAAGGCCTGTAAGCCTTTTAGTTTCCTATTCTAAAGTAGGTATTATATTTTTGCAATGCAAATGAATGGGACACCTGAGTTCCAGTTTAACTTATTCTAAAAACTTTTAGTGTCTTCAACTGTTAATGAGCTTAAATTAATGTTATTAAGGTTGACATTGCTTCGGTCTTAAAGACAATCCTTTATTAAACTTAAAGTACAGTAGACAGCACATCACATATTATTGTAGAATAATCACTCTTATTCCAACCAAATAAGACCTCATCCTTATCAAGATATGCCGTTGTCTGTACATCAACAGCGGAACAGGGAAGCCCCACTCACGCGCAGGAAGCATGCGCGCGCGCCGCTACCGGCGGTCGAGTGTCCGATGGAGGAAGTAATCGAATAAGTGTACTCGGTATTGTATCGATTACTCGGTAAGACCTTTGGAGGCTCGATTACGCGTGCCATTTGTGAATGAATCATCGTGGGGTCAGAATATGACCTAATGCGATATTGTTCATTGACAAATATTAGTAGTAAGAGTGAGCAGGTAACAATAAAACGCAGCAGTCCTTGAATGTCCAATGCAGATGCTTACTTTGATATGGCTCCTTTTTCATTTTACGTACAAAAACACATGTCTTTGTAATTTTAAGTTTAAATACAAGAAAACCTTATTTACAAAACAAGGATTACATAAAAGTAAACCCGTACTTAAAAGTAAGTATTAAATGTTATCTCAATTATACAGATTAACTACAATAACTTGCGTCATGACTGACCGTCTATTGTATTTTGCTATAACCATAATACACTATCCTATCTACTATGGAGTAATCTATAGCTTTTTCTTAATATAGCAATAGAGTGATAAAAGCCGAAAAATTGAGATTTTAGTCTACCATTAGTGTAATTTCAATATTAAGATGACACAAACAGGTATCAAATCATAACCTGTGTTGCTTATCAGACCGATGTCAATCAATACAAAGGTAATTGTTTGAATTGGCCGCTGCGATACAAGCTTTCTAGCTTAGTGCAGAGACCGCCTGAATAAATTGTACATGTGACATCTTTGAGAAATAAATACTTCTTTTTTTTTATAATACGAACTTTAAAGACTGAACAAAGTACAAGTACATACCTAGCATAGTGTGTGTTTTGTTTCAATTAAGCACCACTGTTTTGTTTCCCACTTCCAATATAGGTATTATTATTCCCCAAACAGCTGATTAATTACCGCAAACAATCGCCCTCCTGTGGGAACCAGGTAGTGATGAGTGCAGAGGAGCAGAGTGTCGCTCCCAAGCACTTGCTAGTTCCCACGGGTGGGAGCTGGGACTATCGATGTAACCAATCGATTTTGTTGTTATCGAATGTTAATCGAACGTTTGACGAAAAATGATAGGCATTTTCAAATTACGTTTTCTACAATGAATTCCCATTTTCTGGGATTTTAATTGTAAAAGATAAGTATTTTGTTAACCTACAAATATTTTGTTAATTTATTTGTAGATTCTTAATTGCGAATTTTTGAAACTAGCTACCTGTATTTTACAAAGCATAATTTATTTTGAGGTACATTTGCTACCAATCTAAATTTGAGTGCAATTTACAATTAATTAATTATTAGACAAAACTTTATTTCAATATTGATACCATACACTTATTTAAATGTCATACCCAAATTGGGTCGCTTTTATTTATAACTGACATCTCTTCATTCACATACGAGAGCTTTAAACAATTCAAGCACTGTAAACAGTATTTATTATGTTTGTATAATACCTAGAATATAAAATACACACCTATTCAACAGGTAAGCACAGCAAATTAAAAAACAGTTAGCACACAAAGTGGTTGCATTCTAGCCCTTTCATCATTGTTTAAACCGGCACATCAAGTTTAACACTTTCCATCTTATGTCGTTGTAATAAGACTGACTTTGCAACAGAAATTTAAAGCCTAATGTGCTTTCAGCTCTACTTCAAAAGCGTTGACACGAACTAGGTGTGGGAAGTGGGAACCCTCGGAAGGATACGCGTCCTCGAATGCACCTTTGTGGCGTTTCCTCTCGGGGGCAATGGAACGGCCGTAGTGGGAAAATAGACCCTTTATAGATCATTGATTTAATGACGCTGAAATTAAAATAGGAACATGTAACCATCATTGCAAGATGCGATCTTTCTTAGGCTGGGTTGCACCATCTTATTTTGACTTTGACAAACGTCAAAAATCTGTCAAACTCCATACAAAAAGCACCGGTTATCGTCATAGTTACCGTTAAAGGTAGGTGGTGCAACTCAGCCTCATTTATATCCAACAATTTGTATGCAAGAATGCTTTACTCGTAGTATCCCAAGTATCCCAACCAAGTAAAAATATTAACACAGTATGAGATTTTTTTAAAGTTAGACATCATTTAATGTCTATAGCATAAGGCAGGTCTATGTTATTTTGACTTCCCAATTATCAAGTATGTGAAGTCCCCTGAAAAATTGATCCCCATTTAAGACAACTTTATATGTTGTTTGATATCTTGTTTTGGATAATAATGTGACTTGTAAGAAAGTGGAGTCTATTCTTAGCATGAATGGGTAGGACTTGTTTTTCGGAAACACTTGTGTTTGTTACTAAGAAATGATGCTTAAAACTCGTTTCAATCACAAGGGTAAATCCAAGCCTTTGCTAGTTCAATTTTCTTAATTTAGACCAATATTGGTACAGTACCTACCTACGTAAGTATTGATTAAATTATAGCCTAATTTTGAGCTCTATTTCTGCTGCTGGCTGGTTTCTACTACACGCGATTTCACCCTTTCGATTTATGATGGAGTAACGTTTCGCGAGTCACACTTGATTTATTTTTAGCTACCTAAGAGTAACTAACCAACAAACCAAGATTAAATTGTGAAATTAAAACTCGTGTTCTGATTAGTTTTGTGTGGCATAACAATAAAGAAATTACCTATTTATAGTCAAGCCATAGTGATTAAACTTTTACTACACTCTCATTCAACAAATTGCTATCAATTCTCCACCGAATTCAACTGCCAAACCACCAACGCCGTTACATCGAATATCGATTCGGACAACGTAGAAATCAGTGCGAGGGTGCGCGGCGGCCAATCGCAGCGCGCGCAAAGACAGATGCGCACACGCATTGTTATGGGGCTGGGGTGACGCGTACGACACGTGAAATACTTCGTGACGCTAAAAAAGATGAATAACGGACTTTTTGTGAATGCTTACTTGGTTAAAACTCGATTAAACTTGGTTTCAGTCGAGAAAAAATATCTGAAAAAACCTAGAAACTAAGTTTATTTGTGGCTTATAAAGTTAAAAATAGTAGAGATACAATAAACTATACAGTAAAGTAAAATGTATATTGCAACTTTAATAGTACTTATTATTATTCTGTGCTTTAACATTAAATCAGATCAGACAGATAATAATTCTGAAAATAATTAGTCAACTATCAAAAGCAATTCAATTATCGAAAGAACAATATTGAGATTATTTTTACATTTTGCCCAACTTATTAAAATTTAATGCAATTCAAGGTCTCTCTCTCCTCGAGTTATGATTTCCAAATTGTTCTGTAACGCTACGAAAGATACTACGACGCTACGGTTGAGACACGGAAGTTTAGAGTAGAAATTACGAGTAAATCAAGATAGGAACTAGGCAGAATACACCTCTTGTCGATTTTTTAATAAGTTAATGTTCATTGTCGTCGTCGTCGGTCCACCTTGTAGGTGGACGTCCCACGCTGCGTTTTCCGGTACGCGGCCTCCATTCCAGAACCTTTCTGCCCCATCGGCCGTCAGTTCTGCGTACTATGTGCCCTGCCCATTGCCACTTCAGCTTGCTAATCCGTCGGGCTATGCCGACGACATCGTAAAGGTAGCAGGGAAGCGCTGGACACAGGCTGCTACCAATCGATCAACATGGAAAGCATTGGGGGAGGCCTATGTTCAGCAGTGGACGTCCTGTGGCTGAAATGATGATGATGATAATGTTCATTGTGAAAAAAAAAATTTTACTGGCATAAAACATCTATAGGCGTTTTTATGTTACACCTTTTCGATTTGATTGCGTAAAATTACACTAATAAAACAAGTAATCTAGAGGGGTAACTTCAATAAAGGATAGTGCACACGTTCGTTATTTCAAAAATTGTTTATCAGCCCGTTGCTACGCGACGCTCCCCCGGTCACCACTCCGCAGGTGTGCTCCAGGATTTAATCAACTGATTGTACCGTAACGCACCCGACTGGTGTATACAGCGCATCATTACGGTGGGCTTGTTTCTAATGGATGGTCAGTGTGCGTTTTAGTTGCATGTGCATCTTTAGTTTTATCGATAGAAAAATGTAACTTGAACCTTGCATCAATTAGGAACTACCTCTCATATAATTTTTGCTGTGACCGACAGGGTCCATACTGCAATAATTTTGAACATCTTTTAACGAGTGGAGTAGCAATAAAGAATGGAATTGAACTTTTCTATTGCATCTGATCATACCTACTCATGTGCCACTAAAGGTAAATTATTAAGCAATTTTGAAAAGATTTTATATAGAACTACTTCTAAAATGTTGGTCAGGAAATACTTAGGTTTATGAGACGTGACAAATCGCTTTCGATAGCAATTCAGTGGACCAGACCTACTCAATGACGAATTTCTACACATGACCTACAAAGCACAATTAATTCCGCTTAAATGAGTGCAAGAACTCTGGCCCAATATTGCGCACGCTCCTCGGATCCTTATTAAATCATGGGGAGTCATAGAAATTCACGCAAACATGAATGGATGCTTTCTAACGGCCCCTCGACCTGGCACAATAGTGGAGCAATTTACGAGATCCACAGTCGATTGCACGAAAAAAATAAAAAAGCAGGCGAGCCCGTGAAAATGTCCGCCATGACAGTGCAGAAACGCGGCGCGGCGCCCGCGCACGCCACGCGCTCGGCACGCGCCGCGCACGCATGCACCTTGCCACCGTCGGCAAAAAAGTTACTAACAATCAATTTATTACTAACTTTATATTTTCTTAATTAATTTAATTTTACATTGATTTATCAAGTCAACAATTTAAGTAGGTTCATACAATTAAAAGCACATTGGAATCTGTTTACATACGGTTTGGAGCTTAATATTTTTTTTGTTTTATTCTACATTGACTATAGGTACATCTTGAAATTCCAGTTACGCCAGTCATCTCGAATATACTTGCAATTTTCACGATAGCGGAAAAGTCCTACATTGTAAACCATGATTAATAAAATGTGAAATGTGAAAAAGAGACCTACCTACAATAATTATTGTAAGAGTTAGTTATCTGGTCTAACTTTAGAGTGTAATTTGTGTAACATAATATAGCTTTCTATTAGTAATAGGCTTGATGACAATTTAATCTATGTAAATATCTCTCAATATTAAAAAGCTCCCCATTAACCAGGTCCAATCTCAGTACTTACTTACATTGTTAAGTTTCCAAAGATCCAGTTTTATTTCGTGCCTTTTCTGCACTCGGTACATGGAATTCTCGACAAAGCGTCGGATTATTTTATTGTGTTTTTCAGTAGGCGAAGCAAAGGGGAGGCCCACCTATGTACCAAGTAATCCGGCGGCCTTTGTACTATCGTATTTATTTATACCTTTGTGAACCCCGAAATTAATGTTGCTTTTAATATTTTATTCCGAGCATTAAGCTTGTGTTTTATGTAAGTTCCATTATGAGTTTGCGTCAGTCTTTTATACGTTATTGTTGCTCTAATACTTATCGGAAAAAATCTGTAAATTATAAAGCGATGTTTTCACAAGCTACGTAGGTTTTCAAGACTAGGTAACTCTACAAAATAAGTAATAGGTAAGTCATAGCTTTCAACTCTGTATTAGCTAAATATTTATATGCATTATAACGAGCCAATTATTGGAATTAGGTAAGAGTTATTTGATATGTTAATTTAAAATTGATTTTTAGTTTAGTAAATCAATAAAAATACGTTATTTCTTTTTAAGTAGGTAAGCCTAAAATATAAATCATAAGATCACCTAATCTGCACACATACTATTACTATTCAGTTTCCGGCAATATTTAAAATTTTCCACTGAATGTCTGGATCAGACACGGAAAAGAGTTTTAAATATCTTGAAATATTACTATACCATCATACCTTAAAAGGATAAGCTTACTACACGGACTCTAAACAACATAATATTCTGTGTGTCAGCTATTTGCAGACACGCGTCCCATGCAAAATATCCATCCAGACAGCTTGATGCATACGATTGCAAATTATTCTTGTAACAAGCCTTTTAANTGTAACAAGCCAAGTTCATCAGTGTTCATTTGAATACACGCCGATAACAAGGTGCACAAAAGAGTGCATTTCAACCCCATGCCCCTATAACTGGTTGATAGCGAAGATAAATAGCGGTACAAAGCTGACATTTCAAAAGTCGCAACGAGTTTGAGCAGCTGTACACTCCTGCGCAGGCCGTGATACGGGCAGGTGTAGCATTAATCAAAAATCCAAGCGAAAATACACTCTATCACTAACGGATTTAGGTCCCCTTTTTATGAATGCGGTGAGAATACACACTAGTTGCTAAGGGTGCGTGCTCTGCTTTTTTCTTTTATTGTTACCTTTACAAGTTTTGTATTAAAGAGTATGTTGTATTGTGACTTACTTTTCACCTTTGTACGCACGGTGCAGACAAATGTGTCGAACTTGGTATTATAACATTTTGACGAGTTTATTTATCCTAAAACTTGCGTAGTTGATCTACATCAGAAATGTGGTATTACGAATTGTGTTTTCACAGATTGAAAGATACATTTTTTTCACACTATGTTAAAAGAAAATTATTGTGAAAATTTTGGTAATACACACGCTGTACCTTAATTACTTGAAGTAATTAATTAAAGGACATCATCCACGTTTCATATATTTTTGGTCCAAAATTAAAAGTGCCGGCCAACAAAAAAAAGTGCTGTATTCTGACAGAATACGTCTGCCTTAGCATTTGTTACTATGGCACCAAAGCCGTAGCTCCACTGTGCGTCGAGTATTTGAGATCTAAAAGTCATCGACTATTCATACATTTTTTGTTCAAAATCAAAAGTGTCGGCCAATAAAAAAAAAAGTGCTGTATTCTGACAGAATACGTCCGCCTTAGCATTTGTTACTATGGCACCAAAGCTGTAGCACCACTATGCGTCGAGTATTTGAGATCTAAAATTCATCGACGATTCATACATTTTTTGTTCAAAATCAAAAGTGTCGGCCAATAAAAAAAAGTGCTGTCTTCTGACAGAATACGTCCGCCTTAGCATTTGTTACTATGGCACCAAAGCTGTAACACCACTGTGCGTCGAGTATTTGAGATCTAAAATTCATCGACGATTCATACATTTTTTGTTCAAAATCAAAAATGTCGGCCAATAAAAAAAAAAGTGCTGTATTCTGACAGAATACGTCCGCCTTAGCATTTGTTACTAAGACACCAAAGCTGTAGCACCACTGTACGTCGCAGTATTTGAGATAAAAGTCAGTCGTTTCATATATTTTTAGAACCCAAATACTACGATGCACAGTGGTGCTACAGCTTTGGTGCCATAGTAATAAATGCTAAGGCGGACGTATTCTATCAGAATACAGCACTTTTATTTTTTGGCCGGCACTTTTGATTTTGGACCAAAATGGATGATGTCCTTTGTATTGACTATGTTAAAGTATAGGTATATGTCTCAAGTCAACAAATTACAACAGATTTTATTACATTTTGTCAATCTACTTATGAACACTATCGTTCGTTCGTTTTATACTAGTGCCATCCACTACTGAACAAAGACCTCTCCCAAGGGTTTCCACAACGACGTGCACTAGGATCATCCTAGTAGGATGTCTATATGTACTTGTATACTACACTAGTATGGCATTTTCTCGAGGTATTATTATTTCAATAAAAAGAAATATTTATTTCAGACTCGAATTCTCAAAAAAATAAAGTAGAGCATACACCCATGCGCGTATAGCACGAGTGCGCGACCCATAGCGCACGGTGAACTTTACGCCACCATACTTATCTGCGGACCATTCGGCCGAGGGTAATGCGGGCTCTCGCCATTATACCACACTTTGCCATTGTACCACACTTCGCCATTCACGAGGCATTGTTATTGACCCTGTATAACGGCCATCGTTAGCCTGCTAGAATTAACCCTCAGTTTGNTTAAATTGTGATTCGCAAAAAACTGTATTTAGTCCAGTGTATTCAGCAATTTGTGTTTAAAGCTTTTTGTTGGACTCTTTTGATTTTTTTTATTAACTTGATCTTTTTAAACTTACGTCATTGAGACGAAGTGAGATGAAAGCGATGAATATTGAGATTATAAGAAGTTACAAAACAGACAAAACTTTTTGAAATGAATAGTGTCTGTCTTACGTTCTCACGCCTGAGGTGCAGAGCATCTTCATTTAATAATTTGTGTTGTAAATGGGACGTTCTTTTATAATTACTAATTACCACAAAAATAAATTTAAAACATTTAAAAGAGGGGGTGAAAGTATTAATGGGAAATCCATGATTTCTTCTTAGATTAGTGATAAATTCCGAGTGATCTTGACACTCGATAATCTCTACGAATAGTTTTTAAGCACTCATGACAGTTCCATCAATGTAGTATGTGCTTTATTTCCTTTTAATTAAGCGACGACACAAAAACCGCAAACATGGAAGTATCGGTATCAAATGCATTACGTAACCCGATAGTGTTGAGTGCATCCCCTGCCATACTGTGGTCCCGCGCTTTACGGCCGAAATGAGGCCGATTGATGTCCCTTGCAGGCCAGGGATTTGTGAAATAAGTAGTGGTTAAGAAATAATGACAAATGGCTTTTGTTGACTCAAATTACTCATATTATTTTTAAAAATTCCAGAGACTTCATTTTAATGCCGTCCAATTCCAAACTAAATTATTAAAGTAATTATTTACGGATACATTAATTAGAGTAGTTATACCCTCGTATACAGATTTGAACACGACATAGATAATTCATAAAATGATTTTGCTCCTTAACGTGTCCGAATATGACAAATTTATTGTAGAAACTTTGTCTATACTCTAACTTGACTGCTAATTTTACTAAAAGATTATAATTTTTTTTCTAAACACGGCCGTCAAAAGGATTCTTTGGCTAAAAATCAGTCAAGTTGCAGTTCATTGCTTGGCGTAAGTCTCTCAAAGAATACCAAACAGCAAAAGGATAATAAATCGCCCTAAACCATAGCTCTACATTTTATTTACAGCCATTTAAAACGCATAAATCAACCCTCCAATAAACAAACAAGCGAGTGATTCTTTTCTTCGTCTTATCTTTACAACATAAGGCCGCGTCCTCACTGAGTAATGGTAGTTCCCCTAATCGTCGCACGTGGCGCCACCAAGTAAGGCGGGGCGCAACAGGTTGCAACGCCTTGACCTGTTTCTTCGAGGGTGCAGGGCGCACTTGCTCGAACAGATGTTGATTGCGTTCTTGGGTTAGTGGAAGGCAACCCTTCTTTTTATTTGCATATTATGATATCAAGAAGGAACCATTTTCGAAACGCCATCGTAACGAAACTATTATGATGGAGATTTTCTGTGAAATATATTTTCTGCGTTTTTTGTAATTTTTGTACCAGTCAACAACGTTGTAGGTAATGTAATTTTTTTTACAATTTCAAAACTCATTTGAAATTTGAAAATCATTGGCAAACTCGAATTATCTTTTTTTTTTACTAGCTCTTGCCAGCGGCTTCTCCCGCGTTAGTTTCGTTTTAAGACAGAAATAATTTATCAATGTTTAAAAACCTGGATAGAAACTATCTTATGTTTTTCCCTGTGTCTTACACTATCTCTTTACCGCATTCCATCAAAATCTGTTCAGTAGTTTTTGCTTGAAAAAATAACAAATACCTCTTCACAAATTTTCACATTATAATACTAGTAGCAGCCTACAATTAGCCTTAAGTAACACCCATATCAGTAACTAGGTGGCGTTTGAACCATACCTGGCGGAAGCCTGTGGAATTGGCCCATTAACATAATTAGTTCCGCAGCTGTCCCGCGGCGGTCGGGAAGTGGTAATACCACCAAATGTCAATACACGCGGAGGAGATTTTTGAATTACCTTGTCATTAGGTAATTATTTGTACCAAAGTGAATATTGTGTTTGAATACCACATTTTTTTATCATATATGTAAAAGAAACAGCTCATATTATGAATGGATAGTATAGGTACATTTACGGAAATAAATGTTTCAATTGACCTTACCTTGGATTTTCTGTGGAAACATAAATATTTTTCATAATTAGATATGCAGTGGTTACTTAGATTTATATAATATCGAATGATTTACAGTATTGTCAATTCTATTGACGCAGACTATATTAATAAAACCTTAGTTAGAGTTTAGAGTACTTATTAACTAGAAATGACACTGAAGAAAAGGTCCATAACTTTCATAAGTCGATTCTTTAGGTACCTGCCTTGTTACTTACCTGCCTATTGTTATTTTGCTGAAAGTTTCGCAACTCTACCTGTAGAGGTCAGATAAATAGTTAACCTTTTGATTGGTATCTTAATAATCAATAGGAAGACAACAATGGAAGATGATAATTTTATTAATAATGTAGCTTCAAGGATTTGGCTTGGGGAAAGATTGTAGGCATTTGTGGGTGATGACGAGCTATTTTGTTTGTTCGAAACAATGGAATTTCCGCTAGAGGTAATTTTAGAATTATTAGAATTTCATTCGCGAAATAAATCGCACAAATCCTTTACTACATATTCCCTGACATAATATTAAGCCAACTAAAGAATACGTAATCATAAGGTACGAAAAATCAAACTTAAGCACATAATAAAATGCAATCTACATATTACGTGTAAAGTTGAAATGATAGCATATGGCTTATAGAGCTCTCTTTTAATTGCAACAACACAACAAAATAAAAATAAACCGATCGCTACCGTATAACACAGTTGTTCCGCCGTTAGCACTAAATCAAATTTTACAAAAAAAAACTTTCTCTGCAAAAAATCTTACTTCCGACCCTCCATTGAACATCTGATGAGGTGAATGAATCCTGGATAAGGGTGCTGCGATATAAAATGCCACTGTAAAGCTTCGGTCATACAATTACATTCCGCCACATCTGTCGGCGTTTAGACAATCACGATACGTCACGCGATTTGTGGACTGCGACCGACTGATCTTGATATTTTATGAAGGGGTAGGAAAAACTATAAAACATACCTACATTAGAATCCAGACAGAACAGCCGTTAATGATAAAGCTATAATAGCCCTACTAAACGTTACACAGTAGGTACCCACTATGGAAAAGGTTTAGAGATTAGAGAATGTAGAGTGATTTAACTTAACTACATTAAAAATTAATCAATAGGTAAGTGCCACTCGTATTACCGTTTTAATTTAGTAATTCGCTTTTTATCTGTTGTTTTCAGAAAGACACGCTCTGAATTTGAGACGTCTAAACTATCAGATTTTTTCCAGAAAGTAATAGAACAGACTAACTTTATTAGACGGAACTAACTTTAGCTAATAGAACATTTATCAAAAGTTTCCTTTTCCCGTAAATTGAAAGTAACTGAAATGTGTGACATATCTACTTACACATTAAAATTAAACAAACTTTAACTTACAAAGTATCAATTCCCCTCGGCCGTAGTTCACACACGACAGCTGCGGCGCGCGCGCACCCGCCACGCACTTCGGTAATGCGCCTTTTAATTATGCGCTGATAAATCAGCGCCGCGCGTGCCGTGCCGCTAGTGTGGTCACCGCCTTATGACGCGTTTTTGACAATAATAATAATGTTAAATATGTAAATAAGCTAGCATTAAAAGGGGTTGTTTGGAGATAATGTGTAAGCATTTGGATTGGACTGAAGTCATTGTTGTAGAGCTTTTTATTATTAAGTTTAGGTCTGAAAACAGATTCAATAATAAAATGTAATAATAATACCTACCAGGTGCAAGGACAGTTGAATAAATCTGGCTATTTGCCAAAACAGTATAATAATGTATATTCTATAAAAAAAAATTATTAAACACCAATGTACTGTCATGTTAAATTAACACGACAAATAAGTCATTCTCAAGACCTAATATGAATTTTGCTCACAATTTTCGATAGAGCAACTTGTCAAACGCATTTTCCGCGATGTGTGAAACAACCCTATATATTTTTCAGTTCAAAACTACAAACGTAGGTAACTTACTTGATAACTTACCATACAATACGATTATGGTATGATTATAAATTGATTGCTTTATCTTTGTCATTTAAAAATGTTTGTAACAAGCTTCCAAGCAACTTCGTAGTTTCCCAAAAAATCTATACAACGTGCTCTTTTTGATTTCCTGGAACTCTAGGGTATTAATAAGACCACTTCAAAGAATGGAATGGCATTACATTTTTGGTTAAATTCAACAATTCTTTTCGATTTATTTTCTCATACGAAATCACTAAAAAGTTGCACAAAAAGACTAGGTGACAATTTTGGAAAAAAAAACTAAATTGATGATACTAAAATCTAAATCAACTAGGTATATTCTAAATCTAGAATCCACAATATCTTCAAAAATATGCTTTTAAAAACACATATTCCTAAGACTCTTTAACTAGTTTTTATTTATAGAATATACCCTTAAAATTTCCGGAAAACAAATGGAACACGTTGTATAAATAAAAATGAATAATAATTGCTGGTCGTTAGTCTGATTTAAACTCGAGAACGGCTGGGCTGATTGACCTGTTTTTGGTTTTAAAATCTTTGTTGTAGTCCAGGGTAGGTCTAAACGGTCAAAATTTGCGTATTTACTGCTTTTAAGGCGGAACAGAGTTCGCCGGGTCAGCTAGTTAAAAATAAAATCAAGTAAAACATGAAAGTGAAACATCAATAATAACTATCATTAAAAGCAAGCAAAATAATAGCTAATTAAATCTTTCGCTCTAACCAATCGCACCCCAACATTCCTGCAAGCAAAAAACTGTGTTGCCATATCGTATGCAATCAGGGAAAATTGCCAGATATAATTATTGGGGGTGAATTAACCCCGACTGGGGGCAAGCCGGCCACGCACGTGCGCGAGGCATTCCATTCATTTACCGCACCGTGTGACCCAACTTTATAACACATAAATAGTCCTAAAAACGACTTATGTGTGAAATGCCAAAACTAATAATAGAAGTTAAATTATGCAAAATTATCAAAGCAGGAGAAAGAATCTTTGGTTTGTTTGTTAAGTTTTGAAACCACTGGAAGAATTTCGTTTTAAATAAATTGGTAAAGAGTCGTCTTGCGTCACAAAAAAGGCTGAAAAAGTTTGTATCAAAAATCTAATATTGAACTTTAAGATATTATGATAATTCATATTTATGTTAAATGACAAGAAATTAGCCTAATCAGGCTCAGAAAAAAAAACCTTACTCTCGCATAGCATTAGTGATTTTTTAGTTGACTCGAGTGTATCTACTAGGTTTCTAGTTTACAGCCTTTAACAAATATTTAATCAAACACATGTTGAATGTACATTAAAACAATGTTGTGTTGTAATCCATTAAATGATAAACTTTTCACGGTGGGAGGTGATCATGGGGGGCCTTTTAAAGCCATAAATAAGTTCCGATAGTAAACATCTGTCCGTAATGAAATTATCGAAGTAGCCATCGGTAGGGTGCGAATTAGTACTAATCATCCTACAAAAAACATAAACTAGCTGTTCTTCGTAATATTTCTTTATAGGTAGGTACAAAAGGAGCCTTGAGTATTGTCAAATGTTTGAGCATGAAATCGTAACAGACAAACTTATAATAGCATTAATTGAATACTGAATCAGTGGACGCCTGTAACTTTGTCCGGAAGTTATTAAAATCTCATCGAAATTCATTTATTTTCAAGATTTTCTCACGAAGAGCCATCCATCCATACAACCTGAATAAGTAGGTAATTAATAATCGTATTTATTTACATTTACTGATTTATATGTCACACTCACTCATTATAAATTAGCCGATTGTATTCCGATTATTTTGTACTACAGACGTTCAACAAACCTTTTGTCAATATCCTGGGATATTCTCCCATCAAAAGCTACGTCAAACACAGCAAATGGATCCGAGTGAAGGCTAAAACCAATAAATAGAGACATTATTTGGTTAGAACAAAGTGGACATGCGAAAGAAATGCCCTTTAAGTCTGGAGATGGACCGCCTACCGAGGATGCTATTAGCTGACCCCTTGTGAATAGTAGGGTGACCACCTGAGCTGGAAAACTGGTCTCTTTGTCCATTGGCTGGAGTCTCAATTTATTTAAATCACAGCCCGTAGAAGTACAATCATGATAGAAATTGTAGAGAGAGTTTTGCTAAGTCCCTAAAATGAAAATCTATACTAATATTATAAATGCGAAAGTAACTCTGTCTGTCTGTCTATCTCGCTTTCACGCCTAAACCACTGAACCGATTTTGATGAAATTTGGCATAGAGATAGTCTGCGTCCCGGGAAAGGACATAGGATAGTTTTTATCCCGGTTTTTGAAACAGGGACGCGCGCGATAAAGTTTTTCTGTGAAAGACACGCGGGCGAAGCCGCGGGCGGAAAGCTAGTGTAAAATAATCACGAAATTGAATCTATTACGAATGATAAGTCTACCTACTTCCAATGATTATTTATCGTTTGCCGGTAACTCGAAACATATAGAACACTAAAATTTTAACTATTCGTAAAATAGGCTATCGTGAATTGTGCAACAACAGTGTATTTTCACCAAAAGATGTATTTACTGTCACCCTACCCACATCCTTCTTCCCCTTCACGTGTGCACCTCAGATTGTATTGTAGTTTTTGCTTTAGTTTTAAACTTCTATTTCACTGAGACATACATTTACAATTATTTATGTGGCAGTAGATGTCTTATTGATTTGTCCAAGATATTCTATATTTGTATACGAGGACAATTCACTGAAAAAAAACTAAATAAAAATTACATAGTTTTATTTAGTACTTACTTATCTAAAAATGTTTTTTAATACAGTAGAACGCCGATTATCCGAACGCCGATTAACCGAATCGCCAATTATCCGAATTGGTCCTAAGCGTAATATAAAAAATTAAGACCAAGTAATTTTTGTTTTCTTTTGTTGTAATTAGTTGAAACTCGCAGGAGTCTCGATATATTTCAACTGAGCATTATTACAGTTAATATAGTTTATAGATGTGTGACGGTTGGTTTTTAACACGTTTTTTCTTTGTTACCAGTCTATGTCCGATTATCCGAATTTTCGATTATCCGAATCGACCCCGGTCCCAATTAATTCGGATAATCGGCGTTCTACTGACTGATCTTTGACTTGCTTTATAAAATTGCACAGCTTATGTAACATTTGAATAAAAATCCCCAAAAAAGCACGATACCTCTTTTTCATTAAGCTTTAAAGCTTTCCCATTTTATAGCGTCAATAATTTTGTTGATATTTTATACAAAGTTCGTTGATCTCCATAGCAATATCCAGTGTCAATGTTCACACAGCCCGGAAGAGCAAGCTGCAAAGTGCCCTTCCTATCGTAGACAAAACAACCACCAAACATCTGCCAGGCCAATCTGAAACTTAAGTCTAAAGTGATAGAGCTCAGCGGAAATAGACAAGGTCTAGGGAGGGAAGAGGGCATAGAGTCAGTTCCGTTGGAGTTCGGTTACACGCATGAAATGTGTTTCTTTTGTTTGTCACAAGCGGGTTACTTCCAGGTTAGTACCTACGTTGGAACAGGAAAGTAGTCATATTACTGATGTGCCGAGGTTTAATAGTTTATTTTTCCCATCACAAACTTATAATACAGAGTACAGGTACATTAACATTAAGTTTCAGTCACTAGTTTGTGTGAGACTGATGCCTGAGCTAGGTATAAAATACCTGTGTTACAGGACATCAGGCTCCCACCACTCAAAACGGCCTAAGCGTATCATAATGTAGTTCTAATACGTGCGATTGTGCAACAAAATTGTATAGTTTGATGTATTAGCGATTGTCTGAAATTGTATGAAAAGTTTTAAGTAATTAATCCAGCTAATAGTTTTTTCCCTTATTTTAAAAGGTTTACATAAAACAGTACTTAATTTGAATCCTATTCGAGAAATAGAAATGAAATAATAAATAAAATGGTTTCATTTAATTATTTTACAAATAAGTAACCTGAAATGCATATGAATAAGTTGTTTTAAATTTTAAAAAATACCTCATTATACATATACCTAAGATCGTTTTTCGTACAAACTTACAACAATGCCTTTTTAATTGTGTAAAAAGTAACATTACAACAAATTCATACGCTACCATCTAGGTATCTAGCAAAAATAATTACGTAATACGGTAACAGAAATGTGTTAAATATCTTATTAATTTTCGCATCACGACAATGTAGGTATTACACAAATTACCATACAAAATTGAGTAATATTGGTAATATCTACGAGCTTGTAGCAGAGGGGAGCGAACGCCGCAGGCAGGCATTATAGTGTTAAGTTTCACAGAGTGCACTACGCCTGCAGCGCCTCACTAACGTGCCAGATTATGTTGCACCAGCTTTGATTTTATTTACCAAAAAGGTAGTATATTAAATATCTAGTTCAAACTATTTCAAATGATATATCAACCTTTTTCGACCGGCAGCGCGCACTGGCCGAGAATATTCTAAAACAAATGATCGACGCTCTTAACAAAAAAATAACGATCATCTTTTGTTTTTTTTTTTTTCATAAATACCTACACAAAGCTTAAACGTTTAAGGTAATTTTTCTAAGTTCTTTTGTTTAAAGGAATAAATCATTGTGTCAAATGTTCAATTTTTAAAAAAGAGGTAGGTACCTAGGTACGAATAAAAGTTATAAGAGCTACTTTTTNCTACACCTGTCATTATTTTCAAACTTTATTCTAATGCTGTTTACTTTTAAAATAAAACCTGCCAGCAACATGTCATCTCATGATAAAATTCTATATCCTAACATCTTCTCCAAAGATTCCCTCTCTCTTCCTAAAAAATTTTTATAAAATGTTCTTCAATTAACACATCAAACTCTTGCCACTAATCTAGCCTTATATCTTCCACCAGACTTTATTGTAAAAATCCATTTACTTGATATTATTTTTCTATTTCCTGCTTCCTCTCTTCCTACAATTTCCCATGTTTTATTCTTCTCTAAAGATTATTTTTCTTCATCAATTGCTTTCTTCCATAAATCTTTATCAACACTACTCAAAACTTCNCTCAAAATGGATAAACATGATGGAACAAAAATAATTTTATTAAAATACTATGAATGATTACTCCCTTATTTTATTTCTAACCCCTTAATATTACCCCGTATTTGGGTGCATACTTACAAATATTTCGAATTGAATAAATGAAGAGCATTCACAATATTTCGCCAATGTATAACAAGCCTTATGGCCTTACTATTTCGTTACTACCGTTTCGTTACGTACATTTTTTTTGAGAAATACTCTGATATGAATCCAGTTTCTTACATATTGTATTACATACCTGCGGACCCTGTTCCGTGCTCGCGTCAAACGGATCTCCGACCACACGGCGGTTCGCGCGCTCAGCGGACATTTGCACGAATTCGTCGTAGATCTTGTCCTCAACGAACGTTCGGGACCCTGCAAACAGAGATAAACTAGATGTTAGTCTACATAATTACAAGAATCAAGCAAGAAGTTACGTCAGTAAATACTATTGATGTAAAGTTTACGAAGAAATTATTCAGTTCAGTAACATCTCATACAAAAGTATGTCTCGCTCGATAGACCAACGACTTCATTAAGAGCGTTGTAGCAAAAAGTTGGCGTTCGAATTTTAGGTTTTTATTGCTTGACGTCGCGTAGTGAGTGCGCAAACNGAAAAAATACAAATCATGGTAGATTGATGTGCCAGCAACTCTAAATAAATTCTAAAATAATAATCCTTGCTTGCTTATGAACCAAATAGTATGAATTCATGGATAAAATAAATAAAAAATTCCGATGCGCAATAAAATTCGCCCGCTGTGTCCTGAAGAAAAAATTTTTTTCACCTACTTTTTGCGAAAAAAGTACCATACAATGTTATATTTTTATAATCCTCATAAATGTAGCTTTCAGGTCATATTTGTTTTATTAGATTGTCTCCAGTGGTTTAAAAGTAAGCGACGTTTATTTAAAAAAATACTTTTTGGTTTTTGTGAATTTTGCTCAATATTTCTATTTTTTTGTATGAAAGGGCAAAAAGTTTGTTCTAGAAATGAATTCGCCATTCTTTAATTATCTGAAAATGATACCACACTTGCCCTAATACCCATAGTTTTGAAGATATGGGCCTTAAAGTGAAGCGCGGCGGAAGGAAACTTGCCCCCCCTCCCCCTGCTACCACAGGGGGGGCTCCCGATGTCTACCGAAGGAAATCCACTCAGGAGTACCCAAAGAACCACTATTGCAAAAATGAGCCTTCTATACCAAAGTGGAGGGGTTCTTGCACTAAATTCCCTACTAAACTAGGTATATTCTAAATCTAGAATTTACAATATCTTCAAAATATGCTTTTTAAAAACACATATTCCTTAGACTCTTTAACTAGTTTTTATTTATAGAATATACCCCTAAAATTTCCGGAAAACAAATGGAACACGTTGTATAAATAAAAATGAATAATAATTGCTGTTCGTTAGTCTGATTAAAACTCGAGAACGGCTGGTCTGATTGACCTGTTTTTGGTTTTAAAATGTTTGTTGTAGTCCAGGGTAGGTCTAAACGGTCAAAATTTGCTTATTTACTGCTTTTAAGGCGGAACAGAGTTCGCCGGGTCAGCTAGTTAAAAATAAAATCAAGTAAAACATGAAAGTGAAACATCAATAATAACTATCATTAAAAGCAAGCAAAATAATAGCTAATTAAATCTTTCGCTCTAACCAATCGCACCCCAACATTCCTGCAAGCAAAAAACTGTGTTGCCATATCGTATGCAATCAGGGAAAATTGCCAGATATAATTATGGGGGGTGAATTAGCCCCGGCTGGGGGCAAGCCGGCCACGCACGTGCGCGAGGCATTCCATTCATTACCGCACCGTGTGACCCAACTTTATAACACATAAATAGTCCTAAAAACTATGTGTGAAATGACAAAACTAATAATAGAAGTTAAATTATGCAAAATTATCAAAGCAGGAGAAAGAATCTTTGGTTTGTTTGTTAAGTTTTGAAACCACTGGAAGAATTTCGTTTTAAATAAATTGGTAAAGAGTCGTCTTGCGTCACAAAAAAGGCTGAAAAAGTTTGTATCGATAATCTAAGAACTTGGAGATATTATGATAATTCATATTTATGTTAAATGACAAGAAATGAGCTTAATCAGGCTCAGAAAAAATACCTTACTTAGCATAGCATTAGTGATTTTAAGTTAAACTCGAGTGTACCTACTATCTAGTTTACAGGCTTTAACAAATCTTTAATGAAACACATGTTGAATGTACATTAAAACAATGTTGTATTTTAATCAATTAAATGATAAACTTTGCACGGTGGGAGGTGATCATGGGGGGCCAACTTTAAAGCCATAAATAAGTTCCGATAGTAAACATCTGTCCGTAATGAAATTATCGGAGCAGCCATCGGTAGGGTGCGAATTAGTACTACCTAATCATCCTACAAAATACATTTAAAACAATTTTTTTGTTTTCTGTCTTTACTGAATCAGCATTCAGATTAAATTCGATGTTACCTTTCGTAAACTAAGGTTGAATTATCAAATCAAAATCAGTTTTTAAGCGTTAAACGGTATTAAATTTTGTAACCAGGCAGGGATGCCTGAAACTTCAGTTACCTTCTAACAACAATGTTTGTGACATAAAAATTAGCCCTTCTGTGTTGTACTTCGATAATTTTGTACTACAGACGTTCAACAAACCTTTTGTCAATATCCTGGGATATTCTCCCATCAAAAGCTACGTCAAACACAGCAAATGGATCCGAGTGAAGGCTAAAACCAATAAATAGAGACATTATTTGGTTAGAACAAAGTGGACATGCGAAAGAAATGCCCTTTAAGTCTGGAGATGGACCGCCTACCGAGGATGCTATTAGCTGACCACTTGTGAATAGTAGGGTGACCACCTGAGGTGGAAAACTGGTCTCTTTGTCCATTGGCTGGAGTCTCAATTTATTTCAATCACAGCCCGTAGAGGTAGACAATGCTAAACCCTAAATTGTGGAAAAAAAACCTAGTAAAACAATCACGAAATTGAATCTGATCATGAATGTTAAGTACCTACCTACTTCCAATAATTAATATCGTTGTTGGTAACTCAAAACATATAAACTACTAAAATTTTTAACTATTCGTAAAATACTATCGTGAATAGTGCAACAACAGTGTATTTTCACCAAAAGATGTATTTACTGTCACCCTACTCACATCCTTCTTCCCCTTCACGTGTACACCTCAGATTGTATTGTAGTTTTTGCTTTAGTTTTAAACTTCTACTTCACTGAGATATTTGTGGTAGTAGATGTCTTATTGATTTGTCTAAGATATTCTATCATACGTATACGAGAAGAATTCGTTGAGAAAAACTAAATAGATAAGATAATAAATCTAAACATTTTTTTTAATAATGTGATTTGTGACTTGCTTTATAAAATTGCACAGCTTATGTAACATTTGAATAAAAATCCCCAAAAAAGCACGATCCCTCTTTTTTATTAAGCTTCGAAGGTTTTCCATTTTATAGCGTCAATAATTTTGTTGATATTTTATACAAAGTTCGTTGATCTCAATAACCGATCCAGTGTCAATGTTCACACAGCCCGGAAGAGCAAGCTGCAAAGTGCCCTTCCTATCATAGACAAAACAACCACCAAACATCTGCCAAGCCAATCTGAAACTTAAGTCTAAAGTGATAGAGCTCAGCGGGCATAGACAAGGCCTAGGGAGGGAAGAGGGCATAGAGTCAGTTCCGTTGGAGTTCGGTTACACGCATGAAATGTGTTTCTTTTGTTTGTCACAAGCGGGTTACGTTGGAACAGGAAAGTAATCATGTTACTGATGTACCACCGATTAAACTATAAAATGGTTTTATAATACATGCGATTATGCAACGAAATTAGACAGTTTAATGTATTGGCGATTATCTGAAATAGTATGACATGTTTTAAGTAGTTAATTCAGGTAATAGTTTCCTTCATTTTAAAAGGTTTACATAAAATACTTAGTTCCTAATTTTAATCCTATTTGAGTAGTTAAATGAAAAATAATAAATTAAATGGTTCCATTTCGTTGTTTTACAAATCATCATCATCATCATCATTTCAGCCACAGGACGTCCACTGCTGAACATAGGCCTCCCCCAATGACTTCCACATCGCACGGTTGGTAGCGGCCTGCATCCAGCGCCTTCCCGCTACCTTTATCAGGTCATCGGTCCACCTTGTGGGTGGACGTCCCACGCTGCGTTTTCCGGTACGTGGCCTCCATTCCAGAACCTTGCTGCCCCATCGGCCGTCAGTTCTGCGTACTATGTGCCCAGCCCACTGCCACTTCAGCTTGCTGATCCGTCGAGCTATGTCAGCGACTTTTACAAATAAGTAACCTGAAATTCATAAAATGAATAAGTTGGATATAATTTATAAAAAATCCCCATTATAAGATCGTTTTCCGTACAAACTTACAACAATGCCTTTTTAATTGTGTACAACAAATTCATCAGCTACCATCATCATCTAGCAAAAATGATTAGATAATACGGTAACAGAAATGTGTTAAATATCTTATTAATTTTCGCATCACGACAATGTAGGTATTACACAAATTACCATACAAAATTGAGTAATATTGGTAATATCTACGAGCTTGTAGCAGAGGGGAGCGAACGCCGCAGGCAGGCATTATAGTGTTAAGTTTCACAGAGTGCACTACGCCTGCAGCGCCTCACTAACGTGCCAGATTATGTTGCACCAGCTTTGATTATTTACCAAAAAGGTAGTACCTATATTAAATATCTAGTTCAAACTATTTCAAATGACATATCAACCTTTTTCGACCGGCAGCGCGCACTGGCCGAAAATATTCTAAAACAAATGATCGACGCTCTTAACAAAAAAATAACGATCATCTTTTGTTTTTCATAAATCCCTACACAAAGCTTACACGTTTAAGGAATTTTTTTCTAAGTTCTTTTGTTTAAAGGAATAAATCATTGTGTCAAATGTTCAATTTTTAAAAAAGAGGTAAGTACCTAGGTACGAATAAAAGTTATAAGAGCTACTTTTTTAGATTTTGTCTATATTAAAACATTTTCTACTAAATTCTGTAAAATTAATCATAAATAGTAGAACCTAGATACTTACTTAATTATCTTGCCAAGCAACAATAACTCCAAAAGCGTAAAGAATGAAGGGAAACAAATTGAGAACTCCCGAACTTTGAAGAACCGGCAGGGAATTTTCTTATAACTGCTTTGGTTACTCGGTAACTAATTGTTATTTAGCCGGTGTAGCCCAGTTTATTAAAAGGCGAGGTAATTAAATTAAGCTTGTTTCTTTGACGCCCTGCCCGGCTGATATTTTTATTAAGCAGAATATACTGAAGTGAATCGTAGGGATGTGGTTATGCCAAATCTATCGACTAATTAATTTCAAACTTATTTCCGAAATTTTAAATGTCAAGATGAGATCATTATAGCTCACACCATGAATAAGTTATCAGATCTCATGTAAAGCCTAGCTTCTAACTCTACTCGCCCTAACTAACTTACCTTAGTCAAAAGTAGGTATGTATTGCTTGTAAAAAAGAAGAAAGAAAGCAAAATTATTTATTTGACAACTAAAAAAAAGTACAAAGACAATGAAGAGAAAAGAGAAAAAAGAAATGTTGCCAAAGAGGTCACCCACTCAGTAACTTAGATTGTACTAAGTAACTTAGCTCAAAAGTTAGATTTCTAAATGGAAACAGTGAATTAAGTAGTCTGCCTAATAATTTTATTAACTGTAACAAAATAAATGTATGATTTCGCTCGGATGAAAAGTGACAAATCACTAACAGTCTTTACTTAAAACGTTGTGACGTTGTTGTATTTTTACGAATAAGATACTAACTAACACCCGTATTCACAAACGGTGCTTGCTTATGTGAAGCAGTAAATCTTACGAACAGCGTTGAAAAGAGCTCTGTCATTGGTTCGTATGTGACCCTGTGCGTCCACGCGCACTGTAAGACCTCATAGTAAAGTTTGTGACAAAACATCGTATCGATCAACGCAGTCCCATCTCATTTTTTCATGGCAGAGAGGTGATAATGTCGAAGTTGAGAATCGGGCAATTAAGGCGAGCGCTTCATAATCGAGCCAATTATGTGGAAGCAATAAACAGAGCCAAATTATAAAGGGGCTTTTGATATATTTTTTGCAGATGTGGAAAATTTGTTGCCATGGTTCTTATAAACATCTATGTAATTGAATTCACGAGGAGTGTGAATTGAAAGAAAATTAGAGTTAATTGTTTTAGGTGGCAGCAACGAGTCCGTTTTTATTTAATAATAAGAAAAATAATATTTAAATATTCTGTGACTTATAAGTATCTCCTTATTTAATGCAGCACCATATGATACACAAAGCTACTTTAATAAATGTATATTTCGGTGTGGATTCAGAAACAGCATAAAAGAATTACTCCACCTACTAGAAACTGTTGGTGATAAATATCCATTCGCTGAAGTTTTCGTTCTTCGATAACTTTCCTTAAAAATATCGATACCAGTGTTTTCATATCTTCTAAAGTCATAATATACCTACTATTTTTTAAGTTAGCCTAATGACTGTAAAATTGACCCTTACACAAACAAAGGAAACTCGCGAAAATGTGCTGGTGACACTTACACGTTAAAGTTATGTTTGAAAATGGGGGTAACTATTTAAATGTAGGCTCAAGTTTTTTCAAGTTATTTACAATGATAGACGTTTTAACTTCAACTTTTTGAACGGTTTTTCTACTTGAAACCTACAATTACCTAAAAGTTATTTTTAAAACTTGACTAGAAAACTTACATTGTAGCTCCTTTCGGGTTGACACTTTAAGTAATTACCTGAACGGTAGGATAAAGTGCTTCTCTTTATTTGTTTCATACTACATAGCTTTTACCCGTGGCTATACTCGTACCCGCTTGAATTTGAGCATGTCATAAGTAAAAAGTGTGTATCGCTAATCCCGCTGTTCTAAAGTTCTCTAGCTTATTCTAACCAAAAACATTTGTCACTTCAAAAAGCAGTTTCCCCAATATTAGTTAATTTGATACTTTATTTCACCTTCAAGTACTACAGTCGACAACAGTTATGTAGTCGCTATAGAGTCAGGGAGAGGCTATCCATATGACCAGTTTCATATTACGAATTGTATGAAATTGGTCATGAGGGTTGGTATCTCTAAATCAAATGTGCATCTGCATTTTACCCAATATCGTTTGCACTCTTATCTACATGAAAACCTTCGCTGGCGTACTGCAGTATATTTTACTAATTGCACACTATTAACGGGCATGCGATAAAATAAAATTTTCTAAACACGAGTAATTACTTATAGCGTGGCAAATTGTCGAGTGGAGAACGAACGAGAAATTTTCCATGTGACGGCACTCACGCCAGCTGCTTCTTTGCTGCATTATAATTAAACACAATTTGTCGTAATGCCTTTAATGGGAGCCTTTAAACTAACATGGAAACAAAACGCTAGCTCTGGGATGGAAAAGAAAATGTGGAAATGTGGGCTTTGCACGAAATTTTGAGTACATGCTATAGTTTGGCAATTTAGTGAGGCGATAAAAATGTACCGTGACATTTGAATTTGTCTCGGTGACTTCACTCTGCAGTCAATAATGATTCACTCAAATTAATATCTCGTTTAAGATAAAATGCACTAAATCTTGAAGTTGTAGAGATTACAAACAGCTTATTAGCTTATTTTATTTGACTGTGCTCATGACTTGCGTTTTATTATCTCTAGACTCGACTCAACCTCAACAGTCACTCTATTTCTTGATAAATAAGGACGATCTCAATGTCACTAGTGTAGGTGATGTTCTGTTGTGTGTACCTACTCCTCGATCCTGTATGCTACCTGCTGCTGCAGCTTATGTGGAACCAGGATGGTAATGAGAAGCATGAGCGCAAAAACAAGTCAATCTGTCTTTTTGGAAGTATTTATTGTAGATTTCGGGCAAAGAACTAAATTTTGACAGTTATAAATCAACAGTGTTTATTCATATAAGAAAACTACTAACAATAATGCAGGACAGAAAAAACTGTGTTTACATATAAGTAGGCTGCTTCCCTCGAAATACTCATACAAACCTATGGTATCCAGTGTTTTTTCNACCTCATATCAAAATAAACTTTGAGTTTAGCTCTATAAGCCCATATATTTTTTTTTACAAATATTTGCGTAACTAATTGTAGACACCCCAAAATAAAATTTCAACTTTGATCGCGTTTTTCTCGAAACTGTTCAAGTGTTACTTACTGCGTTTATAAATTGTGCGGCAGAATGCCTCCGGGCACAAATTTCAATTATTGTCACATCCGAATAGTTATGAACGGGGACCCGGTACAGTCAGTTACGAATTTGAGGATGAATCGGCAAGAGCCAGAGAAGTTGATGAATTATATCTAAAAGAATTTGTTTTAACTAATCAAAGCAGCAGGGTTTAGATAAGGAATAAATCAGAATTACAAGATAATTTTAACAAGTAGTTATTTCTAAATAATATTTAGCATCCTACCAACCGGTCAATCTAGAAATCATGGTCCTGTGGCTGAAAAGATTGAACGAAGACATCAAATTCACGTTTAAAATGTAAGTACTTATCTATGTTTCATTTCATTTTTATTCTAAATATTCTAAATTCCATGATATAAACTCATCTTGCAACTCATCGCAATTTTCGCATAGATACATTTTATTAGTTTTATCGAGAAACATTGTTTTTACTAATCATAAAAAAATATCTAATAACGTCAGTTATGTCTTCATGCTTATTGAGGCTTCAAGTTTTAGTAATTTAGTCTTAACCACAATCTTTTACTAAGACAACTGTACTACACAGTGGGCGTATTCATCTCATAAAGGGGTCAAAATATTTTATTAGCCTTGCGATTTTAACTGAGGAGCGAGGGTGCCAACTAGATTAGAGGCCCGAGGCTATGCAGTACAAATCGAGCATCCACTCCAAATAATCAACCCTTCGCGAATCAAACTGTCATTATGACTACATTTTTACACCTTAAGACCTTCAATTTAGGGTTTAAGATGGCTTGGATATTGAGTATTTGCAGATTTAAATTGGCCGACTTGATTTTTGTCCGAGCCAAGTCAATTTACTGCACAGTGGTCAGGGGCGAAAGGCAGATTGTGAATGTCGATTGGGTAATACGATTTCGCACTGTGTTGACAAGATTAGGTAGGTATATTGTTATGTTTATGTTTATTTTGCATTTATTGTGTATGCTATCAACTAAGAAGGTATTTCAAAATTACACAGTACCTAAATCATCACGAAAATCATTCAGAGAAGTTGTTCGAGTAAATGCCATACCATATAATTTTCACTGAAGAAAATGAAATAGTTATTAAGATTTTTGGATTGTAAAAAGCATTTGCAAAGTTTTATTTTAATCATAATCAAATAAGTTGTTTCTTGTGCTGTAATTAAAACACAACTTTTAACGCTTTTTCAAAAATAAAATCTCTTAATAAACCTTTCAGGCACTTGAAAGTGTTTAAAAAGAAAATCCGAATTCGTTAACACTATCTTTAGCAAACACATTAAATGATTAAACGATTCCATCTTATTTCTTCGTATGCTCAGTGAAAACTTAATATAATGATACCAGACTTTCCTTTATTTATGACGGGAAGATTACAATAATTGAGCCAACCTATACTTAAGTAAACACCCTCGTTTCGCAAGTAAAGAATCGGTGCAGTTTAAACTGCTGTCAAGCGCAGACGGTAATTAGGGCCCTGCGTCGGAGTCGCGTCGGGAACACTCCGGACTAATGACGGGAATTATTGACATCGCTTTAAAGGGAATAAGGTATATTTTTATTTAGCTTATTTATCTCAGTCACATAAAAAGTATGGCGTCACATAAAAATATCTATTTTTATTTATGAGGAATTATGAAAAAAGTAAAATTAACTAACCATCCTTATACTGTCGACTTTCCACCATCTCACACGAAACGTTTCGCTAACTCTAAGGACTACGTGTAATATTCGCTACCTGCTTTTATAATTTATTATGAGAGTAAAACAGTCGTTAGCATTTACAGTCCTCCTATTACCTACTCGTCTATCGTATGCTTTAATCCAAGTGCTGGCAGACAACTAATTATTGCTCTTGACTTTTTTCGTGTAGTCCAGTTTTTATTTTTATTTGTAAAGTTTTCATATAAATTTTGTTCTAGGGTGTTGTGTGTAGACTCTTTACACAGCATAAAGACGCAATGCCGGTGCTCCATCAGCGCCTCGGATTCAATCACCGTCGCTTGAGAGGCTTACGGCTTCGTAGACGTTCGCAGCACCCTGGAGAATACCGCGACTCTCCCAACACACCCGAACTTCCACCCTAACCCTTCAAATATAAAGACCAAACTCCCAAAAAGAAAATGTACGCTAGATATTTGTAAAATCCAATGTGCGATGCGACGTTGAAATGATTGCGCACGATAAAGACATAAAAATGTGAACTCGTTTCGTTGCTTTGTTTAAAAGCGTTACGTTGAAAGGATTGCGGGAACAGGTGTGGTGGAAGTCACTTGGAAATAAGGTTAAGGGCTTAAAAACTAAGTCAAAATAAAAATCATCACGACTTCTTTATTTTCATACAGCAATATCGCCAATAACAAGCTAATGCAGTACTCGTAATATTGTAATTAGATATTACATCCAAGTCATCAATAAACTGAGGTTAACGTCTACTAGTCGTCTATGTATAGTCCAATAGCTGGAAAAATTTAAATAGATACCTTAAATGAAATCAGTTACCTATGTTAAGATTAGGTAACCAAAAATTCTCGCTTAAGTAGGACATAGAAATTTATTTTTCAATGTTAGCTAGTTTTCGTTCTTTGCAAGTATGACAAAGTCTTATACGCCTGTATTAAAAAACGATGCTTTCTTAAGTGAAGTAGCAAATCGACTGCACAGCGTTGAATAGAGCTTTGTGGTTTGTTCGTGTGTCACCCTGTGCGCCCACGCGCACTGTGAGATCTCATAGTAATGTTTGTGAATACTTACGGGCGTTAGAGACATAGCGTCTACATTATCTTTATTCCTTTGAAAAAAGCCGGATGGCCATTAAAAAATCATACGCAAAAATCTGTTCTCATCAAACGGAGCGTACCTATTACCCCAAACAAAATGTTTTGATCCAACGGGGAAGATGGTCCCATCTCCCCTGATAGTTATTTGATATGATTTATTCATACAAGCGCTACACCACGTCAAATGGAAGTTTATTTAATAGAAAATACTTTCAGAAATCTATTTATAAAGCCATTATGGTGCTTTTTAGGGTTCCGTACCCAAAGGGTTAGAACGAAACCCTAACAAGTACTAAGACTTCGCTGTAGCTGTCTGTTGTATTCTCAGATCATAGTTTGTATCTGAAATGTTCACAGATGATGTATTTCTGTTGCTGCTGTAACAAAAATAAGTAAAAATAGAATAAAATTAATATTTTAGGAGCATAAGTACAACAAGCTCGATATTAATTACGGCAACAGGTAGACGATTAAAATATTTATTTAATTGTACATTATATCCACTTGAAAAATGCATAATCAACTTAAAATAAATTGAATATTTCATTGGGGCTCCCACGCGACAACAAAAGCGTTGTACGGAACCCTTCTTGCCCGAGTCCGACTCGCACTTGGCCGTTGTTTAAACATGTTTCTCGCGATTGGTATGCAAATAAGGGCCGCGGTGCAGCGGTGCTCACCCGACTAAACATCGTGTTTACTGAACTTTTATTGGATGATTAACTTCGCGTGTTTTACTTTTAAGAAGGTTTGTTGAAGTGCGTTCAAGTTTTTATTGTGCAAGAGATTCTGCAGGTAATCAACCTGCATGGTGATTGGTGTCATCGGTAAAATGATATTTTTGATTTTCTTTATTTTTTTAGTTACCTAGACCTACTGGCATAATGCCAGCTGCAATTTTAACGTCATTGTATTGATTATACTGGCTTTATCATAAGTTAATGCACCTAATAAAAATGCTTAACATTATCTTATCGATAATCAGGTGATTTGATAACATCATCATGACTGGTTAGGTGATATGACTTTACGATTTACTTTCAATTGATTTACCGTGAAATAAAAATAAAACAACAGACTTTGATCAAGTAGGTAATTATGAATGCTAATTAACTACGAGTATTTCATTTGATTAAGCATGACATAATCACAATAGTTACTTAGACCTTTCTAACTAATTTCTAGATACAATAAAATTGTGTTAAAAACGTACGAGTGCTATTATTATATGGTACTAACATCTAGAAACGCACACGCCGTGCAAACAGTGTGCGATTGCCGGGGATTGAGGGCACATAAAAACCATTTTTTTTCAGGCGCGCCGTTGATGCGTTTCATGCAATAGGAACGCGCTTGTACGCGATGTTATCGCAATCAATGTAATGTACCTACAATCAATAACATGCCAGACTTTACATTTATATTACAAAATCGCACTTCATACGTGTCACTTCACTACTCCTGTGTCTTTAACTAGATGTGCTGTCCTATAAATACCTATGGAAAAACGCTATCAAATGAAAGGTGTGTTGGTGCCCCCTAAAAAAAACCTAGTGTGTGCGTAGACCTTTAACTAATATACAGGGTGTCCCGTAATGTAACGTCAAGCCGAAACTGGGTGTTGAGGCAAATTGTGCTGGTTATCAGAAAAATATAAAAAAAAATCTATGTGGCATATTTAAAAAATAATAGTCATTTAAAAAAAATCAAAAAATTCTACTCCAGGTGACGGTCCTTTTGCTCGTGTTGCCACAAATCTTCACTTTTTCCAAATTTTTTTTTTGTTATGTAACCCTGAATAATGCTTCTCTAAATTGTTATCAAAATTACAAAACCAGCTGCTCCAGCTTGGATGAAAAAAATACATTATTCCCAAAAAAATTTTCAAAATAAAAATTTTGCCTAGTTTAAACTGACTGTACTGAAAAAAAAAAGGACTAAATTTTGACAGCAATAAATCAACAGTTTTTATTCATATAAGAAAACTACTAACAATAATGCAGGTCGGAAAAAATGTGTTTAGAAATAAGTAGGCTGCTTCCCTCGAAATACTCATAACAAACCTATGGTATCCCCTGGTTTTTTGCGCGCTTTTAAACTAAATATGGATATCGGTAAAGACACACAGTGACAGCATGAGTAATATTCTGTCAATATGTACCTAAGTACACCCAGGTGACAGGCAATAAGGCGCGCCTGGCCGCTTCCTGACGCCGGCGAATCGGCGCTAAACGCTGCATAAAGCTATTTGCCATGAATGCCCTGGTTCATAGTCTATTATTAATTCAAATAGCAAGATGCTGCGTGACCCACATAGCTACTTTATGTACCAACTAAGACGACACCTATGTATGATAAAGGTAAAACAGGCTGGCATATTAGATGGTGCCAGCGAATGCCAGACAAGTTGGTAACTAATATTAAGATTTAAGGTACAATTCCAATACGGGCCGCAGACCGCAAACTGCAAAACTATGAAATCGGCAGCGCGGCATTGCAGCTGCGGCGTGTATACTGCAGATTTCATAGAGTTTTGCAGTTTGGCCTTTATCCGAAACTATCCGTAACTTTTGAATCAGTTTCGGTTACGGTTATGGACATTTTTTTTTTTTTTTGGAAAAAGTGAAGATTTGTGGCAACACGAGTAAAAGGACCGTCACCTGGAGTAGAATTTTTTGATTTTTTTAAAATTCCAATTATTTTTAAAATATGCCACATAGATTTTTTTTTTTTATTTTTCTGATAACCAGCACAACTTGCCTCAACTCCCAGTTCCGGCTTGACGTTACATTACGGGACACCCTGTATATAACTTTATAAAAAATCTAAATAAATGCGAGCAATACCCAGAGCACAGAAAAACTAATATTCAGTAAATTACTTACAGTTACTTGATGCTGGACTACTATCTTTCCAATATGGAAATCCCCTTTCATCCTCTATCCACTTCCTATACATTAGTGGTACATTTAAGCTTATGAGGTCAGCCATTAAAAGGACAAAAGGACATCTCTCGTTTGATAAAATATTCACAGCACCTACGCCCCGCGTACAGTCAACCACAAATCCGTTTTTGTTAATCACTCCTATGTCAAGGAGGTTAAGATTTATAATGGTAGAGCTTTTTCAGTGAGTACTGTACTGGTTTGCCGCCCCGCCCATCCCAGCTTAGTTAGGCTTATGTACTTATGAACGGGAGAATGTATGTAAAGCCACATCCGAACTAATGTGTACATAAGTGGTTATTAATAAGTTTGTCAGCTCAGGATCCTCCGTACGCCGTTGCCTCTGAATAAATAATGCGAGTTGCTTGGTATGCTCCTGAATTCCTAGTTATTTCAATACTGAGAGACTTTGCCAAATTATGCGTCTACTTACTCATTGTCACGCTTGCAACTTAAGGTATGGTACGTGACAGATTAAGAATCAATATCTTCTTTATTTATTGCAAAACTTATTTCAATATTTTGATAGCATCAAACCGCAACAAGCTTAAAAAGGAAATTTATACATTTATATCCTCATTATTGTAGAGTTATAGTGCCATAAATCTTAAAAAAAACCTTTCAGTGAGATTACACAGACATGTCGTAGTCATCTATATTTGTACTGTAGGGTAAGCAAGACACTTTTTAATTACCATTTCAAATAGTATCTTTGTCCCTTATAAATCCAACGTCATTTTTTCTCCTAAAAAGATATGGCCGCCATTAAAAACTCTTTAATGTTCACAAACCATTATCTGCGTAGCAAAGCCACGTTAAATACATAACGTCAGTGGCTACGGCGGCAACAAAGAGCGGCACCATTTAGCAGCGCCGGCAATCCGCTTACGGAGGCATTAGCCGTCAAATATGCATGCAGCACTCGGCCCGCACACGCGGTCCTCCCGTAATGCCGAGCTTAAATAAGCATTCTGAAATCTACGTACATAAATCGTAGCGCTACGGCTACTACGACGACTGAGAGTGCTACGAAAAGAAATTTTTTACGTGTAAAATTAAGGCGATTACATGGCCGAACGACCTTGAGCATTAGAGCGAGACAACGCGTCNTGCTACTTGGGCCAAGTGCGTGCTTGAAGTTATAAGTCAGAACCGACCCCTCGCTCATTCTCGTAAGCCCAAAACAGCTGACGTACGCTGTTTTTTTTTGTGTTTTGACCAATTGTATCGCAGAATCGATGAAGCGCGTCTGGATTGGAGACGTTAAAAATGACCGTAATCAGGGCTCTGACCGGTCACAATAATTAAAATGCATCATTTCAATTTCTGCCCGGCCGAGAATCGAACCCGGGACCTCTCGGCATAGTAGTCCGTTCTGAACCACTACACCAAACGGCAGACGAATACAATAAACACATTTTATTTATTTTTTATTTTTTTCATAAAAACATTTACTTAACTGATGATACAATAATGATGTGTCCACGTGGGAATGTGTCTGATTGAAAATGTGTCCCGTTGAAATTGTGTCTCGTTGGAACCAAATCAGAGATCATATGATCTGAGCCTGTAATAATGTAAATTAATATTCTTTCCCGTGCGATTTAAGTATAGACTAAGTCTGGCGTCCGTATTAGCGCGAATCAAGAAGGTTGCCATTCTAGGAAGTGTACATCGACCCTGATGACGACGTAATGAAGATGTCGACCAAGTGCTTCAACGCGATCCGCGCGTGCGCCTCGGGTCTGCAGCACACGCGTCACGGGTACCACGTGGTGGGCGCGCCCGGCGTGTATCGCGTGGTGCTGGTCGGGCCGCGCGGCTCGGGCGCGCGCACTCAGGGGCTCCAAGTGGCCAAGCACTTCGGACTCATATACAGTAAGACCTATTTCAAATTGGAGTCTGTGGAGGCCAGGTTGCGTTCACAGTAACTTACTCCTGTGAACCGCGCGAGCCCGGGTGGATGGCGCGAGCGTTTCTAAAATTGGCTCACATCTCTGATAGGTTACTGCGTGTTTCCAAGTCATTTTGTCGCTGTACCTACCAAAACATCCATCTCCACTCTGATACAATACAAGGCATGTTGCAAGGTTGCAACAGTCATTTTCAAAATGCTGCTTCGGCGCTTCGCCTCATCTCTATAAAGGTGCGTATGATGAATATTGTGCGAAACCTATGGGCTATTCAGACTTTATGGAAATGGAGAGAGTGGTTGATGATGCACCGTTCATCTTAGGGATGCGATGAGTCGTATGAACTCGCGTGGAATTTTCTTCTTCGATTAATTTATAGCGAACACTCGGTTTGAAACTCTGTTTCAGTGAATTTCGCCGATCTCTACAAAGAAGCTTTAGAGAAGGATGACGAAGTGGGCGATAAGCTTCGGAAATTTGGACCCAGCTCCCAGCTCAGGGCCGAAATACTGCGGCGCCGCATCCTGAAGAAGGTCTGTTATTATGACAGACAGAGCTTCCAAGTCTTTTTCGTTTACTTGCATCTATCGCACCAAGACCTAAATAAAGTAACTATTGCACTATTTTTATTTCGTAGGATTGCGTTGACCTTGGCTGGGTGCTCAGCGGATTCCCGGCCAACGGATTGGACTTTGAAAACCTGGATAACATGTCCACTCCACCTAATCGGTACTGTCAGAAGCCTAACTCTTTTTGATAGCGAACTATAGGGATAGACACAAGACCAGACTGTTTCATCTAGAGCTTGACGTTATAGGTATAAATAAGATTAGAAATCTTGCACCCAATTACAGCTTCAAGCCGAACAACGAGCGTATGAAACTACTTTCAAAGTGAAAGCCCAATTTATTGTTAAAGACCTGTACCTAATGGAAATCGCGACTGTCGCGACGGTGTCGTGGAATATTGTTCTATTTTGTCTTATTGAGATTGACTGTGCCTTTCCAATAAGAAAATTTCACAGATTTCGTTGCCTAGGTTATACAATCTTCGTGCAATCTTGAAGCGAAAATACGATAACAAATAAGAACAATTTCCTACTCTCACTTTACAGAATTATATTCCTGAACGCGGACTGGCAGACATGTAAGAAACGGCTCATGTCCCAGGCCATTGACTGGTGTACCGGGCGTCCCGCAGTTCCTGGATCGGGGCCTCGTGTGCTGCCCCATCCGACGGACACTGAAGCCCACATAGACTATGATGTAGGTATACATCAACACCCCTTTATCTCCCCGAGATTATCCCGCCGGCACAACTAAGTTTTTTACGACGACTCGCATCGGTTTTTTGCGAAATTAATTGCTGTATTGCACCTGTGCGCACCCGACTTCTCTCCCCAAACCTAAAGCCGAAAACGGCATTAGGTACTGCAAAAAGCACTTTCTTACGACTTTGAAGCCAGTACCTACAGCAGATCAATTACCATAATACAAATGAATCAACGAGACGGTGCCGGAAAGCGGTCCAAACATGCTACCTTGCATGGCCCTTTCACTTTCATACACGTGGTGACTGAAAAAACGAATGTTACCTAGTGCCCCTCTCACATAGCGGTAACATGTTACTGATTAGCGCCCGTTGCGAATTATTTGTTACGGTTATTTTTTGTTACCTATTATATTACTGTTACCGGGTAACCATTAGATAGAGGTGCCACACCTAGATGCTAATGGAACACAAATATTTGGTACTGACCGCTTTATTCTTGACCGTTACGCTGTTTACAGTTAGACTACTACTTCACGGAGGCGTTGGCGGAGCTTCGCGCGGCGGCCGGCATCACCGCGGTGGAAATTGACGCCAATCAGCCTTTCGGTAACGTTATCACACATGTCATTATGCAGCAATTATCCGCAGAACATTCTCGAATTGTACATGTTGTCGTGGTTACCAGGCGGTAAGAACGTAACAGAAAAAGATAAATGGATGAGTCATAATAAAAATAACAGTAGCTTCCATTCTGCTAGCTTCCATGGTGATAAGGTGCAACGGATCCTCCTGAGGTGTAAGAGGGTTCCTTGCCTTGTGCTATCATCTGGATCATAATTAATGAGAGATAGACGTGCAATAACTTGGTTCAAGTTATCGTATTGCATACGTGATGTAACTTTTATCACTTCATTGGAATTATCGTTGTCTAATTGTTACGTAAGTGTATTCTGAGGATTCGATTACTTTTCAGATACTGTGCATGTAAAAATTCTAGCCGCAGTCATGGCGTCACCGGCTTTCGACATAGAAAACGGCTCTCAGCTGAGAAATGTCCGCGGTGACTAATCTTCTGAGCTTGAAATGGAATTGGCAATTTTATAGCGCAATAATATAAAAACGATTGAAGATCGAATCTTTTTGTTCGAATACTTGCCAGTTTTCATATGCGTAAACTAGTATTGATGTATTTACATAATTTTGAATAGTCTTGTTGTTTCATGATTACCTACTAACAGGGTTGACAAATAAAAAGAAAATTAATTATAAAATTGTTTTTTTATTTATGTACTCCTTCGTACTTCCATTGAAATTATTAAATAACTACATAATAATTATTAATTAGTTTGCTAATTAAAAACTAACTTCTGCAGTCTCATAACATACATACATACAATAAAGAACACTGAGGTAGCCTCCAGAGTGAATTGAGACTATATCGATTCATGTCTCTAAATCAAACCAGTGACAAGGAAGACAAAAAATCGATTTGCAAACAGTCATGGAAACAGGCCCTCGCAATTCACACGCGAAACTATTGCTTCAACTAAAATTAAAAAATGCATTAATTTATACAAATAGTAACGTTCTCACAAACACGCCAGTGCGCAGCGGCCGCCGCTCAGATCCGGGTCGCCGCACACCCCTCGCTCGCACACAATAAATATACACAACTCGAGCTAAAACACTCCGTATTCACGCTCGGTTACAGGCCATGCACACAGCGAGCTCTCGCTCTGTGCGTGGTCTGTAGTGACCTAGGAGATCACATTTTGCTTCAATCACGCGATTTTTACAGTCTCAGTTATAGTTTGGTTACAATTACAGCTCATCTTTGAAGTCCGAATCGTCATCTCCCGCGCCCGGGGGTGGCACGCCGCCTTGGCCTTGGTACAGTTTGGCAATGATGGGCTGAACGACGTCTTCCACCGCCTTCTTTTGTTTCTTGTAATCTTCCGCCTCGGCGTCTTGGTTGTCTTCCAACCATTTGATGGCGGCGTCGATGGCCTCCTCCATCTTGGTCTTGTCGTCGTCACTGACCTTAGCACCCAGCTTCTCCTTATCTTGAAGCTGGTTCTTGATGGAATAAGCATAGCTCTCAAGTTCGTTTCTGGACTCGACGCGCTCCTTTAGTTTCTTGTCGTCGTTGGCGAACTTCTCAGCATCCTTGATCATCCTTTCGATGTCTTCGGGGGTTAATCTGTTTTGGTCATTGGTGATGACAATCTTTTCCCTGTTTCCTGTGCCCTTGTCCTCAGCAGATACCTGGAGAATACCGTTGGCGTCGATTTCGAAGGTGACTTCGATTTGAGGAATGCCTCGCGGCGCTGGCGGGATGCCAGTCAGATCGAATTTGCCCAACAAGTGGTTGTCCTTGGTCATGGGACGTTCACCTTCATAGACTTGGATGGTGACGGTGTGCTGGTTGTCGCTGGCGGTAGAGAAGATCTGAGACTTCTTGGTGGGAATGACGGTGTTACGGGGGATGAGCTTGGTCATGACGCCTCCGACAGTTTCGATACCCATGGTAAGAGGGTTGACGTCGAGAAGTACAATGGCGTCAGTGTCCTGTTCACCGCTGAGCACTCCAGCCTGCACGGCGGCACCGTAGGCGACGGCCTCGTCGGGGTTGATGCCTCGGGATGGCTCCTTTCCGTTGAAGAATTCCTTGACCAGCTGCTGAACCTTGGGGATACGGGTCGAACCACCGACGAGTACGATTTCGTCGACGTCTTTCTTGTTCATGTCGGCGTCCTCGAGTACCTTCTGCACGGGCTTGAGGGTAGATCTGAAGAGGTCCATGTTCAATTCTTCGAACTTAGCCCTGGTGAGGGTCTCGGAGAAATCTTCACCTTCGAAGAAGGATTCAATTTCGATCTTAACCTGGTGGCTGGAAGACAGAGCCCTCTTAGCCTTCTCGACCTCACGACGCAGTTTCTGGACGGCGCGGTTGTCTTTCCTGATGTCCTTGCCCTTCTTCTTTTTGTACAGCTTGATGAAGTGCTCCATGACTCTCTGGTCGAAGTCCTCACCTCCCAAGTGGGTGTCACCATTGGTAGCCACTACTTCGAAGACACCGTTGTCGATTGTGAGCAGAGACACGTCGAAAGTACCACCACCCAAGTCAAAGACGAGCACGTTCTTCTCTCCCTCTTTCTTGTCCAGACCGTACGCGATAGCGGCGGCGGTGGGCTCGTTGATGATTCTCATGACGTTGAGACCGGCGATGACACCAGCGTCCTTGGTGGCTTGACGCTGAGCGTCGTTGAAGTAAGCCGGGACGGTGACGACGGCGTGAGTGACCTTCTTACCCAAGTAAGCTTCGGCGGTTTCCTTCATTTTAGTCAACACCATGGCGGAAATTTCCTCAGGAGCAAAGATCTTGTCACCCTGAGCTGTCATGACTGAGACATGAGGTTTGCTGTTTTTCTCAACAACTTTGAAGGGGAAGAATTTCACATCATGTTGGACAGTGGAGTCGGTCCATTCGCGCCCAATAAGACGCTTGGCGTCGAAGACGGTGTTCTCAGGGTTTGTAGTAAGCTGGTTCTTGGCAGCATCACCGATGAGACGCTCACCATCAGCAGTAAAGGCTACGTATGAGGGAGTGATACGGTTACCCTGGTCGTTGGCAATGATTTCAACACGTCCATTCTTGTATACACCCACACTGTGAACAAGTAAAAAAATAAAAGTTAGCATACTTATTGGACTTGAAACATTTCCGAGGTCAATAACCTTCTGTAGATTAACTAAGTACCTATACTGCACAGTAATTAAAAGCAATCTCTTTCAAAAACAAATTAGGTATATTTTTTTACTTTATAAAATTAAAGAATAGACAATTTGGAAATTGTTATAAGAAATTAACAATGGACTTGATTGAAAGTAGTTGTGGCAACAAAGTAGAAGTAAAAAGTCCTGTTTTTTGTATGAAATATCATCAAGTTGATTAAGTTTGAGCTTCTACACTTAGGAAATGATAAAATTAAAATAATAATCTTAGATAATAAGTTAGATTTAAACAATTATAGCACTTAGCAACTCACAAAGATCTGTGACCAATATGGCAAAGTTCTGGGAATAAAATATCCAATAAATGACTGACTTACCAGGAGTAGGTGGTTCCCAAGTCGATACCGATGACGGTGCCGATGTCCTTGTCCTTCTCTTTCTTGTCGTCGGCGACCACGGCCGCGACCACGCACGCGAGCGCTAGTAAGCTCCACCGCATCTTGCTGCTATTATTGATCCCTGCAAATATTATATTCCAATAAGAAACTGACAAAAACTAACTACATCGACGCCTAAAAACTAGTGCCCGGCTTGCAGAAGTCAAGTACAATCAGACACGTAGCCGTAAAATGGGACACGTCACATGCCGCCGGTCACACAAACTGTGACCCGTTGAATAATTGAAAGGGAAGGTTTCATTGCAAGCCCACTGTAACGGCACAAAGGAATCTAACGGTGCTTTCTCAAGCAAACTGAAATTAGGGCACTGAACCGGCCCACCATGAATCGAGAAAATTCGTCACATAAAACTTAGGACTTCTACAAGAAAATCATAGTTTACCTAAATCGAGAGCAAGTAAATATGCCATATGGTGTTTTATTTTATTAAAACTGTAGGAATTTCAATTGAAATCTGACAATAGGTAGGAAAATTCATGTGAAAGATGCGGTCTCACGGCTGGGAGGACTATTATTAGAATCAATTATTCCAATAAGTAAAATTTAATTACCAATGAATGAAAACGATGAATGAAGGCTTCTTATTCCGAAAATGTTGTCCACGGCCACGTTAACAGCACTGATTGTAGAACACTTGCACAAATTCACAAATACGCTGATCTATCACATTCGATTTTTCGTGGAGAACTGAAGTTTCGCACGCCGCCACTCCTATTATCTAGCGCTAGTGTTGATCGTGGTCGAATGCCATTGGCTGAGTTTTTGATGACGTATTCAGTAACCGACGCTGATTGGTACAAGTATGACGATTTGGCGCAAGCCGATTGGCCCACGTTCATAACTGGCACAAAACGGGACGTGTCAAATTGCGCTAAATTCAAAAAGTTGCAAAATGGTATGATTTCAATCGATAATAAAAATTTCAGTAACATAATATTTCACAATTTGTTAATTAATATCATAAAATTGAAAATTCTTGCATGATTAATAGTTTGATAAGTACGATGCTAAAGAAATTCTTATCTGTTCTGGTACACACAATATTTCCTTCTCGCCCTTCTAGAGTTTACTGGATTGGCAGCTGTCCTAGGTTCGATTCGGATGCAATCAATATCCATCCATCCATAACGTGATCCATGATCATCACAATTAGTATTTATACGAACGGCCATAATTCATAGTTAATCACGTAGGTATATTATATTTTTATGGAATGAAATAATACAAATAACCCTATGTTATTACCCGTCGTAATAACGTACGTATAACATCGTGTTTATAGACTCAACGGGACTAAGCAGTGAACTCTAAAGACAAGGGCTGCCACAATAGATCAAACCTGGTCGAGTTGGCGCAAATAAAGGCCCATAAACCAATAATAATAATACCCGTCGTAATCAATCTGTAAAAATGTTAGGTATGATGCTAAGGCATTAATTGCCAGTAAGATAACAGAAATACCAATGCTGTTAAAAGTTTACTGATCATATTATATCCACAGAGCACGTAATATAGTCATTTATCAGCAATCGAAAATTCAGGGAGCTTCTAGAAAATTCTATAATGTTCTGCATTTATAAAATTTCTTGATAACTCTATAGGTAATAATGATTAAATAAAAGCCAGTTATTAATTCATAAAAATTTATTATAAAATACCAACAACAGTAACTGTACTTACTAATAATAAGGAACCCAAAATTATTGAGCAAAATCATAAAAAGGATTTTCCTAGCACCATTTATTTAACTTATTTTCTTTATAATTATAAGGTTTTTATTATGCTGATAATATATTAGAATACAATACTATGGCAACAATTAGATTTCGAGAATTTCATACATTATTTTATTTACAAATGAATATAATTATGATCAAATTGATAAGTATTTTTTCGCCTAAGGCCATAGGAACATAGTACATACTTTATGAATATTTATTTATGAAACGAAATATGTAAAAGCATACTACCTTAGTGAATTTAAAAAACAATAAATTAACACAGTGTAACAGGTGTCGAATATTATTCTAAATAACTGTTTCTTCACAACGAAAAGTCAAAGACATTTTGTAAAATTATAATTTTGATGTTGTTCTGTTGAAATAGTCTCGTTAAACATCTTAATAACACTTGAAGTATGAATGAACAGATAAAAAAATTAATATAGGCTTTTGCTTACACTAAATAGGTACTTAGCTAACAAAAGAGCTTATAACTATTTTAATTTTTGTTGGAAATAATATTCAATATTTGAGGCGCGAAGTAGGTGATGATGCAATCAGCTCCTGAAAGTAAGACATACATTTTATTAGGTAGGAAACAACAAATAACAAACAAAAAGAAATGTCGTTCAGATAATAACTAATAGATTTTTATGACGTGTTGGATAAACAACAATTTTTATTTTTCATTTATATTATTGTCTAGCTAGTAGTCATCTCGATTGATATTACTCATCGCAATTAAATGCAAAGTCATGATATCAAAGTTTCTATCACATTTTTTACCTTATTAGCTTGTCTTTGGGAGAAGCCACACGATGCGGCGCACGGTGGGCCAGAAATCGACCTCCCCTTTCATAGGATTTTTAAAAAAAAAATTTTACTTTTTGGCACTTTAAAGTATGCAGGTGTTTTGAACACATTATAACATTAAATTAAATAGTATTCTCGGGCCTCGTCTCGTCTTGTACACCACGTAATGTGTCATTTTGTGTTTCAAATGTATGAAAATGAAAACTAATTACCTCATAACTTTTTCCGGTCTTGCTCGGTCAGGCTGAAACTTTCAGGTATTGTTACCGAGTCTGTAAGGAAGCTGCACGATCTTTTACTTTGATAAAAAAACCATTCAAGATAAATTTCGAGCTGAAATGGGATTGCTCGTGGACGTGGTTAAACAAGGTGCAGGGAATTCCAATGACGGGAACACTGCGAGAAGGTTTTTTGCAAATCCTGGGGCAACTGCACAAATTACGGGAGTGGATGAGGAACTTATAAAGAGATTTGGTGTGATTCTTCAAGTAATATCTTGTGGAGAGTATGTTGATGTGGAAAAGTTCCGTGAATATTGTGCTACAACAGCTCGAAGATATGTCGAGCTCTATGCTTGGTATTATATGCCGGCAAGCGTGCATAAATTACTCCTGCATGGTGCTGAAATAATTGAGCACAACAATTTTATTCCAATCGGCAAACTCTCTGAAGAGGCATCTGAAGCACGGAACAAAGATTTTAAGAAATTCAGAACCTTCCACTCTCGTAAGACCAGTAGGATTGCTACAAATGAGGATATCATCCATAATTTATTAATATCTTCTGACCCATACCTGTCTAGTTTTAGACCTAAGATGAGTCAGATTCGTAATAAACCTCTTTCAGATGAAGCCAAATTGTTATTAAATCATAGTGTAACTAAGGCAAATATTGAATTTGTAGATATAGGAAACCTGTCTGACTGTGACACTGATTAATTTATTGTTTTTTCGATTTTTCATTATGTTATTTGTGAAACTTGATATCTTTTTAATTACAGCAATTTTCAAGTGTACTCTATTTTTTTCTTATCGATAGATGATTTTCCTTAAAATTAAAATACAAACACAAGGTACAAACACACGTACATAAATATAAACACACACACAATATTTAAGTTTTTAAAACATTCACATCCAAATATGGATGTTAAGTTTTGATTCATAACTTCTGATCGGGACCGTTCGGGATCGAGGTAAAATATCACATAGCTTTGTTAAGGACTCGGTAACAATACCTGAAAGTTTCAGCCTGACCGAGCAAGACCGGAAAAAGTTATAAGGTAATTAGTTTTCATTTTCATACATTTGAAACACAAAATGACACATTACGTGGTGTACAAGACGAGACGAGGCCCGTGAATACTATTTAATTTAATGTTATAATGTATTCAAAACACCTGCATACTTTAAAGTGCTAAAAACTAAATTTTTTTAAAAAAAAATCCTATGAAAGGGGAGGTCGATTTCTGGCCCACCGTGCGGCGCCGGGACGCACCGTCTGGCATATAATTGATTTTTATATGCAGGACGCCGCAGCGGCACTCCCAAAGAGAAGCTAATAAAAAAAACGACGCTGAAAAAGTATAAAACAAGATTTTCAGAATACTGAACTGAACAAAGTTGCTAATGTAGTTGCATAGTAATTTTCATGTTTGTTCAGTTCAGTATTCTGAAAATCTTGTTTTATACTTTTTCAGCGTCGTTTTTTGTCGTAGTTGGGTTTTAATTTTTAACTTTTTATTTATTATTTGTACTATTTTGGTGTTAAAGTGTATTTGTGGCGCATAATATGAACAAAAGTTAAATTGATGAACTAATAAGTAGTAAAGAAGCTATGACCGAAAAGATGTGAATTATATGCAATCAGCCCATGAATACAGGTAAAATCACAAGCAAATGCTAGTAATATATATATATTCAAAATGTACAAGTAAAGCGCTTTCAAATGATACCAAACACGGCATATTTATCTTAACTTTATTTTTTTACTCTGTATGTTTTGTCCGATAGAGGGCGCCACATTAGATTTTGTGAAACCTCATATAGCCTATAACCAGCGGACAATTAAGACGCTTCTAATGATATGTCATTTGTCGAATTCTGATAAGTAGTTTAGAAGTTACGAGGGAACAGATGAACATACATACATACATAGCCTGTCAAAATCATAACCCTCCTTTTGCTTTGCCGTAGTCGGTTAATAAGGTAAAAATGTGATGGAACCTATATTTCCACTGTCTTATAAAAGGTATAATATGGTGGGATCTTTATTCCCACTGTCTTATAAAGGGTATAATATGGTGGGAACTATATTCCCACTACCTTATAACGGGTATAAAATGGTGGGAACTATATTTCCACTGCCTTATAAAGGGTACCAAGTTGTTGCTAGACTTGACCTTCATTAGTTGGGTTGTTATTGGCGGGCAAGCTGTAGATCCTGGCTACAGAGGAGTCACGGCAGTGCGTAAGAGAGGTGGGGATAGTCCCGTACCAAGTTGTTGCCAGAAATCAAATGAACAATTACCCGCTCTCCTCATGCACGTGAGTGTCTCCATGAGCGTGGCCTGCACCTCACTGGCAGACCCACTGCGGGAGATCATCGCGTATTCTCCGGATACCTGTAAACCAACATCAACATTTATTTTACTTACTTTAATGCTATACGTGTTGAAGGGAAACCAATTTACTTTAATGCTAAAAAAAAACTCATAAGTGCCACTTGTGGTCTAACTGAATAAATACTTTTGATTTTGATTTTTTTTTATTTTGAAATGATACATATGGCGAACTTAATTTTAGCCGCGGATCCACTGTAGTGGGCAAGTTGGGAATAGCCACCACCCTAATAGACTTGTGACGTCACAGATACACGGCGTATTATGTTAAACTATCTAAAAATGTGTAATTTTCGTGAGCGAACAAACGTCTTCAGTTTTTATAACGTTATTATTTAAAAAATGGTAGTACCTAGTTGCCGATTTTCGGGTGCCAATGAAGTGTGACCATATTTTTTTAAAGTAATGGATTCACGCCTGCTACATGACAAAACTTCATTCGATGATTTATTAGGACGTGTTTTTGTGTTATTTTTGCAAATAGGCTTTTAAAAAGCACTTTTTCACGTTCCAGTATCTACCACTGCTTCGGTACAATAAATGGGCCAGTGCTGAGAAGAAGCAGCGCAAGAAACTCAGTCACTATTGTCAGTTAATGTTTCCAAATCAAAAATATGTTGCTCGAAAAGGGCATTATGTCTCACCTGGTAAATGAATAGCGGATGGTTTGGGAACTTGTCTTTTGTCTGCCGCACGATGTCCAGGTAGGGCAGCCCCGGCTTCACCATCAGGAAGTCAGCGCCCTCCGCCACGTCCCGCGCCTGACACGAAATAAACTTGTTGTAGATTTATTTATTTATTTCACAGCTGAACATAGAACTGCGGAAAGCGCAGCGTAAGACGTCCACCCACAAGGTGGACCGACGACCTCGTAAAGATAGCAAGAAGGCGCTGGATGCAGGCCGCTACCAACTAGCCTTTTAGGCCTTATTACGTAAATGATTCATTAGCTAACTCATTCAGTGCCTGAGACATGGGAGCGGCACGGGAGGGTGTTTTTGTAAACGTCAAATGTCAGCGAGACTTCAAATGTGGTTCAGATTTGTATGCTCTTACGTAATATTAAAATTAAATGGGTTTTCAAAAATAATGTAGAAATTGATTGGTGTAAAAATAATTTCGTAATCGTCTCAACCAGATGACGTCCACTGATGGGCTAATGGCTGGTAGTGTATTGTCAGCATTTATTTATTAACTCTGGCAATACTTACAGCGGCGCGGGCGGCGAGTGCGGCGCTCCCGGGTGGCAGCTGGTAACACTTGCGGTCGCCTTCCATGGGCGAACTCTTCATGGTGTCGCGGAAGGGCCCATACATGCACGACGCGAACTTGCACGAGTAGGAGAGCACTGAAACCTGAACGGTAATGTGTTACGAACTGTTTGTTGATACAAATAAGTTTTAAAATGTATTCTTTATTAATTCATATGGGCGGAACTTGCGACAATTTAAGGAGACGCGGTACAGTCAGCGTCGAATAGTTCATGAGACCCATAGTGGCCAAAAAATTGAGGACACAACCTTATTCCAATTTGTAACAAATACGTGTTGATGGAACTAATTGATGGAGACTGTACGACGAAGCCATCTTTTGAACTCCTGTTTTTGAACTTTGGGTGCATAGAGTAGATAAATGTGAAATTCTGTTTCTTACCTGATTCTGCAATTTGTTGGCCACCAAAGCATCTTTTATCGCCTTTATTCTATTATCCATCATATCTGAAGGTGCAACAACATGGGCTCCTGAAAGGAAAAAAGAAAAATAGTTATAAAAATAGAAAACATAAGGGATTAAGAATTATATTGGAAGATAGGAATCTCATCTATAACCTATTATCTGTCTAGAACCTAGACTCTAATATGGTCACAGTTTTATTTCAAAGCAGGTCCCAATTGGAAAATATGAAAAAAATCTTTTGCAGTACTTGATTTAGCATATTATTATGCGAGAGCGGCCGTAGGGACACAGGTACGTCACACGCAACTAACAGCTGACGTTACGCTTCCCGCAGCTTTGGAAGCACTTACTCGTTTAAAGTTAAGTTTGAAGAAGTTTGAAGTTTAAAGAGGGTCTAATGGAAAAGAAAGGCTAGGAACATGTTATACCTGCTTTAGCATAAGCCAGTGCCACCTCAGGGATCCTCTTGGTGGAGGCGGCGTGGTCGATGGCCCCGGCGGCGGTCAGCACGCCGCAGTGCCCGTGCGAGGTGTAAGGGCACAGGCACACGTCACACGCTATCAACAGCTGAGGGTACGCTTCCCGTAGCTTTGGAAGCACTTACTCTAAGTTTCAAGAGTGTCTATTGGGAAAGAAAGGCTAGGATCATGTTATACCTGCTTTAGCATAAGCGAGTGCGACCTCAGCGATCCTCTTCGTGGAGGCGGCGTGGTCGATGGCCCCGGCGGCGGTCAGCACGCCGCAGTGCCCGTGCGAGGTGTAAGGGCACAGGCACACGTCACACGCTATCAACAGCTGGGGGTTCGCTTCCCGCAGCTTTGGAAGCACTTACTCTAAGTTCATAAGCACGGGAATATTCCCACCTCTTTTTCCCACCACTGCAACTCCTGTGTAGCCAGGATCTACAGCTTGACCGACAATAAAAACCCTACCAGTGAAGGTCAAGTTAAGTTCATAGCCAGGAGTCTATGGGAAAGAAAGGCTAGGATCATGTTATACCTGCTTTAGCATAAGCGAGTGCGACCTCAGCGATCCTCTTGGTGGAGGCGGCGTGGTCGATGGCCCCGGCGGCGGTCAGCACGCCGCAGTGCCCGTGCGAGGTGTAAGGGCACAGGCACACGTCACACGCTATCAACAGCTGGGGGTACGCTTCCCGTAGCTTTGGCAGAGCCTTTATTACCGGGTTCCCGGACGCATCTGCTGCGGTTCCTGTTGGATCCTAGAGAAGGACAAAAGACTAAAAACGTCTTTTATTTGTAAAGCAGTACTCAAATTTTTAGCTAAAAGGTAAACCTGTTATTAGGAGAATATTATTTAATTAATTTATACTCTCATTTCCAGTATGTAATATAAAATTATGTTCCTAAAAGAAATGGAGAGACAGTAATCTTATCTCACAAATGAAAAATGTTAGTGTGAGTAGCTGAGGCAGTCATAAATTTTGATCCATGGTCATGGTCATAGTAAAGAAGTACAACAAGTCTATTAAAATTACATTTGAGAGTCAAAACTATCATGTCCTTTTACTATATTCATAAAAAACATAACCCTCCTTCTGGCACATTCAGGTAAAAATAAAGTGTTCACCTTTGGTAAAGTCTCTACAATCCCAAAGATGAGGATTGACTTGAGGCCTTTGAGCACCAAATCTTCAAGAGCAATGATGAGCTGGTTGATACCATATCTGAACACATTGGGCATGCTCGACACTGGTTGCACTGCATCATCATCTTCCCTGAAAGTCAATATTCATAATTTAGACCCATGGAAAATGTATGAGAGAAGCATCTGTCTTACCCATGTAGTAAGTAAACCATAATCATCAATAAGTTATTTTTAATTTAATTATTTGCTACTAATTTATGGACCTATTCTAAGCCTGAAATAAAAGAAATTTGAATTTGAAAATCCTTTACTGTTTTATCCCTTTCTTAACTCTTATAAGAATAAAAAAGGTGGTCACAAGTTTTTCATAACACAACAGTTATGTATTGTGAAAGTGAGACTTCCCATACATATCAACATTTTTACATGAATTTTTATAGCAGTCTTCACAAATCATTATTTCACTAAGATAAGCAGGTTAAGGTTATATTGATATCCTGCGATTTCTACTTATTTGCAATTAAAATTATCACTATGGAAGCAACGTCGCATTATTACTGATAATGTTTGGTAAATAAATATGTACTTACAGCAGGAAAACCGGGTACATGATATTGTGGGGTTCAATGCTGGTGTTTGGCTCCTGAAGCTTCCTCAGCGTAGCATGGAAGTATCCTCCTTGGAGAACATGCTCTGGACTCAGAAAAAGACTCATAGTTATTTTGTTTTTTTGAGCAGCAAAGCAAAGCACTGGTTTTAGTGTAAAAACAAGTTTAAAACTAAATCAATAAAGCCTGATAAAATTACTATTAAGTAGTATTTTATTGATTATTTCTTTTATGCTACGTCTATAATTCAACGAATTATTAATTGATTTGTAAACCGCAAATTAATTAAATTAGCAGCTGATTCCACCGACTTTTTGACACTTTTGACACCACAGCTGACACTGACAGCTAACCAAAGAGAAAAACTGACAGTACAGAACATAGACTAAAGAGAGTTACAGACTGAAAACTTTCGAATACCTACTTGAAGCACAAACTAAGTATCACTATCTCGCTCTCTGTGGGCAGACTCGCTCTTTCTAAATAAACAAAAAATATAAAATTGCTCAAATTCAATAAAACCAATGTAAAATCTTTATTTCTTGACATAGGTATCATTAAAAATGATAAGTGTAATTACTGGTAAAACGTTTTAGGAAGAAATTACTGTAAAAAATGTGAAAAATGTTTACAATGATCCAATGTCGGAAATCACGAAATAAACACTTACGCGTGGAATCTTATGTCACTTCCAGGACACCACGTACTACCGCAACCACGCACTACAAAATTTTGCACCAATTCTTGTGATAAAACAATGATTATTTCCTGTAAACAATCTCAAACGAAATTAACTGCTTAATAAACAAAATAGTAAACAACCGTCATGATGGGCCGGATTGGGCCGATGTTGCCACATGGTACCGATTACCCAGGAATTGGGATTGTAATTCCCTGATTCGCCAACACATTAAGCCTAAATAGCCGACAATTTTGTGATTTTTTATTTAACTAGGTAATCTTAGTTTCAAATATTAATTATTTATTTGTTTAACTTCTGATTTGGTTAGTGAATTGGCTATTTCGAAGAATTTACAAGGAGATTTAAATCAGAAGATAGCAATACTACAGTTCACACTAAAAAGAGAGGTAGGGCCGCAGAGAGCGAGATAGATATAAGTAGGTATTTGACTCAAGTTTTTGTTCCAACTCTGCCCTCCATTTTTATCTTTAGCTTCATGCAGGGTTGCCAGATATCAGCTAACTCAATTCGCCTAATTTTTCCTACCGAGTAGCCTAAATCGCCTAATATTTTTTGTTTCTTAAAATAGCCTAATTCGCCTAATTTTTTGAGCTAAGTATACAAAAATTGCTTATACAAATACATATCAAATCGACACATCAATGACAAACAGCTGTTTATCTCTTTCTAACTCACCCATGGTGACGTATGAAAAAAGAGATAGATAATGTTTGGTCAGTACCTACTCATTCTGGCAACATTTTCATATGACGTCACTACCTGACTTGTGCCGAGTACATACAAGATTAAGAAAACAGCATGGCAATCAGCTGACACACACAGGCGCACGCGCACACACACACACACACACACAGACACCTGTCAGCTGATTGCCTATATTGTGTTGTGGCCATGTTGTTTTCTTAAATCGTGTGTGCGCGTAATGTATGTACTGAGCACGTTTATTTTAAAGTTACGCCAAGTCCATGAGATGAGATACCTATCCTACTAATATTATAAACCCGAAAGTGTGTATGGATGTTAACATGTTTGTTACTCTTTCATGCATAAACTACTGAACGGATTTTGATGAAACTTTACAATATCATTTTTATAACCCAGAATAACATAATATTATAGGCTATAATTTATGACGATCTGTGACAAACTAAATTTCACGAGGGTGAAGCTGCGGGCAAAAGCTAGTATCGTATATCTATACTTGTACGCAATAGCTCTATCTCACTCTTACAAAGAGTGACCGAATGGAAAGAACGGTGGATGTCTCAGATTAAGTGTTAGGTGGATGTGCATATTACGTTTCGTTACTTTTGCTATATGAAAAATTTCTTTTTCCAAGGTAATCCTGAAATAGCCTAAATAGCCCGATCTTTTTTTCTAGGTAGCCTAAATGGCTACCGGTAGCCGTTTGCATTTTTTGGTCGCCATTTGACCCCCGAAGGTAGCCTAAATGGCGATAATTCGCCTAATCTGGCACCACTGGCCAGCAGTCATATGGCAAAAATGTGTCAAATGTTTTTTTAAAACTTACGATGATTACAAGGAATGCATACTTATAATACCTAACGAGAAAAAATGTAATATAAGTGTTATAAAAAAATAGACAAAAGTGGAGACACTTTTGTAATTAATTAAGTTTGTACCTAATACCTAATGAATTTAGAATAAATTATTTCGTATTTATAATAAGGTGCAACCGCTTTTAATCCTTATCCCACAAAGCAATTAGTAATACTACCTTCTCCCCCACAGAGCACATTCTCCACATTAAACACAAACTTCAAGCATTATTAATGTGAAATTAACTTCAATTGCCTAACTTAGCTTAAAAGTACATTTTTGATAAGCTTTTGACCCTAGGCTTAAGCCCAGCCAAAAAAAAAAAGAAAAAGTTGACAGACAGAGCGCGGGAATTCATTTACAGACATGAAGCTAAAGATAAAAATGGAGGCCAGACTTAGAATACCTACTTGAAGCACAACCNTGCTGGAGGAGAAGCAGTAGTCGCTTTCCCCTTTTTCTTTTTGCCCTTTCGTTTGACCTGGGTCCACCCCTCCTTGGCAGCAGTGGTGGAGGGCAGCATCAGATCTTCCGAGGGCTCTGATACGACCTGACGAGATGGGCCAGGCTTGGGCTCTTCGACTGGGGCTGCGACAGTAGCCTTGGGTCCAGACTTTGGTTTTCCCCTGGATGGGGCACGCTTTTGCGCGGAGACTTGAGTCGGGGCTGGTTTGGGCTCCGGGGCAGGAAGGGAGTTAGTCCCGGATTTCTTGCCCTTGCCTTTATCTTTGATAGATTTTGACGAGAGTTCAGACGCCGCTATCTCAGCAAACGTCCTTTTACAGTCCGCAGCAAGCGGCGGACGTACTCTTTTCTCAGGCAAGAGACGATCTTCTATACCCGCGATGCAGGCTCTGGTGAAGGCTCTCTCCTCCATCACTATTTTTCGGACAATTGTCTCGAAATCAGTGGGTTGAGAGGGCAGAGAGACCGGAGGAGAAGAAATCTCCATATCAGCTACCGCTGCCGACGTAGAAACGTCTGTTAACTTGGCATTGGCTTTAGACAGCTCCTCCTTCAGAGAGATGACTTCGGCCTGCAGGCGGGTGACAGTTGCCTGAAGCCGCTTAGTCTCTTCTGAGACTGACCGTTTGGTCAGCTCCTTCGCTATTCCCCTTAGGGAATTTGCTCTATTTTTGATAGCCTTCTGTGATGTCCCATTCATTTTTGAGCACTTTCTTACAGTCTCCATGATCTCCGACGCATCTTCAGAGGCCATCGTATCCAGCACTTCAGTACTTAGGTCCTCGTAATCCCTGAGAAGGGAGGTCCCGTAGCCATACTTGGCTCGGGCCAGGCTGGTTTGGCGTTCTCGAGCCGCGGCTGCCTCCTCATGCTCTAATTCGAGCGCCTCCCTCTTTAAGGCGTTAAATTCTTTTTGGGCCTGTGCCAGCCCCACATAGTGGCCAGTAGTAAGTTTGCGCCCACCCTTGCCTGCTCCGGCCTTTTGAGATGAGGTCCTTACAGACTTTATCGAAGGAGTCTCTGAACTAGACCCCGCCTTATTATCCATTTTGCGTTTCCGCAAGTATTTCGCACGCTGTCGCTCTTGCCCTGTGCCACCGGCTTCGGTCAGAGTCGACGAATCCGAGTCGAATCCGTCACCTGCAACAAAGAACCGGCTGCCAGAGAGAGGCAGCGGTGACTGTTCTCCTACGGGATAGCATTCTCCCAAGACGCTGGAAGCACCGAAACTATCAGCGTCATCCGACACCACCTCCGGATCTACGTCCAAAGGCTTCTTAAAAGGATCCAATGATCCCACCGACATCTCGCTATCCTGAGAAGGACCACGAGAGTCACCACCGAGTTGCTTTGTCATCTCGCTATCCTGAGAAGGACCACGAGAGTGAGAGCGAGTACTGCGTCGCATCGTCAATTGATTGACAGATTTCACCGAAAAGTAGTAGCTGGCCGGGCCTGATGCTGCGTTACCGCATGCAGTGCGTTACCGCATGCAGACGAAACTGAGACCTTCATTTCTGTTTATGTGAGTCTGTTAGCTCACATACAGAAGTAGGTAAATCGTCTGTATTTGATGTTGAAAGTTACCTGTAAGAAATGGACACCCTGTATTAATATTTCACGATAGTAAGTAGATAGGTATGCTTTACGTAGCGTAATTATATTTTTTAAACACATGCACAAAACGTGTACAACAATCTCTTCGAAACAAAAAGTTAGCAACAGCATTGTTTTCAAAATGCCAATCCGCCATCAAGCGCCATTACCACAGACGCAAAATGCGCGCGAAATGCTTGGAATATCCGAACGCCGAAATTGCGAGGCTGTATGCGTGGAATGCCTTAAACAGCGAGCGAAAAAGAAGAGTATTTGGAGCGAAAAAGTCGTGATAGTTATTCGAAAAAGGAACGCGGGGCAATTACTGGCACGCGAGCGCGGTCGCGCGCCGCTAAGGACGGTTGCACATTGGAGCAAATCGCGAAGCTCTTTTTATCCGACTACGCCGGGAGAAATGTTATGTTTTTCGAGTGTTATTAATGTGTGTATATTTCTTTGACACGCTTTGCCTATCTAAATTAAACTAGCTACGTCGCTACATGAAGCGATCACAAAATCAAAATCATGAAGTTTCATTTCCAACATCCATAGGCATTGGTGCTGCTTACGAGGGACCTCTACGCCTCCTGGCTACCACCCTGATACTACGCAGGAGACATACGACTACGAGCCTTCACTGCCTTCACTAGTGTTGTTCCGAGCCTATACGAGCCTTCACTAGTGTCGCTAGTGCGCAGTATGGCCGCGCCCTACTCGCCCAGCTCGTGACCGCCGCGAGCTGACGGGCAACCCCGGCCCCGGCTGCCGCCCTGGCACTACGCAGATATACTAGCCTTCACTGCCTTCAATAGTGTTGCTCCGAGCCTATGCGAGCCTTCATTAGTGTGGCTCCGAGCCTATGCGAGCCTTCACTAGTGTGGCTCCGAGCCTTCACTAGTGTTGTCGCTAGTGCGTAGTATGGACTCGCCCTACTCGCCCAGCGTCGTGACCGCCGCGAGTGCTGACGGGCACCCTCGGCCCCGGCTGCCGCCCTGGCACTACGCAGATATACGAGCCTTCACTGCCTATTCACAATGACTAGTATTGCTCCAAGCCTATACGAGCCTTCATTAGTGTAGCTCCGAGCCTTCACTAGTGTTGCTCCAAGCTTATACGAGCCTTCATCACTAGTGTCGCTCCGAGCCTATACGAGCCTTTAATAGTGTTGCTCCGAGCCTGTACGAGCCTTCACTAGTGTAGCTCCGAGCCTATACGAGCCTTCACTGCCTTCACTAGTGTTGCTCCGAGCCTATATGAGCCTCCACTGCCTTTATTAGTGTCGCTTCGAGCCTATACGAGCCTCCACTGCCTTCACTAGTGCTGCTAGCATAATATACAGTATGGCCGCGCCCTACTCGCCCAGCGTCGTGACCGCCGCGAGTGCTGACGGGCACCCCCGGCCTCGGCTGCCGCCCTGGCACTACCCAGATATACGAGCCTTCACTAGTGTTAAGCGCAGTCTGACAGAATATTAATATGTATGTACTTATTACAGAACGTTTTCTTCGCGAAGTTATTTAACGGGGAAACGTGAGCGTGACGGGCGCGTTTTTTATTGCTAATTTTAAAAACTTTTTATTTACTGATATTACGTGATCAGAAGGGTTTATTTATTTAAATATTACTTATTTCTAGTGTGTGTATATATAGTTTGTGTAGTTTGCTGATATTTAGGTAAGTTTTTTGATATTTTTTTCAACATGAACGAGCCCCCCGATCCTTCGGGGGGTTTCGTCCCTCCGCCAGCCAGTTTTGTTACTGTATCGTCTGAAAAGGAAAATGAATCGGCTAATATGGATACTGATAGTTCTATTAGTTCTTTACAAGCGGCTGTTTCTGAGCATTCCCCTAAAATTTCTGCAAAAAGGCGCCGAAAGCATTCCCGCCATCTTAAAACTTCAGTTGTTGGTTTACCCAAAAAAGACCTCACGAATACCTCGGCTGTATCAACCCCTGCTCAAACTCCAATTAGTGATTCCACTAAAACTAATACAAACCCTGTGATTGCATCTGCTGTACCGGCCTCAACTCACACTCCTATTGGCCGCCAAATGTATAAAAATACTGATTCTGCACCTTATGTAGTCCATGTACAAAAGATAGTTACCTCACCTGACTCTGGAACCACACTGCACCCTGTTATTTTCGGAAAACTCCTGCAAAGATATTCATTCCATAACATTATTAAAGGCAGTTTAAAAAAAATTGGCCGAAATAAAATGTCCATAGCCTTCTCAAAAAGTGAGGATGCCAACCTGTTCCTCATACATGACAGCTTAGTAATAAACAACTTAAAAGCATTCATTCCTACTTTCAATGTGACCAGAATGGGCCTCATTCGGGGTGTTCCTGAAGAGTGGTCTGATGAGGAAATAATGGGCAACATCACTGTCCCTGAAGGTTGTGGCAATATTATTAAAGTCAGACGCCTAAACTTTAAATCTTTTACTGATGGCTCACCTGTGTGGAAACCTTCACAGTCCGTAGTAGTGACTTTTGATGGTCAAATACTGCCAAAGCGAATTTACATGTGCTATAACACTCTGCCAGTTGATTTATATGTGTATCCAACCATACAGTGTTACAATTGTTGTAGGTTTGGTCATACTAAACTTCAATGTAGGTCAAAGCCTCAGTGTTACAAATGTGGTCAATCACACACCGGTGAATCTTGCCAGGTTGATGAGGAGGATGCTACTTGTTGCTTATGCAGTGGGTATCATTTTGCAACTAATAAATCTTGTCCAAATAGTAACAGTAGTATTCCCGAAACCTTAGTCAATGATTTTTTGGATAAATTGGCACCTCCATGGGTAGCTCAGGAGTTGATTCAGTGTCCTTCCTACTGGCTTAACCGCCCAGAATCACCAGAATCTACTGGCCTAACCTCACCTTTCTCTGTACATGAGCTTAAAGCCATTGTCAATAACACACATGACTCCGCTCCTGGGCTAGACAACATACCATATTCATTTTTCTCCAATGTCAATGACAATATTCTTGAGTATTATTTACAAATAATCAATTCCATTATGATGACAGGTAAAATGGGTAATATTCCCCCATCTTGGAAATGTCAACTAGTGTTGCCATTTTTAAAACCGGGTAAAAATCGTTCTGATGCATCTTCCTATCGGCCTATTGCGCTGTCATCGGTTTTAATCAAGCTTGCGGAACATCTGGTTAAAAACAGATTGGAGTGGTATATTGAAAGTAATAAATACTTGGCTGGTAGTCAGTATGGATTCAGGAAGGCTAGAAGTACTATTGATAGTTTAAGTTTACTTATTTCAGATGTTAGATTATCCTTGTCCGAGAATGAGTCATTATTAGCCGCTTTTCTTGATATCCATTCAGCATACGATAACGTTATTTTACCGATTCTAAAAACAAAACTTGAGAAATTAAACGTACCACAAATTTTTAGTAATTTCATTATTAACATATTATCGGATCGTCTCATTAGGTTACCATTTGTAGATACTGATCGCTCTGTATGGAGAGGTTTACCACAGGGCTCGGTTCTTAGCCCCCTTCTATACAATATCTACACCTACGACCTAGAACCAGCGCTAGGTAATAATATAAAAATTCTTCAATATGCCGACGATCTGTTATTGTATTATGCTGATAAATCACCTACAATCGCTAAATCAGTATTAAGTTCCTCACTAGTTTTATTAAGCAAATGGATGGATGACAACGGCTTACAAATCTCAACTTCTAAAAGTGCAGTTATGTTATTTTCTCGTATGCGTTCACCCCCACTCCTAGAAGTACTTTATAATAATGAGGTTATTCCTTTAGTAGATCATTTTAAATATTTAGGTGTTATATTAGATTCGAAGCTCACTGGTACTCCACATTGTAATTACATTATCACTAAATGTGAGAAGCTCCTAAATATGCTTAGGTGTCTTTCTGGCGTGTGGTGGGGAGCTCACCCTTTCTCCATGAAATTACTTTACAATGCGCTTATTAGGAGCATATTAGACTATGGAACCTTTCTTTTAGAACCTGGCAGTGTAACATCTTTTAAAAAACTTGATAAAATTCAGTATAAGGCTTTGAGATTGATAACTGGAGCCATGCGTTCTAGTCCGATTAATGCCCTCCAAGTTGAAACCTGTGAACCCCCATTAAAATTAAGACGACAGTTTTTATCTGATAAATTTCTATTTAGAATTATTCAGTTTTCTAACCATCCCCTTGGAGCCAAACTTCAATCCCTCTCTGAAATAATAAGCACATCTAGTTATTGGAGTCACAAATCTATCCCATGCTTGGTTACTAGTTACCTAAAGTTTAAGTCTCTATCGTCCCCGACTCACAGATCTGACAACCTCCCTCTTTTTAGCTCCAGTTATGAATCCCTTTCCTTTGCACTTAAAGTTTTTTATGATCTATTTGATAAAAATGATCCCAATATAAAAAGTCTTTTTAATTATGTTATTGACTCAAAATTCCATGATTTTCATTTAATTTTCTCTGATGCATCGAAACATACTGCTGCAGACTGTGTAGGTATAGGAATTTATCATTCTCAGTATAAAATTGTACAAAAAGTAAAAATGCCACCAGAAACTTCTGTTTTTACCGGAGAATGTCTTGGACTTTTAAAAGCTGTTGAATATGTAAAACTAATGAAATTAAAGAAAACTGTTATTTTTACGGACTCCATGAGTGCTTTGCAAGCTTTAAATAAATTTCCGTTTCACCTCAAATATCAATACCCTGTAATTTTTGAAATAAGACGTATGGTATATGACTGCTTTAAAAAAAAAAAAGATTATGTATATAGTATTCAATTTATTGTAAATTACAGTATATTAATATGGTCATTTTATCCTACCTCAATCCGCTCTCCTGATCACTTTCTTCTCTCCGTCCGATCCTTCCGTTCCGTATTTTTCTTTCCTTAACCGTTTCCCCGTTTTTACTCGACGAATGGCAACACACAAGCCGTGTAAAGCCAAAAAAGAAAAAAAAAAAAAAAAAAAAAAAGTTATTTAACGAAGTGTCTACTCAATGTCGTCAACAATATGGTGCAATGAGGGCTATCGTTTTTGTACTTAACAGTTGGCACCCCTGGCGATTGACAGGACCTTACTCTACAGTGGCGCCATCTTGATGAGCGCAAATGCGATAGTCCTCCTACCACTTTCGCGCTCACCAGCCGGCGCCACTGTCTTCGCTACTAGCAAGTGACAGGACCTTACTCTACAGTGGCGCCATCTTGATGAGCGCAAATGCGATAGTCCTCCTACCACTTTCGCGCTCACCAGCCGGCGCCACTGTCTTCGCTACTAGCAAGTGACAGGACCTTACTCTACAGTGGCGCCAACTGGTGAGCGCTAAAACGATAGCCCTCATTAAGTTCGTCTCAGAGTCAAAATGACGATTTGTAAGAACTATTTATTAGTCTAAACAAATAAAGAAATTTTGACTTTGACTTTGACTTAAGCACCGTTTCGTCTACAAACGTCAGTGATGGGTACTGTGCCGATGCGATAGGGCTTACTGGTACGCCGCGCGTGTTTTGTTTTCGATGCCTACTCGGGGAGATGAACAGGCCTAGCTGTATGGGTGGACGCGTCCTTACTCGCCCAGCGTCGTGACCGCCGCGAGTGCTGACGGGCACCCCCGGCCTCGGCTGCCGCCCTGGTACTACGCAGATATACGAGCCTTCACTCGACTATCTATTCTTACATAATTTCATTATTTACTGTACTGGCAGGGTCTTTATCTTAGTTCGTTACTTAATGTTAGATTTAATAAGTTACATGTGGAATATAAAAGATGATGGGGATGTTGCTATAGACACGTTCAGCTTCTAGAGTTGAAAGAGAAAATACATTCGTATTGAGGAAACGAAGGAATACACAGATCAGCGATTTGATAACTCTTTTATAATGCTAATAACTAGGGACTGGAATCCGCTGCTGAAGACAGCACTATAATCCGGGCTTTTCAAGGTGAGAGTGAACAAGCACTTATAGGGTAGATACCAATGATACCATCCTAGACAGCATCTCACTTAACATCAGATGCTATTGCGGTCAACCTGCCTTGTTCTGCATAAAAACACGCATTTCAAATCATGGAAAATAAACATAACTTTTACTGAAAAACCCAAGCAGGTGAATTTTCAAACAAAAACCATCTTTTCCATCATCCGCCCTTGTTTTAATCAGTTTTCTCTCTTTCTTAGTCAGTTTTGCATCCTTGATCAATAAATATTCATCATGATCACACTTGACAGGCCTTCACCCGTATCTAATGCAATGAAATGTCCAAGAAGTTATGCACTATCCGATGACCTGAGGCATCGGCCTGATGGACGGCTGCAAACCGCCGTAAACGCGAGTGTTTATGTATTATGTAGGTACATTATTTACTGACAGCCCACCAAGCCCCCCAGGCTTGTTACGTAAGCAATCTTACAACAACGTTACTATGTACTTAATGCTAGCTGGTGCACTTCTGAATCGTGCACAAAAAAAAAAGATTACTTATTTGAATTTAGAACTGTCAAACTGAAGTTGTGTTTTATTTTCTTTTTTATTTTAATGGTTGCACTTTGTCGGACTTCATAGGACAACTTTTTGCTGTTCCTTTTTTTGTCTAGCTGATCCGACGAACGTCCTACTACCTACGCTGGCGCTACGATGCTTTCTATACAATATTGCAAGTTTTAATATACGAAATCAAACAAAAGCATAATAACAACGTGCCTACTTGCACGGAACTCATTGTTGCCAAGTTATTATAGGGGGCCAGATTGTCTTATTCCAATATGCCTGCACTCCTCTAAAACCAAATACCTCCAGGCAACGCGGTCCCCTTTCAAACGATCCTATAAAAACCCAGAGTTACTGGCAGCCACGATTGATCGCCTCGAATATGTTCCAATTAAAAAGAAACCTATTCTCTTTTCGAATTTGACAAGCTGCGAAATGAGGCGGCCGAGCGGCGGGTGGCGGGAAAGACAAAGGACGATCGGGACTACAGATTAAACGCATTTTTATAATTGCTTTGTTTTTCATTTTACGCCTTAATTTGTATGGAGACCGATTTTTCAATCAATAGTTTTTTATGTTCATTTACATCTTGACTTAAAGTTTTAAGCGTAACAAATAATGTAGAGTATTTTATAGAGTTCCGCGTTTTTTACAGTTATTGTGACAATATTATCTTACTCTTTACAAACAAACGAGTCCCACGCACTTAAAAAGAAGATGCAAATAAATCAGCTGTTCAATAAACAAAAAACAGCCAATCTTGAATAAAAAAGAAAGGATTATCTTTTCACGGGCAGAGATTAAAAAAGATTTCAAATTCGAATTTCAAAGCGCCCTCCAGTACAGTTGCTAGAGGCTATTTACACTTACTCTATGCCAAACTGCACGCTAGCTGCGCCGGATTACCAAGATCTTTCATTAGGTAATGGAAATCCGAGGGGTGGTTGATTTAGTTTTGGCGGTTATTTTTTGTGTGCAATTTCGGGCGATTGTTCGGTTAAAGTAAGTAGTACTTATTTGATGATGTCGCTTGGGGTGTGTAGGAGTCTAGGAGTTACAGCGACCATTGTGTAATGCAGGTCTTAGATTATTCTCGAAAATGTGTCTTCAAGTGAGAGCCTAAGGAAAATGGAAAGTCTTATAAAGTTCTTTGGAGTTAATAACGGGAAAACCCCGACCAAAACACTACAGACATTTTTAACTGACTTCAAAAAAGGAGGAGGTTCTCAATTATACTTAGCAAGAAAAACCAATTTACTAAAGAGTATTACTTAACTTCTCCGGAGATTAATATTTTTTTTCATTCGTGACGAAAAATAAGGACAAGCGAAACTTAGCCTAGCACTTCACTTTTAGGCTGCTACGATTAGCTTGTTGAATTCAGAAGTCTTTCAGATCGCGGTTGATTTTTACAAAAACATTTTTATTCTTAATTCATGTTACCACTGTGCTGAGTTCTTACATTAAAAAAACAACTTCAGTAGTACCAACATGTGGTTACAATCTTGTTAGGCCGCGCGGCGGGCGGCGGCGTCCAACAGCGAGGGCGCGACCGACGCTACCGCGCGTTCTTATTTTGAATTTTGACATATTGATGTGTTCGTAATTTGAAATGAGTTGTTATGGCTACTGTGGTTTATGGTTTTTGTGTTTGTGGACAGGTGAAAGGCGAAGGCATTGCGTTGTGCGGGTTTGGAATTTTATGCCAGATCCAGCAACGCTTACCAGAGATTAGATCAGTTTATCTCTTTTAAAGTAGGTTGTAATTGGAATTGGTCACAATATTGCACTTTATGGTGCTAATTTATTATGATTAAGTCAGATACAAGAATCTAAGTTTAATCCTATAAAAGCAATACAAAGCCTTCAAATTATGATTGAATTAAACAGGATTTTGAAACAATATGAGCTACCATAGGCATCTGAAAAGCTCCACTCCAATACACTGGTAAGCATAGCACAAAATAATTACAAAACAAACTGGAAACTAAAACACGTATTCAACTATGTAATGTAATTCTATCATACTTGCGAAGCGTACCAGGTTTTATCTAGAGTCTAACTATACTTATTAACCACTAAACCAACACTGTGTTGTTTGAATGGACGCCCATCAAGGTCAAAGCGTCATTACACTACATTGTCGTCTCATTTAACCAGCTGTCAAACTTGACACAAGGTGCTTCATCAAGCAAACCATAGACAAAGGTAGCGTCAATAGTGCCACATGTTCACCGCGCTCGTTATTGTGAAACAACGAGCGCGTTTGTCAATTAAAAATGTCTTGAATAAATAATTGGGGGAGCGGGTTATGTGAGATGCTGCCAACCTTAAAAAATATACATGATTTCATTCTGAAACTGAAGAATGTGTCTTGATGAAAAAAGCGGAATCGTGCTACGTTTTGCGTGGCGCTTTTTAAGAGAGCCTTACTTCCAGTTGCAGCAGTGACTGCCATGGGGCTAAATGATAATTTTGAAACTGATTAACTGACTAGTCTTTGTAAGTATTTACTTAGTATCTACAGACAGAAGTAAATACAATAAATGCCTTTTGGACGTTGAAGTTAAGCATGATATTACCACCTTGATGGGTGGACGTCTCACGCAGCGTTTTCCAGGGCGCCCGGGCGTGCCAAAATTGCATTCCGATATTTTGGTAAGAATTGTCATTCTTGTCTCACTCCTGCATGACACCAACCGTATCGTTGCGCAATAATCACCGATGATCACCCTCGATCGCACCCCTCGCACAAAAGCGCGCGGACGACGCGCGATTGTTTTGTTTTGCGTTCTAATTTCGAATGCAAGTGTCTTTTTGAAAAGGTATTTTATGACGTCAAATGAATTTTAATACACTTTTCTATTCTGTGGTTAATTTGTTGTCTGTAGTAGGTATTGCTTTACGAACACCAAATCTTGTAAGCATGTAGAGACGACAGCAAATTAGAATACATTTTTGTAGCAAAATAGCATAAGTTATGTGTGCATTACATTTACATGTTTAAGTTACATTTTTACAAGAGAGGCTTACTTAACTTGATGTAGAGAAAGAGTGCCTTGATGTAAGCCGTCGTCTGTAGTATAAAATTATTGCCACTCAGCCATTGCTGCCACACCGCCACAATTCATGACATACAATTTAGGATATATGTATTTACCTAATCCAGTGGCATACATACTACCTACCATTTAGGATGTGAGCCTGGATAAGATGGGCACAAATGCAGAAAATAGGTAAGAAATATACTTACAGACAAAAGTACTGAAAAATTGAACATTAAAACGTTATAACACTCGACGCATAAACCAATTTGACTGCATAAAAAAAGAAACAAAAAAAAAACAAAACCATTTGGAATCCGCCAAAATCCGTGAAAATTCAACTTTGGAAGCCCGTAGCAATAGAGCGGAACGATTGTCAAATATTATGTACTTACATCTCACTCGACGTCGACACGGCTTTCACCGCCGGGAAGCCATCTGTCAGCTCTGTGGTACCTAACTATTCCGAGCTTGACTAGTGATGTCTATTGACGATTAATAGAGATGCCATTCTGACAAAGCTGTTTTCTATGCTCCTACTGTGTTAATTTAGCTGTTTGCTTGGAGTGCCATTATTAGTTGTGTCCCTTGTTTGATTCGATAGATATAGGTAAGAGCCTGCACATCAGGCTATACACATTTATTCCAAATTATACGCACTTATTATAATCACAAAAGAAGCCATAGTATTTACTAGGGCATGAATATCGGAATCTCGGAATCTCGTAATATCGGAATCTCGGACTGCGAGATCCGATATTTCAATTCCGATATTGAGCGACCCAATATCGTAATATCGGAATCAGATAAAAGTTTTAATTAAGGTTTTAAACAAAGCGTTTAAACTCGCCACAACCTGCCACAAAGCCCAAAGTACATGATTGGCAAAGACCAATGATTTTCTCATGTCTCTCACCATCACTTTTTGTTCCACCGCAAATATTTTAATATCTTTACTATTTATGGTTAATTTAACTTGTTCCAAATCAATTTTAGCATTTGCCATAGGTACGTGGTCAACAAAGAACGACATCTCAACTCCCTTTCAAACATTAAGTTTACTGGACTATGGACCGTCAGTTCTGCATACTATGTGTCCTGCCCATTGCCACTTCAGCTTGCTAATCCGTCGGGCTATGTCAGCGACCTTAGTTTACGGAGCTCCTCATTTCTGATTAGATCTCGTAAAGAAACACCAAGCTTATCCCTGTCCATAGCACGTTGTGCCCTATATTCAAAGGCCACGTTTTCGAGCCGTATATCATCACTGGTAACACACACTAATTGAAGACTTTCGTCTTCGTATTAGACGATTTACCTCTTTCTCGAAATTGCATCTAACTACCTAGCTGATCGTTTGTCCGAGATAGACATACTTACTTGTCAACAATCTCGAGAATCGAGCTCCTAACCGAAACTGGGTAAGGAGCAACATGGACATTCGACATAAGCTTCGTTTTTTCCATATTCATCCGAAAGCCTAGGCTACCTGTTGGGAAACTCGATTAAGGTCTTCGAGCATTGTAATAAGGTCTTCCAACGGTTCTGCCTTAGTACGAAAAACAGACGGACGATGAGGCAGCAAGGTTCTGAAGTGGAGGCCACGTACCGGAAAGCTCAGCGTAGGACTCATAACCACAAGGTGGACCGACGAACTCATAAAGATAAAGGTAGCAGGAAGGCGCTGGATACAGGCCGCCACCAACCGGTCATTGTGAAAATCAGCATCGGAGCCTGTGTTCAGCAGTGGCCGTCCTATAGCTGACATATGGCTGGCTAGTGGTTTTGTGAGTTGTACATCGATATCAAAGGAACAAATTACAAGCATAAAATATTCAAGTTTTTTACCACTATCTACAATTTTTGTAACACGTGATTTGAATGACTCTAAAATTCGTTCCGCCAACATAAAACAGGGTAATATAATGAAGGAGTAAAAGTTTGTTTGATACCTGTGATTTTACAAAAACACTTTAATTATTTGCTAGTCCATATAGGCTCATTATCAGTAACCATTCATTATCAGGTGATCCGTCTGCTCGTTTGCCTCTTGTCACATAAAAAACCAAAAGCTAAGGCATAAATGTTGGTTTTAGTTTGAAAACAGGGTACTTAAAGGTACGGTACCGTAAATCTAATAAGAACTAAATTAATATACCTATTTCATACTAAAAATCTATATATTAAGTATCGAATTGATGATAAAAGGCAACTAGTGAAGACTTGTAAGTAGCAGATTCTCGCTAAGTTAGTCCAAAGGGTGTCTAAACTGAACTGTTTTTAGACTCGCAACGAAATTAGTTGGAAGAGACTAGGAGGAGTTTGTGGTTTCGTTTGGTTAACTTCCCTCCAGGGCTAAACGAATGCAACCTAAAATTTAAACAACGTTAAAAAACTTGTAGTTAAATGTAAACACGTGAAAAGCGTGGGACGTCCACCTACAAGGTGGACCGACGACATCGTAAAGGTAGCAGGGAAGCGCTGGACGCAAGCCGCTACTAATCGATCAACATGGAAAGCATTGGGGGAGGCCTATGTTCAGCAGTGGACATCCTATGGCTGAAATGATGATGATGATGATGATGACGTAAAAAGCCAGTAATATTTATGGAAAAACGTCAAAGCTACGAGTATCATGCCTTATAGGTAAACATGCCTTTTCATGTTCAACTTCAATAAGTCGCATACATCATGTATCCTTGAGGTCTTTATGCAAGAGGGCGCGACACGTGACATTAATTATTACACCTGCGCTCAAGCCGGGCCGGGCCCAGCGTGGGCTCTGGGCAGCATGCTAGCCCGTACACGTGTTAACTTGTACCATCAATTTGTGCTTGCTTGGAGTTTTAACATGATGTTATTTTTAAATTACACCTAACTACATATAGAAATCTAAAAAGCTCGAGCTTTGTTAGACAGGGGTACGGTCTAAAAAAGCTCGAGTATTTACTAGATTAAAATGTCATTTCCATTATAAATGCGAAAGCAGTTCTGTGTTACATTATTACTCTTAAACTTCTGTAAGTACCTACCAATTTTGACGAATTATGGTAGGTATAACTTCGAGATTGGGGTCACTGAAAATTTTGAAGGTGAACCTCACGTGTGACGTGTGCTACAAAAATCTGTGAGAAGAAGAAATAAAAAAATAAAATGATGATATCGAATTTCTGACTTCACCATACCATTTATATGCCCATGTTAACATGGGCTAGCGTCGGCTCATATACCCATTTACCTAACACCCTGTAGAGTAGAGATGAAACGGATAGTAGTTTGGCCGGATACCGGATACCGGATATCCGGCCAGCTGCTATGCCGGATAGCCGGATATCCGGCGGCCGGATAGTTGGCCCATTGTCTCGTTGCATGTCGTGACGAGTTTAGCGCCGCACAGGTGCTTCGAACGCGATCAGTGGGTCTATTAGTAGACTAGACTAGTCACACTTTTTGGAAAATCGAATCAGTCCGAATAGAATGTCGGATTTTTCCACTTGTCTAGGGGGCAGATAAATTCGGGCGATTTCGGTTGCCTTCGTGAATGTGTGATTCGTTTACTTGCTGCGTAATCTGACCGAACTGCATCATCATGACATCAGACCGTCAGTGAAAAATGATCGCCTATTTTATTTGGCAATATTTTTACTTAACATACAGGATGGCCAAAACAGTGAGGTCTAAAAGAAAAATTTAGATTCCTTACATCAAGGTGTATCTAAATCACCCCCATGTGTATAATACGATTTTGCTTAGTTTTGCAGATATAGTTAATTTTGTGATATTTTAAAATTCTATGACCTAGTAGGGTTTAAAAAAATTTATCTTTATTTTGGGTTGATTTTTCTCAGATTTCTTTTTTTTTACAGATTCGTTATTAATTGCAGATATTTGAAAAAATAATCACCTTCCTATCTTTCATGCAATATACAAAAGTTTTGCTAGAAACATTAAAATTATGCTTTTAGCAGAACACTGTCAAACTTTCAACTTAAAAGTTTGAGTAAAAAAAATTACTTCCATAGGTCCAAAACCATTTCAAAAACTGCGCCGTTTCCTGAACATTCATAATAATACAAAAAAAAACATGTACTTAATGGGCCACTATTTCCTGTAATCGTTCCACTAAAGTAGTAAGTCGGAGATTCCGTTACATGTTTTTGACTTTCTTAGAGTGAATTAATATTGGGAATCCTATTATTTCGGAATAATATTTTTTTTACTTAAACTTTTAAGTTGAAAATTTGTAAGTGTTCTGCTAAAAGCATAATTTTAATGTTTCTAGCAAAACTTTTGTATCTTGCATCAAAGATAGGAAGGTGATTATTTTTTTCAAGTATCTGCAATAAATATCGAATCTGTCAAAAAAAAAGAAATCTGAGAAAAATCAACCCAAAAATAAGATAGTTTTTTTTAAAGCCTACTAGGTCATAGAATTTTAAAATATCACTAAATTAACTCTATCTCCTAAACTAAGCAAAATCGTATGGGGGTGATTTAGATACACCTTGATGTAAGGAATCTAAATTTTTCTTTTAGACCTCACTGTTTTGGCCACCGTGTATATTTACTATTTATGTATTCGTCATTAGAGTGAATAGCCCAGAAAAAGAAATTAGTTTTTTTTTTAAAGGCCTTAATATTATGGCTTTATGTAACTTTTTGGACTTTAAATAAAAGCCGTCATAATTATAAGCCATTTTATTTTACCTCTAAGATTAAAGTATTTCATTTCATTAATAGGAAATTGTTGTAGTTTTTTAATATCCGGTATCCGGCCGGATAGTGAGTTACTATCCGGTATCCGGCCGGATAGTAAATTTAGGCCGGATATCCGGCCTACCGGATAGTTGCCGGATATCCGTTTCATCTCTACTGTAGAGTATTATGAAAATGCAACTAGTAATATTTTAAGCTATGGTCCTTCTCTACAGGCTTATTAGAGTGGAAAATTCGGATTGTAAGATTTAGTAAAAAAAAAACTCACGAATTAATAATCAATAACTACGTTGATTCGTGTGCATTCGATTGATTTACTTCACCAACATTTATCAAACATGTAAACTTGCTCCTCAATGACCGCGTGAGTTGTGAACGCGCGGAAGGAACGCGTGAGCGAGTCCGTGATGTACTGCCGTCTCTCACGGCACCTGGCGACTTGGCCAATAGTGTTGTAGCTAGTACAGAATACCTAACAGTCATAGTACAGGTAACAGCACATCAAGATAAGCACAGCAACTAGTCAAGTTAAGAACTGTTCCAACCTTTTAAGGAATAGTTTCGACTTTGTCACCAACATTTAATTTTATCAAACATATAACTTGCTCCTCAATGACCGCATGAGTTGTGAACACGCGGAAGACGTGAGCGAACCCGTGATGTACTGCCGTCTCTCACGGCACTTGGCGAATAGTGTTGTAGGGTACTAAGCGACAATAGCCCAATGGTGAAGGTATGGTCGACTTTAAATCCGAGGAACGCTGGTTCGAACCCCGCCGCTGGACTATTGTGGTGAACCCACTCATAACACAAGCATATTTAGCTTAGCAGGAGGAGTTAACGGGACTATTAGTGAATTGTGCAATACAAATCAGTTATATTCTTAAAAAAACATGTTAGCTTGGCTCATTACCATCAGCTCATTTAGTCTCTAGTAAAGGAGGACGATCATCTCTAGTTTAACAAAAGCAAATTTAAAATTTGGCTTCACTTCTCACGCTGGCTTTCCCAGATGGATTGATGAGGAGGCCGCAAGTGATGCGTAAATAAATACGTTTTATATTTCGCGTTTACGTTTTTTTTTGTTGCCTGGATCAACTAAAACGGCAAATCTTAAAAATCACAGCTTTTTATAGTCCTACTCGATTATATTAGTGGCTTTTTTACCGATAACCGTAATTACATCACTATCCAAGACATGAAGATACTGGTAATTCAATTGTAACTGTACCGATTGGCGCATCTTTAACATTAACATGTTATACGCATCGCTGTCACGCCATGTTTCCATTTTATTATGCCTTGTATCGCAAATAAAAACAGCTGTTTTATAAGTTTCGAGCAAGTGAGTTATCAACAACGAGTCAAAGTATTATTTTACTAGTATAATATACGTGAAATACATTGGGAAAGATTTCTTTCTAATATACTGCACTCATAATGGTTAAAAGTAAACGAAAACTTAAAAAAGTAGGCCTCAAATGAAATGCAGCCAGTAGATTGTCTATGCCGCTAATAAGCGATAAACAAACTTTAATTTTTACCAAAAAAATTGGTTTACAAAAGTAATAATTATGTACCTGTGGTATTTCAGTACTAATGTAGATAGATAGTAGATTATTCTGATGTTGTCTCATGCTAATATTGTTTAAGTTATCATGTGAATATTGTTCATTATCAAATAATGTCGCTTTAATAGGCCATAGTTAACAAAAGCCTTGTCACAGTGACTTCAATTAGGTAAATACGAGTATACCTGTATCACAATCACAATTCACAGATGACATTTGTGATATTAGGCCGGGCGCAGACTGTGGAGATCAAACGCGGGCTGCGCGTGACACGCCTTTGTGGCTTGGCCCTCGCCCACTCGCGGTAATTTAGATTCGCCCCAATATACAAACGTGGATGAATTTTCACTTACTTTAAAGATTTGTTTCTATTCGATTAGCGAAATGTATATTGATATAAAATAAATTAGTGTTAATAACGAGGTATTTCTTGCCCTGCATATTTATTTATTATTAATTTAATGGACTAACTGTTTACTAGAATATTTTACGACAAAAAAATTGGCAAAACAAAAAAATCTAACCTCCAGCTGCCAAAACACAACAATGCTGTTAAAATTGAAATGTTATGGTGATAGACATTGGAAAGATTGTGGTAGCTAGCTAAGCTTACTTAGAACAAGCTCTACTACCAACAAAACCGAGCCTTACCGGGAATCGAACCCGGGGCCTCTGGGTCAGGTGGACTAAATCCAGTCGGCGTGACTTAGTTAAAACAATAAACCTCGTGTAAATCAACTATATTTTATTCATTGCCAAATTATTTTACTACTGTTTACAATAATTGTTATGACACGTCTTGAAATCAAACTATAGTTTTGTATCAATATTATTATGTTAAGTTTCTGCCAACGTATCCTTTACAAGAACCTGATTCGACCAATCGCATGGTATTAGGCAATATTACCAATTTATTTCCCGCCTGGATTAAATGGGTGTAATTTAAATAGGCAAGTGCACGAAAACAAGTTGATATTTCAAGAAACCTAAGTTTAGTCTGTAATCGCAATGGTAATTCGTAGCGGTGCGACTAGCGAACGAAGAAAAGCGATTTTCGTAGTAAGCGGGTGAAAATATCGCTATATTAGGTACATACAATAAGTATTTTGCTTGTATTCGGACTTCACGAACGGTTACTTACCATTGCATTTGTTATAAAAACATGCTCGAATTTTAAGCATTAAGATTCACAAAACGAAAATACATTACATATAATATGTACGTATAGCTGAATTTCTAAGAAAAACAGTACGGAAAATCTTGTATCTATAAGTTACTTTAAGCAGTACCTAAAGCGGCTACTTGTGTCAAATATGTATAGCGGTGCTGGTTTCTTAGTTCAAACTTGTAGTCATAATTTTGGCCCATAAGAACCGGTGTTTGTAAGCGCCGACTTTAAAACATTTAGTTAGAGCAATATTAAATATGTACTTACGCAAAGCTGGCATAAGCAGTGGCAAGATAAAGCTACGTTACAACCTAGGTAAAAAAAAAATCCATTGATCCCTTTTTCGCTAGCGGATAATGTTTCAGCTCTTAGTCCAGCAGTGCACTTACGTAACCTAATGATAATTTCTGTTAGGTTACCGTCCCCCAGCAACGCCCTAGACCGAGGTCTGAGCTCGACTTTGGGGTGCCCATAGGCTCGTTGCATAAATTTTGAGGTTGAGAGCCATCTGCGCTCATCTATTGCCCGGTGAAGTTGAGAAAGCCGCTCAGGGCTATCATCATAGTCAGTCCAAAAATAAAAAGATAATTTAAAATTTGTCCATACTTTAAGACTCTTTTTACCGCTTATTCTCCCTACTAAACCCTACCCAAGTCAGGCAGTCCGGCACGCATGCTAACGGCACAAATTGATTTGTGCGCGCGCGGCCGCGAGAGGTTATAATTTTCGCGCCACGCCGCGCGGGCCCACGCTGCGCTGCCGACCGGACGCCGCTTTTTATGAATCTGTTAATTTGAAAATAGAATGTTAACAAACAGCTGTTTATGGATGTGAAGTACTGGCCGCTGTGCGTGATTAAAAAGAAGAAGTCTACTGAATGCTGATCTTTTTGGACCTCTTTGGAATCGTTTTACTATGTGAAACCTATTGAATCTCTTTTCTTTTTAAATAGAAAATGACAGTTTCGAATCATTTTGTAATGCCATCTGAAGGGAAAGTAGTTACCTAATCTTAAAATTACTCAAAGAAAAAATACGTTTTATTTTTGTAAAGATTTCAAAGATTTATGATTTTTTTGGATTTTACAAAATTCCACCCTGTATCTATAAGAAACCATGGCTCATCAGTTTAGTTCCTTTCTTTTACCACCTGCAAAAGAAACACGTCTTTTCCAACACCGCCCTGTTTGTATAGGTACCAGGCTGGCAGAGACGCAAAGCGTTCACAATACTGCGTGCTCTCGCTTAATGACCGCTGAATATTTTAGAGCGCGGCGCGCTGACAAACGAACGGCTGACAATGTGTGACGTCTAACTAAACACATCACTAGTCTGTGTGAAGCTGTAAATTTTTAATGGTTTGGCTGAGTGGTTCTATGCCTTTGCTATATATTTTTAGATGGTTTCAAAAAGATTAGAACTATGTAGGTGTTTAATGCATAAATTCTGATGATGATCATATTGAAAATAAAGAAATGTTTACAAGAATAGCAATAGCTAAGTTGCATCACCTTAACTTTAACCGGTCTTTTTGCATACAAAGCGGTTGACAGACTTTTGACGTTTGTTATACTCGTAGTTAAAGTAAGATGGTGAAACCCAGGCTAATAGTTTTCCAAGTTATCTAGAAAAACGCAGCAGATTCATTAAAATTAAACGTTAAAAGTGATAAAACAAAAACAAGTGACAAGTTGGACATCTTAATAACAAAAAACAACCTTACAAAAAGCATGTAACAGGCAGTTCATTCAGATATCTGTACCCCCAGTGAAAAGGGATCTAACTCGACTTAGATCAAAATTGACTTTATAACATAATGTGAATCTCTGAAAAATTAGCTATTTTTGTATCTAATCGGTATGTTTCTACGACGTATAGAAAAGAAAATAATTTTGTGCCAAATGATACAAGTAAGGCTTTGTGAACCAATTTTGAGTTTTCTTTCGTGTATATTGATACATGTCTACTTTTAACAAAGTGTACCGGAGGCTTCTTTCAATTTTTCATTGTGTCAAGAGGTACGACTCGTGTTACTACTTTTTACACGATTGAAGTTTTTCAGATTGAATTTGTGATTAACAATATAAGATGACTCATATTAATATACACAAAAAAAACTATGTATTGTTGGTTGGTGAAAAAGAATGTAACTTAATTTATATCACAAAAAGTAAAAGACAAATGATTATTTATTTTGTGTATAATGATTCAATTAGACTAATACCATTAACCACAAAAGTTTCGTACATGTGTAAAATGTTATCAGTTACTTAGATCAAAAACATTTGAAAATCGCAACTAATGATTTGGTTAATTATTTGGTGTAAAATGATATAACTTAGCCCAATTGTCAGATTAAAGGAAAACATAATGCGTAGTTTATAAATCAAAGAACTTTAGTTAATAGTTTTAATAAATAATGGTTAACATCTACTAGTAAAACATATAATTGAATTCATAGTGCCTAACGTTGTCAATAAAAGTACTTAATAAGTGCATTATAGAATTTACAAGAGCTCCAACTACCAGAACTCTTTATAAACAAAACTCATCACCTTAGACAATAAATTGAACTGGGCGAGTCATGTCGAGAACAAAATAAAAATGGCCTGTATAGCATTCCATCAGTGCAAGAGACTCATTGGTAGTAGATGAGGTCTCAACCCAAAGATAACACTGGCTCTACACGTCGGTTATATGGCCCTCTTACACAAAATATTATAGATCACTTGTGTGGTGGCACAGAACACAACTATCAACAGCAAGATCAAAACTCCAAAGCCTGCAACGCCTAGTAAGCATAGCGGCCACTAGTTGTATGAGAACCACTCCATCGACATCACTTGAGTACCTTCTGAATCTCAGATCTTTAGACCTCATCATTCAGGAGGAAGCGCAAGCAGCCGCTCTAAGACTTAAAGGTAAGAACGGCATATAGAAGCAAAACAAGGAGACAGGACATTCCACGATCCTGCACAAAACCCTAATAAAAGAAATACCTCTCACCGAGGCACCTATCGGCAGAATTCCCTGTGTTCACTCTTCGACTGAAGATATAATATCCAGCTTACAGCGGAAACGCAAGATTGCTCTGGAATCAATGAAGTTAGGATATTACACTGACGGCTCCAAAACCCAAAAAGGTACGGGAGCTGGTGTCTTCTCGAATTACCTAAATATACTAAGAATATCAACAACACTTGATAAACACAATACAATTTTCCAAGCAGATTGCAATCAGAGCAGCACAGGCGGTTGCAACCATAGACATCCGAGGTCTGAATATAAAAATAATCTCAGATAGTGCAAGCAATACAAAGCAACTTAATATACTACATTATAATACTTATATTGGAATGCCATGACGCGCTCCTAAGTCATTGCAGATGCAAATGGCGTTACCCTGCACTCCTGAAGTGGATCAAAGGACACAGTAACTCCTTGGGCAACGACGCAGCAGATGAACTGGCCAGAAGGGGATCGTACACGACGGTATTTGGTCCGGAACAATTATAATGCCGATACCATAAGCACAGATCAAGACCTGGCTGCGCTCCAAAATAGAAAAATAACACCACACAGAATGGAAAGATTGTGAAAGATGTAGGCAAACAAAAGATGCAGTTGTGGATATTATATCGAAAAAGTTAAAGACTCATAAGACTTAACAGGGACAACATCCGCAAGGTCCTAAGTGTAATAACAGGTATGTTAAACAAACACCTACACAGTATAGCTGTACAGACAGCCTGATGTGCAGAAGATGCATGGAGGCAGAAGAAAAACCACAGCACGTGCACAAGGAGTGCAGAAGCGTAGCAGATCAACAGGCTCAAATTCTCCAATCACCAGGGTCGCTGCAGAAGGCCTGTAGAGACCTAGATAGGCTGCTGCTACCTGGGGGGATCTGGAGCGGTTGGAATAGGAAGATCAAATAGCGCACAATGGTCTAATCAAAAGGTTAAGTGCAATATTCGATTGCCCTGCAAAACTAACTACGTAAGTCCTTATGAATGAATACTATGTATAAAGTAAATAATTATGTAAATGGCATGTGTTGCTGGACTTTATCTGCTTAGCTCGCAAGTATAATATGTCTTGTTAATCATGTCTCTATTGATTTAAGAAGATTATTATCCTTCTGTAGCCAAAAAGCAATCAATATAGCTTGACATCATCATCTCTGGTCCAGAGTTTGATTCCCAATAAGGTAATTGTAGAAAACAAACTTTTCTCTGTCTCCTGTCTAATTAGTTGATGTGAAACCATTGTTGTTTCTGGTCTTTATTACCCAATTGCTTCAACTAATACTTACTTTAAAATAGGAGATAATGTATGTGATTTAGGCCGATATCATTCATGGTATATGGTGTAATAATTAATAAAATAGTAGTTTCAGATCAGAATAAACATTTAAGGAGTAAATAATTAGAATCCACTCTAAAATTCTAGCCTTATTCCTTTACAATCGCCACTTATATCACTTTACACATAATTATTAGGATACTTAGATCGCTATTATGTTAGTTAGATCAGTTTACACATTTTTTTTCTCATCACAAAATTGGTGTATATTGATATAAGTAGAAATTTTTGGACGATTTACCCTAAATAACCTGAAATAATGATTCCTCATAGTGTAATTACTAATGTTTGTTTTACAACTTTTTCTAAAATTAAAGAAACAAAAAAATATCAACAGAAATAGCGTAAAATGTATCACTTTACACTTGTTAGCGGGTGGTCAATTCAGTGTGGTGTAAAATGATTTATGTCCCATTACATCACTTTACACGAATATAAAGTTGCCGTGCATGGCGATATAACTGGGTTTTTATTTAATTACGAAAAAACTACATGCTATATTTCCCAAACTGGCACACTGCCTAATTATATCTAACATTACCTTTCACCTAAAAAATATTTCACCAAGTTATCTCTAATAGCGACGAAGCAGGATTTTTTTTAACTTCAAATGCGATTTCCCAAAAATCACCATTTTCGACTTAACTCCGTTTTCACTGGGGGTACAGATATTAACTCCATTCTTCTCAAAATAAAAAGTTAATGCTACTTGACGTTTTGAAATTTAAAAAAGGAAAAAGAAACATTCACTGCTCACCTACGCCTTTGCAGCGTCTATTCAGCCAGTATCTTTTATTGAATGGAACAAATCGAGCAGAACAAACCAATCGAATATTTTGACAAAACCTATGTCGAGTATTTTTTCGTTCTTGTCCTTTGCAAATATTTTTTTTAATTCGTGGAGTAGTCGACTATTTTTAGTAACTGTGGTTTTGTTGCAAATTGAATAAAAATGTACAATCGAAGCCTTTGCTCATTATTTACAACGCTAACATTTTTAAAAGATGTTTCGCAATAAAAAACAATGTAACGCTAGTTTTGACTTTTGAGCTTTAGTGTAAGGGAAAGAGTTTATGCCGTTGCTATAATAAAATAGGTACATAGTTAATACATTGTTATTCACCTAAGTGTAGTCCAGAGTTGACTAGTCCTCAAAGTCCTGGCAATAACTGGCTCTTGGACACTACAAAGAATATAAAGAAGAATGACAAAAAGATAAAAAGACAAGTACTTACTTAGCTGGAAAAAAAGCATTGTTGTTTCAGCACTTGGAGGTAAGATCCCTGTAGTTGAGGATCCTGGGTGAAACACGCTGTCTTCATTGGCCTGCTCTGGCCTGCAAAAACTATAAAAATATATTACCATAAAGAAAAGTGATGAAGCTTCCACGTTGTGGTAAAAAATAACTACCTAAAAGACTCTATTGAATAACTTCATGGTTTTTAGTTTTGTCAATCCTACAATTACACACTTTGTTATTCACCTGTCTGTGTTCAATGTTCTGGTAAGATAAAAAAAAGATGTTACCGTACAATTTGGGTGTGAAATCTCAATCCTCGTGGTAAAGTTGTCTGCCATTGTCGTGCTATAATATCGATTCTGCCTCAGCATCGGAACTAATCGATGGAACGAACGTTTTATCGAATGCTTAAATTGAATTGTGACGAACAGGTATAAGCACAGGTAGCACTTGTTACATTAAAAATAGGGAGGAAAAATAAAGTTTAAATATTAATGTGTTAGTCAAAAAATTGCGTTGCAAATCCATTTGCATGAAAAAGTACTTGCGCGCTCTATCGAGTCAGAATTAGAATTATTTGTCTTACAAAAATAATTTATTGACAAAAATTCGAGTAAATACCGTTTTTATGACCTCAAGTTGAATAATTTCCCTTCAAAATTATTTGAACTTTAAACAAGGTATGTTATGTTACGAGTACAAGAAGTTAAAATATCATTTTATTTATGTAACTTTACGATAAATAATTTATTTTCTGTGTCACTTAATATCCAATCCAAACATATTATTTACAAAATCGATCATACCTTTACCGCTTTGAGCCAAGTATCTCAGTATAATCTAATCTCGTACCTCCTGTTTTCTGCAGTCGGTTAAAACGCGAGTGTTTTTTCACAAAACAACTTGGTCTGTATCAGTTTACCTACAGCATAATTAAGTACGATACCGAGAAAAGTACGACGACGGCACATTAAGCTTAACACTGGTCTCTTATGTTCTTGTTGTAATAGAGTTTAATTTCCATCAAAAATGTACAGTCTGATGTGATTTGTACACAGAGGGGAGTACCAACCGAATTGTTATCACAAATTACGTTTTTCAACTTCTTTGGGGGAATCTGTTCAGACTCTATAATAGAAACGAAACATTGAGATGAAAGAAAAAATCCTCAGCAAAACAACCCAAAGGAAAATAACCTTTGTGGCTTGAACATAAGATTGACTGAATTACTGATGTTATCCAAGATTTATTAATTTTCGTTTCCGCGAATTCGTTTGCTTTTATACGTTTTTCGTGCTTTGGCTCTTTTGTATTTGAACGAAGCCTATGCATTATTAAATGGTTTAGGTACGATTCATTATACATTATATCGCTTTACGTTGTATAATGTTCGGCTCGCGAAAGAATTTGTTGCGTAACAAACGCTCGCGTAACGGATTTTAAGGTGAGTACAGACTAGAGTATTTACTTGTAACAGAACGACGAGCCGCTTTATGAAATGTTCGTGTCAGTGTCACCCTATCACGAAGTAAATGTTTTACATTTCATCTATACCATTCGTAAGAAAGTTACATTACATAGAAATGCTCTACTAGTCTATACTTACTTTTAAAACACTTTTTCATGAAACAGTGTCTCTACATGAATGTATGTTTTTTATATGCATCAATGTAGACTCTTTTAATAAGTATAAAGCTTTTAGTACCTATTTAATATGAGAGCAATGCTTCCTAGAACCAGTCACATTAATTTTAATTGACTTACGCTTAGCATAAGTTTCCTAGAAAACAGTTAAAATACTGTTTTAAGTTATTAAAATAAAATAGCGAAAATTTTCTCTTAAAACTATAGGTAGGCTTGTGTTTCTTGCCTAGTTTACCTACCCTTTTGTATTCTACAAATAAATATTAATTACCTTTAATTTCAAATTAAACAGCTGAAATACAGGGTGTTAGGTAAATGGGTATATGAGCCGACGACACTAGCCCATGTTAACATGGGCTAGTGTCGGCTTATATACCCATTTACCTAACACCCTGTATAGAGCTTTCGTAGTTCACAGTTCAAATAGTTTACGACGATTCGCGGAAACCTTTTAATCTATTCGTAGACATACCTAACAACAATTCCTGTGATAACTTAAACCGTTCAGTTCCAAGAGTTCCAGCAAACCTCAAAATTTAATTCCATAGAGCGGGACACGGGATAGGTGTAGTTCGCGAATTCAAAGCCCTTCATCTGGCAGCAATTCCGTTTTAGAGCTTTAATCCCGACTCCACTACGAATAAAAGGCATATTTCGTTCGCCGACGCTCACAAAATTGTCATCGCAAATAGCTTTTGCCTCAGGCGCTATATCGCACAACTACGAAACATCTTTCAAGTACCAAAAAAACAAGCAAATCTCAACTTTACACTCAACCCCTTACAGCAGAAAATGCCACGAGCAAACCCACCTTCAGTAATGTAACAATGAAAATGCCAGCATTGCACACGTAAATACGATTCGTTGAAACGTTTCGGAGCGAATAGATTTAATGTCAAACCGAATAAGGTCCACAATCACTTGAAAGGGAAATCTGAACTTGAAAATCGTCGCCTGCCTGACGCTCGATATCAAATAAACATTGTTTTACTGACACAACGCCTGAAGCGACGGCCGATTTCAGTCGCGGAAATGGGTTTTATTGTCTGTTTGTTACGGTTAAGAGTTGCTTGAAGGGTTTCGAGTGCTAGGATTTTCGCCGGGGGAAGCGAACGAAATGGCGGCATGGGGAATTCAGCATGAGCGAGCGAGAGGGCGATATAGCTCGGAGCGCTGTGATTGGTCAGGAAGGCCGCAGGCTGTGAACAGTAGCCCGCCCTATGTCTACTGTAAATGGTGACGAATCTAAAGGAGAAAGACGCAAATGAAATTATAAGACAGACCTTAGTTTCAGGATATTTCAGAACAGTTTAAGAGTGTTTTAAAGTCGACAGATGATATTTTCACATTTCTGGATTAGTTTGAGATGTTTATACTGTGTAAATATTATTAAGTGAGTGTATTTACAATTCACTTTTATAAAATTCATTTGTTTTAATAAAATATGAACACATTTTAATACAGACTTTTTGTAACAGTGATTCGCCATTGCTGTGGGTAAAGAAAAGCTCTGTTTTTTTCATGTTAGTTACAGTAATTGTTAGGTTTAGTATTAGCAGTATATTAGCATTATTTAGGCAGAAACATTACTAATTTAGTACAAGTTAATTCAATTGCATGGAAGGATCGATAGACGTAGTTTGATGGTATTTTTTTTATTAAAAAGTTAAGACGCTACCTATGTCTTTGGGTTTGGGTTGTGTAAAATAAAAATTACATAATAGGTTTAAGTGTATCCTTAACTATTGTGTACAATACATGACATGAAGTGTACAGCAAAATAAAAAAAAAAGTCAACTCAATGCAAAATCCAAGTCCCAAAAATAGTCTAATAGTCAGTTACGGGGTTTTCCTCGGCGTCCTTGCCGCGGGCGCGCCGCGGGGAGCCCCGGGGGCGGTGCGTGCTGAAACTGTACACTCTAGCCAGGGCTGGCCACAACTGAAAACGTGAATTTCAGTGTCTTTTATTATTGCATTACTATTACTGGAATTTCAAAATATCTCAAAACTACGTATCAATCACCGCCAACGTGGACTGCAGACCATAAGCTAAGCTAAGTTAGTTCAGCTTAGATAGCTGACGCAGTTTTCCATAGTTGTGTGCAGTCTGAAAACTATACAAATACTATGGGAAAAGTCGTCAGCTATGCCAGACTAACTTAACATTTGGTCTGCAACCTGCATTGTCCTTATTTTTTTAAACAACCGTCCTCTCTTTATGTTGTCATTTCTTACCGATGAGACCGCCTAAGCTTGCCGGTTTAATTTTAAATTGACAGCATTATGTGTTGTGAAAATTAATAATACATGGTCCAATCCAATCATAACTGGTTATTTGGCAGCTTATTAGAGCTATGACAGCATTTGAAAAATATCATAGAACGGCGAGGAGCTAAAAAAGGTGGACCTTTTTTACAAGCTTTTATTTACTTTCACATGTCTGGTGTCTGTCGTCAAATCTTGCAACTTAAACTTTTATAAGCTCCATTTTAGATGCTTACTAGGTATTTATAAACAAATAAAATGAAAACTAAACCCTGCCAGCCCTGCCACACCACTCACACTACATCGTTTTTATCTTCTTTGCGTCTGTGTGTCACTATGTAGTCCAGAGTTTTTACGCTTAGTTACTTATGTAATAAATAAATAGATATAAGTATTCTAGAGACTCCATTTATCTGGTCCTGGCGGTAAAGGACGTGAGTGCTTCGAAATCTAATATCTCTACATCTATCTTTTAGAATTACTGAATTTGTATTTGAAATGGGTTTCAGTTTTGTTATTTTATTACATTTTCTAAAATAGAATAGTTTTGGAACATTACCTTAAAAATATAGCTGTCCCCCCGATATAAAAAGTAGTGACAGTTTAGAAACGTAATGTTACTATGCCCTATAAAGCTAATTCTAAAGTTAAATTGTTACGAATGTTACTTTACTTTGAATCATGAAAAAAATTACTGTAACTTTGAAACCGAAACCATACAACTTAGGCTGAGTCTCACCTTATTTTAACCGTGACTATAACCATAACTGGTGTTTTTATAATGGAGTTTGACAAACTTTTGACGTTTGTTAAAGTTAAAGTAAGATGGTGCAACTCAGCCATGTTTCGATTACGCTTCAACTTCGATTCAAAGCGAAATCTACTTAATTTCACGATTAACTAATTGTTTATTAATGTAATAAATGAATGGGCAGCCCTGGCTGTTCGCTACACGGCAGTACACGTTCGGAACCGAACCGAACATACGAGGTATCTGCCCGGGTCGGACGAAGATATTTTTGGGTCCATTCTGTAAAACGGTTAATATGTACCAAGACCCTGGGGTTGTCGACCTTTTGGGATGGTAGAGCCAAAAGTTACATTTCTATTTTAGAGCCATTCAAAGTTTCATTCATTTTTAATGCAGGTAATGGTGGTCAAGTGGCGTACACAACGGTTATCATGGAGTCGCCCTCTGAGGATTTTAGGTTTGTAAGCGTTTTATTATCAAACGGACCAACTTTGATGGAACTCAAGAGTCGCAACTTAACGAGTAGGTAGTTACGTCGATCACGCTCGTAATATTTGAGGTCACCAAAACCTCATCAACCTTTCATCCTATCAAATTAAAATAAATTCAAACCTTAAATTCAAAGTCAAACTTTTATCCTATCTATCTATCTATCTCTCATGATCAGACATGAGTCCGTCACCAACGGCACATACCTATTTAACCGCAGTGGTACTTCTGTTGACAATAACTTACCTATTTTTAAATAACTTTCCCTAAAGATTATTATTATTCCAAAGTAGTACTTAGTGTAGGTAACTAATTTAGTGTAGGTGCTTAAAGATTTTTCATACTTAGTTCAATTATTTATTAGGACTTTATTCCACTACAAAAGAATCAGAACTCTCAAAACAATACATTTTTAATTATTTACTCAATTCCTTTTGTTCATCACCTGGAGCAATATCCAGAAGTTAATTTAACTTTCACAAAAAAAGCGGCCATAAACCAATTACTCAATCCGAGCAAGCGGTGTCTTATTAAAATTATACAAAAATAAAGAAGGTAATCACCGCGCCCTCTAATCCCGTTACACAAATGTTTGTGAAATAAAGCGGGTAATTATTTAAGAAACTGTGGGAGTTACAAAGAAAACTCCCCGGCTCCCCACTTCCCTACTTCCCCACCTCCCGACAAGTGGCGAAAGACGGGAGCGACCCCATTGTAATTATTTTTCGCGAAAACTTCTTCTCTTGAATTTTGTTTTCGTATTTTTTTTTCGTTGGAACGGAATGGACATGGCTTTAATAATCATCAGACCTTGACTTAATCCTGAACCCAAATAGAATCCCAAGCTAAAAAAAAATTTTAGAGAAGTTTTAACTAAGAAAAGTTGTATTTTATATGTGGTTGCGCTCTTTACTAAAATAATGTCACTGCTGTAGAACTGGACGCATCAATTGTAATAACTGAAAGAAATTGCTACATCTACTTGGTACAAACAAAATATGTTCTAATTTTTTATATAAAAAAAACCTTATTCTTAATTTTGTATGTAGTTATTTCTCCAATTTATCACCGTGGACACAGAACATTTTCATGACAATCATTGCGTAAGTTGCAATCATCTGTCCTGCCTGCATTTGTATCATTCTTAGTCAATACTATTTTTTCCCAAATTATTATCCATTATAATGTAATCTTATCTACAGGTATGTCCATATTAAATCACCTCAAAAGGCACCGTTGTTATTAAAAAGTTTTTCAGTAACAAATACTCGCATTATAATACTGGGGTTCTCAAGAAAAATATCCTACAGTTCCTTCCTTATCTCCGAGGGGCCGACAGGTCTGAGGGTGGAGTAAGAAGTTGTATACTATACATGTGTATATTATACACCTACCCGTTTAGGGTACATAACGTAAAATATAGAGAAAAGCGAAATTGAGGGGACCCAAAACGTGCAAGGGTCATATGGATTCACAATTCTGAAATGAGGTCATAGCTTTTAAACAGCACTACAATTTTCACAATTGATCTGTATTTAATTGCATTCTTCAATGAAAAATCCGCCAGATGGTAATACGTAGACGCGAGGTCCAAATGCTGCATGATTGGTTATTTTTGACATGACATTGACAGATATGTCAAAATCCACCAATCACGCAGCAGTCAGACCCCACATCCACGTCCCGCCATCTAGCGGATCTTTCATTCGCGAAAACCCCCTCATTGGAGTAGTTCTTGAATGAAGAACATAAAATGTCGCTTACAAAACCTGGATGAACAAGATGGCAGAGTATTAATGGACATTGAACACGTATTTCAGGATTTGCGCGTCTCAGTTAATAGATTTAACTGAGGAATTCTGCAAATCGAATCCATCCATTTTAACATAATCTTACTTTTAATAACTGTCAACCTTCAAAACCGGCTGCTGATAAAATAATAACTGTCTCTCTACTCTTTAAAGCGTTCTGCAAAACCCATTTTTATCTTTCTTTCTTACAATATTGCTAAAAAGATAACCAGCGTACTTTATTATGAAGAAAATCCCGGTAAAACCATTTTCTTTTCACAGCCACCGACCGTCAAATCGGTTTACGGTCGGAAAGGAACTAAACTAAATAGTGCGGCACCTGTACCGGTAGTGGCTTCATTGCGGAAATGGACCGGCCGGAACAGCAATTTGGCGGCATAACGCTTCCCCGGGTATTTGGACAGGAAACGCGTTTAGGACATTGTCGCCTTTTTATTGGGTTTCGCCTTTTTGCTTAGTTTTCAGGGCTCGGACTAAGCTTTGTGATAAAATGAGTGAATTTTTTATATTTGTGTAAAAAAAATTCAAATTTCCCAGTTATTTGGACAGGCTATATACGTTTAGGACATTGTCGCCTTTTTATTGGTTTTTGCTTACTTTTCAGGGTTCGTAGCATCGTAGCTAACTTTGTAAATAAAACGAGTGAAAATTGTTTCATGGGTTTAAGCGATAATAGAAACTGATTTTCCACCCGCATGCATTTTGCTCTGTAACATAAAATCTATCGCGTGCACCGACCTGAAGCACTTTATTTTGATAAATACGACTAAAACGTTCACAATATTTCAACGCATTTATGTTTTAAGACATATTATCCATTCATCTCCAAGGTCCAAACTCTGTATCAAATACTCATTTGTTTAGTGGTTTGTTGGTATTTCTTTTTAGGTTGTAATAGGTGCAGTAATGCAATAGAAATGTGCTGTACATTGTACATCACGCCCAATTTGAGTAACAAACAACTAATGGTCGGTTTATCCATCAGATAAGCGATTGCTATCGCCCCCGTCAGCGAGCGTGACTAAACGCCGCTTACTGACTACTTACTTACCCAAGTATTGTGATTATGGGGAAGATTATTGAGTTAGGCTTTAATTTAGTTAGGCTACGGTCAGACGACGAGTATACGGTTCAATTTTTTTATGTATTTACGGTTTTCTCGCATTCAATGCCTGATACTGTTTATGAGTGAAAACTCTTTCATAAGGTTTTAAGGTGTATAGATAGATACACAGTGATACTATCACGAAAGCATGTCACTATTGAGAAATTGCTACTTTGTAGCATGTGTGCCGAAACAACTGCTAATAATAGGTAAGCATTCTCATTTCGAATTTTTGAAGCATGCTGTTTTTGGAATGCTAATAAGCAGGACATTTTACTCCTATGAGAATGTGTAACTGTACCTTAAAGTTGTAGTTCCATAATTGAGTTATTGATTGTTAAAAAAATATTTAGTTTCCTATTTGCGAAACGGAAATTTCAAAGATCCTTTATGGTCCCGTTACTGTTTATCGACTAAGACCCATAGGAATTAGGATGAAAAGCTGAAAAAGCTTGAATCTGTAGATTCTTTTATTTCTGCAAATATAATTATATTAGAAAGGTATTGTAAAGTTAATTTATTTTACCACACACTACTTACGAAATGCAAAATATGGAACAGCTCAATTTAGACCTATAATAGAAACTACTTACACTCCAAGGCGTATCACTGGGCCCATCACGAAATCAATTCAAACGCTCACTTCGTTACGTCATTGAGTTTTCATTTCTGCGTCCAGGGACCGTGAACGATCTTCTTACTGCAACTCCACCTCATGTAGACCTCATGCTACATTATTATAAACCCTATTCTAATATCAATAGAGTTGGTAATTTATACAAGTTGAGGTCTAGTGAAACTGGATGTCGTTAAGTGTGCTCACGTTTGCAGTAACTTGATCAATGTTAAGGTGCAGTAAAGGATGTAAAGTTAGTATAAAGGTTACTTTAGAAGTTAATTTTTATATTTAACTTCTTGCTGGTTATTTCACTTGTTGTGAGAGAGAAACATTCATTTAACTACAATTTTCTTCATCTTCTTTTCCATTTTATGGCCAAGTCTTGTTTGATAAAGCCGTCTTTGTGGTCTTGTCTTTACACTCAGAGATACGAGTTCGATTCCCAAAGGGCGCAAATTTTCTGATGGATTTAGTTTGGTCATTTTGGACAAAATGAGTGACTGGCATGTGATTGGACCGGCAGTGAGTAGATGAAAAAACATAACCCTCCTTCTGGCGCAGTCGGGTAAAAAGCGGGATATTATACTACCAGGCGTTCTTTGGGGAAAGCTTACGTCTAGCTGTGGACTTCTTTTGGCTAAAATAATGATGGAGAGAGCTTAATGGTTTGTACTTCGTACCTATCTATCTACATATTGTGTTAGTATACTTCTGCCACAAATTATCTAATAGTTATTCATTTCTGCCTACCTTGAAAAAAGTAGGTACGAGTAGGTATCATAATAATATTTCATATATTAGCTAGGTTTCATATAGGTACAAACTAGAGCACATTGGAACTCGCGAAGGCGAGTGAGCTTTACTTGTGTGTGTACGTGTAATGCACATAACGTGTAAACACATAATAGTGTAATGTGTGTACCTACCATGAGTTTACGTTAGGTGGGCTCGCTAGCGACTGCGTAAAAAAATGACATTATATTGTGCAGCGCCCCTAGCGGCTACTTTCAAGAAACAAAATCTTCATAGAGATTTTTGACGTACTCGCTAGCGAGCGTACGTACCCAACGTAAACTCATGGTAAGTGATGTGACGTAATGTCTATTGAAAACTTTTGAAAAACGAACAGTAGCGAGCCACTACAAATGTAAAGCTTACTCGCCTTCGTGCATTACAACAACATAGGTGCTGTTTTCCGATGTATAGCCTAATGTTCTATACCTATTTCCAAGATATCCTACAGTTCTACACGTGATGTGACGCGTGAGATACGAGGGCGAGGCGCACGCGGTCGCCATGGCAACCGCATCGATCCGCTTCGCTCCGCTCCGTGCGGAGAGGTATGTAGCTGACGTATTGCTTTTTATTTGAGTTCTAGTCGGCACAGTGTCAGTGAAACTTGGTTAATGGGTAGGTACTTTTAAATGTGTGTAAACTTATTGTTATCTAATGAATTAGATGAAAAGGTTTTCCTTAAAAACACAAAAGAAATGGCATAAATAACATAAACATAGACAGTGGTTTTTGATAGCGACAATCTGATATTACTTTGTCATGATATGTCAAAAAGGTCGATAGATTTTCATTGATGAAATACTGTGATTTTACGAAAGCCATAACCTGCCATAACCAAAGCCAAATGATAGAAATTCGCAAACAAATTCTTGCTTTCTAAATACGGTCTTGGCTATTGCGCCATGATATTATAATTTTTTACCGGTTGAAGAATGGATGAGACAGGAACTATACTAATAATGGACAGGAATTCAATTCTACTTGTTCCTAAGTCCCCGGTAATGAAGGGTTAATCAACCCTCTCGTTTTCACCAAATGTGAGCCGCATAAATCTTCTCGATACTTTAAACACTCATATTGTACCTTAGTAATGTTATTTATTCTGTAGAATAAAGTAAGCCTGTTGGCGCACAATTATTATTATTAAAAAGCAATTGTAATGATTAAAAGAACTGTTTGACTAATCTTGAATCATCTTTCAGTATGAATTTGAATACCTATCGAAATTCAAATGGCCTGTCTTGGATCAAGGTATGCTTATTTCAACGATTAAGGTATTTTAAAATACCTTAATCGTCATCATCATCATTTCAGCCACAGGACGTCCACTGCTGAACATAGGCATCCCCCAATGATTTTCACTTGGCCCGTTTTCAATACAGACCTTGGTGACTTTTAATTAAAAACCAAAAACAGGACTAATTCTCAAAAAGCTTTAACTAAGTCACCGTTTCACTGGTCTAATAATTACCAAGCTTTTATGAACACATTGACATTCACGAAACAATTGATTTTCCATTGTCTGCTCAAACTTCGGAGAATTAAACTCAGCCGAACGATTCAGCCATCGTAGTACTGACGACAACACCTCAACCTAAACACAGTGGCGTCTTATCTCGTCGTATTAGAGGCTATTTTGCGACAAAAATGCATAGTCTGATGTGCTATCGATCTTACAATTATTACGTCGCATCTATAGATTTGACTATAGCAGGGAAAGGGTTAAACAACCCTTTCTCTTTCGATCGACTGCTCGGAGCATGGTCACCAAAAGCTCCATATTCCGTAGCGATAGAGTTCAAAGTTGGTTAACATTTTGTCTATAGGTACGTATCAAAATCCGCATACGAATGTTATTGTTACTCGACGGCCAAAAAGAGCAGATGTATTTTTGTATTCAAAAGGATTTGTCGGAATGAACCAGTTTGATATTACTCTACAAAAGTAAGGTTTAGAAAATAATAGAGTTGTAAGATAGTGTAATTTTTATAGAAATCTAGGCATAGTAGTTCGTTTTAGAACCACTGCACCAAACAGCCGACAAATTAGTCTTTTAATTGACAACGAAATATAGCGTTATAAAGCATGCCATTTATGTAAGATGTTTTTGCAAACAGATGCAAAATATAAGTGCAATTTTGCAATAAAAATTGTAGTCTGTTAATTTGCAATTTCATAAAACATTTTGAAATGTTAATGCAAGTATATTATGGGAATTTTAGAAAATAAAATGTAATTGGAACTAGTCCAAGCTGGCAAAATTCTCCGCGTGACAACACGAACTAGACTATAGATTGACTAACGCCCGTATTAAAAAACGATGCTTGCTTAAGTGAAGCATAAAATCGAACGCACAGCGTTGAATAGAGCTCTGTGATTGGTTCATGTGTCACTCGCATGCCGCGACGTAAAACTCGGTAACCCAATCGACTTATTTTAATCGCTTTGTCTCATTCCCCTTTGGAAGTTTATGATTTTTCTGAATGATATAAATAACAAAAGGAGCAAGTAATAAGTAAAATAAAATAAAATAAAAATCTAGATGATCTCGCACCGGCAGGCAGCGGACCGGGCCCGGGGCGCGGATATTTCGAAACAATAATTAAACGGATACATTTATTATGGTGCACGCATATGTAATGCGCCCGGCTCTATACGTACAGGGTGGTTCGACCTACATTGAGAAATATGACGATTACAAGCAAAAAGATTTAAAACTGAAGCCCAATAACGAAAAAAAAATCGTTTCGATCTGACTCGTTTTGCTCGAATAAGTGTGCGTTCACCTTCAAAATGTAGCCTCAAGGTTACCCTTAGATACCTATTAGGATGAATAGTTTAGGCGCTACGGTGGAACATACGGGAATACATAAAATTCATAAATCATAAACTTTTTTGTTTAATGAGATGGATGAAACTTTTGTTTCGGTGGAATTACAAATGAGTAGAAAATGAACTTTAATTCTGATTAGTACTCTAGTAGCTAATAAGAATCTGCCTGTTGACTGTTGACTATAAAAACTGGTAACCTACGAGTATGTAAATGAAACTGAAGTCAAAACAATCATCGTAATAGGCCCCAACTAATTTAGATTTTGTCGTTTTGTTGGCTCGGGGCTATTTATAAGCCTGGGGATATTAAGTCAAACGTACGAGCACTAACTACGCCTAGGGGACGATGGTAAGATAAATATTGAAATGTGTTTTGTACCTAATTAATTAACATAATTGATTACGTTATTTAATTACATTTGTTAATCTAGATGTTAGTGATTATTGTTAATTATTGTAATTGCTGTAACGATGCGTTTTGCAAAGCTGGTAATGAATGGCGTCTCGTTACGGAGTGTCAGTCGTATAGCTATTATTTATTTAATAGATGAGAATTATTCTACAGTTGACCACACATCAACCTATGCGTACGTTTTTGTTGAAAAAACATTAAATTCATTTATTTTCTGTTAGTGGGCAAAGAACACTTAGGTACGTAAGATAATTGTCACAGAGTTTAGCTAGGTGTGCTGTCATCCGTAAATCCTCTCAATCTTGGCAACTGTCCAGCGTTTTTTTCAAAGAGCAAGATCCTAGCTACTTGGATATCACCATCATCAGATTATAATAGTTAGCGGTTGGATATAGTCCTCCCCAATACGTCCCATTATTATATTGTAAGTTGTGAAAGAAAACTCTCGGAGGCCAATTTCTGGCAATGGCAATAGACGTCTACGGGTGCAGCGCATGATCGGTTGTTAAGGAGATGTATAGGGGAGGTCTTTATCCAGTGGACGTTCTCTGGTTTGAGTCGTTTCTGCTGTTACCGTCAAGCGTCAAAATATGGGATCTTTTACCCTACGCTTCGCCTAATAATAGCCTTGCCTTGCCTTGGACATTTTACACTGCGCTTCTAGTCCCAAACTAAGCAAAGTTTGTACTATGGGTACTAGACAACGGATATAAACATACTTAAATACTTTTTTTTTTGTAAATACATACATATTATACATAGAAACACACCCAGTCCAATACAAACAAATATGTTCATGCACACAAATGTTTGTACTGTGCGGGAATCGAACCCGCAGCCTCCGGAATAGTAGTCAGCTTCGAACCACTACACCAAACGGCCGACTGTCACAGGGTTTAGCTTGGTGTGCTGTCATCCGTAAATCCTCTCAATCTAGGCATTTGTCCGGCGATTTCTCGGATAGCAAGATCCTAGCCACTTTGATATTATCATCATCAGCTCATCATCAGTCAACGGCTGGACATAGGCCGCCCCCTCACTCCCCTAGGACTGGTCGTTGTATAAATTGGAGGCCTTTATCCAGTGAATGTCCTTTAATTCTTATTCTTCTTTTCCCTAGCCTTTTTCCCATTATTTAGGAATTTTCTCTCGTTGAAACGCAGAAATCGCTAGAGTGAAAAAGCTCGAAGTCCTTAAAAGTACGCAAAAGTAAAGCACTCCGTCTGTGTAACTATCATGGCAGTGCAGGACCAGTAGTTGTGGAAATCCATGGAGGCCTTTGTCCAATGATATCCTCTATTTGAAATCAATATTCCATGTCTTATAACTCCTCAAAAGAAGCACCCCGTGCATCGCGCGCCATTACCGCGGCAGCTGCGTCGCCGCGGGCGCGTGCACTACCGCCGGGACGGACCTGTAAACATAAGTTATTTAGGGACCACTACTAGCTATATGCTCAAGATATTGCACTTAATATATTTTAAATAATAATTTAAATAATATTAGAAATGTGTATCATCATCATCATTTCAGCCATAGGACGTCCACTGCTGAACATAGGCCTCCCCCTCAAGTTGGTCCCGGGGGAAAGTTAAACTGTCATTGGACCCGCAACAAAATTAATGAGAAGAACATTAAGAGAAGTTCGAAGTTAAGGTTCGACTACAAAATACTTTATTAGGCTATTCCAAAACGTTTAAGTATACATATTAAACCTATACACGTACTTACACCACTCCAAGATACTTACAAATCACACACGGTATCAACCGATTGGTATGTATTGATAATACCCCGTTCGTGACTGCCATATGTCAAACACCAGGGCTGTTATTAACTTGATGAACTACCATTATTTTGACATAACAACGTTATACCGCCACTTAAATCATAAACAACCGTATTTCTTTGCAATAAGGTTCATTTTGGCTGTGTGGTAGAGGCAGAGCTGGTTTGGTAAGAACCACGATGGTATCTGAGGACAATTTAGAATATTTTATAAGTGTTCTGAATAATTACATTGTCATGCCTTTGTTTTACTGTGAAGTTACTTACATTTTGTTATGTCTAAATAATGCGCTTATTAAAGCTCTATTGTAAATTGCGAGAAATAATAGCTATAAATTGCTGCTACAATTATAATTATCGGCTGATAAATCAATATCCTTAAGTGCGAAATTATTCTCCTTTCTGGCTTCAGTTCTATCGAAATAGTGGAATTAGACGACATTAACTGCAAGTATACAGGGTGACAGGGAACTCGATCTTCCTTGAAAAGGGTTACTTAATAGAGATCATTAGCATTCACAATTAAAAAAATCTAAGTACATTTTGAAAATTTGACCTCTGGTTTTCTAGTCGACTTTCCCTGTAACCCTGTAGACTGATGTAAAAACTAGGCCACATTCTTTAATCTTACACATACTTACGAGTAGTAAGTATCTCCACTTTTCATTCCTTAGTGCTTCTTTAAATGGACTTTGTAAAGTCTCATCAAGAAACAATAGCACTCAGGGTAAATAGTTTAAGTTTTTTATGCAGAACAAGGCAGGAATTTGACCGCAATCGCACCTGATGTTAAGAGAGATGCTGTCTAAGATAGTATATACGAGTATCTGCCCTATAAGTGCTTATTCACTCTCGCTTTGAAAGCCAAATATCTATTTAGGAGCTATAAAATCACCTACAAATATGAAAGCAGTAGAACCTTCTTTATGACCGCCCATCTCCCATCAGTATCACTTACGAGCTTACCTTAAAGACGCTAAGTAACACTCAGGGTAAATGGTAAGGCAACTGTCAAACCAAATACTAATCTAGGAGCTATAAAATCACCTACAAACATGTACGCAATAAAACCTTTTGTATGGCCGCCCATCTTCCATCAGTATCACTTACGAGCTCGCCCTAAAGACGCTAAGTATAAAAGCGCAAATTGCCATGACCCCGGGGTTTCCAGAAATCACGACCTATATGCGCACGCGCGGGTTTTGGAAATACGCGTCTGACGGTAAAAGTACTTATTACGGGAATTCGAAGTTCGTAAATTGTTGAGCAATTACAAGAGTTTGGGGTATTTGGGTGTTATTACGATGGTTTATGTAAGTTTTAGTAGGTAGTAGTAGCTTTAGTAGGTAGGGGTACTAAAACTTACATCGTTCGGACGAACGAACGATGTAAGTTTTAGTAGGTAAATTAAAGAGTTTTTGTGGTCTTTTGTGCATGGAATATAGTTTTTTTTTATTTTTCGAATAGTTATTACCTATTTCCCAAAATTCTTAAGGTTTTCTACATGAACATAGTAAAATATAGTACGCTATCGTGTTTAAAAAATTATGTCACATTAAAATCTCTTGCCTGTATTCTGAAATGACTCTAAAACTTAAGATATACTCGTATTATATTGAATTAAATGTACTGTAATAATAATTACTCTGTATTAAAAAGGTGTTTAGTGTAATAGTTTTAAATTGACACGTAACATGCGAATGATGCGAAGAATAGTTTGAGCTCAGTGAGTTCAGAGACTCAAATAGATTTTACTGGAGGTAGGTAAAATCTTTTTCAGTCCATTATGGTCCAGTGCCTAAATCGAAACGGCCACCCATCAACTTATGACCACGGCGTGGCTTGCTTAGCTTCGGTAAGCTGCTGCATCGCATGCACCTCTATTATTTCTTTTAACATCGTGTCATGTAGAGTCACGCGTACGCAGGCAAATTAAGAAGGCACGTAGACTCTTACAATTTAGTTGGCAGCCTTGGGCACTCGCTTGCTGCGCATGACCGCCGCGAGTGGTGGGTAGTCTAATTATTGACGCGTATTGGTCCTCCCTGAGACCCCGAATGGTCAGTCAGTGGTTCATTTGCCTCTGGTAAATTAGAGATGCTCGTGCTCCTGCAGTAAAGACTATGACCACGATGATCATGAATGATGATAAAAGATAATAATGATTGGCTAGGAATTAAACTAACATTCACACTCTTTGTCTATGTGTTAAAACGGTTATAGGGGCGATGGCACATCTCGAAACTCTATTTCCGTAACTTAATTTTTACTCTTCCCTATGACAGCATTTCATGTTGAGTAAAAGAAATGTAAAGTTTGGAAATAATATAAGGACTTGGACACTTATGCCCGTTGTTTCACCATCAATCGCTTATTTTTAAGTGACCCCCTATGGTAACAACTAATAACTAAACTAAAGTAGACCCATAGGTACGGAGTTACGGACTATACAATACTACAAGGTAAACACTGTGGCATCTTACTCAGTCGCAATAGATGCTATTTTACAACAAAACTATACTGTGACGTGCTGTGGACTGAACAATCATAAAACGTACGTAATAACAATGAGGCGAGTCCAGGTCCTGCGCAGACGCACGGCCTAAGGCGCGCGTGTCCCACTCGTCATGACCGCCGCGAGTGTCCCAATTAGCGTCCCGTCCCGGCAGCCATTTAGATCGGATAGACTAATTATGAAACGACTTCTGAAAACTTTGTGGGAATGTGAGCGTGGGATATTCCGGTAACGATCGATGGGAATCCGTTTGCGGGTTTGTTTTCGCACGCACGTTTTTTTGGGGCTATGGCCTCCGACAAATTAGACTGATTTAGTCTGTAGTTAAAGAAACGCGCTTCGGCAATTCGCAAGGTGATTTGTGACGCTTGGCAATTTTTTTTCAGTTTCATACATACAATGTAAGTTAAGTGATCCTACATTCATCATATAATCTTGGCTGAGAAGAGCCAAGAGCAGTCCAATGTAAAGAAGCTTTCCTCCAGCTTTTTTCAGTCGCTGTCCATTGAAGATTGAGGTATTCTACACAAGAGTCGCCCGAGTGTGCATATACAAACTTGGTCACTATTATGTATGTTAATAGATTTTACTTAGCTATGAAATCGTACTTTCTGTTTCAAGCTATTATGGGTCAAGGACACTATACAGAGAGTAAGCCAGCATATTGCACCATCCGATGGCGTAGTACTAATACGGGAATCAACTTCTGCCTGGTCCGTGAGCACGTAAATTCTAGGTGCTCACGGACCAGACTATAGTATAGTTCTTGTAACTCACGAAGGCTTGTGAGCTTTACTTGTGTGTGTACGTGTACATGCACATAAAGGCGTAATGTCTATCAAAACTTTTGAAAAACGAACAGTAGCGAGCCACCACACATGTAAAGATCACTCGCCTTCGTGAATTGCAACAACTATACTAGGGTTGGGTCAATTATAGAAATCAATTTGTCTTAATTGGTTGGTGTATTAAATCGAAATCGAATACGCCCTTGGCACAATTCCCCTGTGTATTATGAGGATATAGCTTCTTAGATTAGTTCCGATACATGCAATACTAAATCCGAACCACACAATTTGTTGATCTAAGCGAGCATTGTTCGCCGATAACTCTGTTTACTTTGGTTACTCATTATTTGCTGGCCGCCATTAACCTACTAGATGTGAGATACTGGATCGCCTCCAGTGCTCCCTTAAACTTTTGTTTACTATTATTTTACTCACTTTCAAGGTTTAGATCACATTAAATTTCTACATATCTATTACTTAACCAAATACCAAAGGTAACTTTTATTGAAAACACCTTCATTAAAGTTGTTATAACAGACAACATGAAGAAATCTTTTTAAAATAAATCATAGCTTATATTTCATAAAAGAGTCATTGAAAGTTTTTTTTTAATATTTATTAAAGCTATGGAATCAGTAATCATTCCATCCAAAACCTATAGTGTCCATTGGTTTTGGACCTTAAAAACCATGTTTACTGCGATGCCTATTATTTTCTAATGCGTCTCATTTTGCTGGTATATAAATACCATACTTAATACTTAATGGGACCTTAATACTTAATTTGATAATAATATCAAAAGAAAGTATCTTCAAACAAAGGTCCTTCATCTTTCTTTTATCCATAATTATTAAGTAGGTATTTCCTAAACTACGAATAATCCAAATAAACAAAACCAAAGTTCTGCCCGCTTAAAATCTTCCATTGCGTAGTTCGCAAAGCGACGCGTGCGCATCTGCGCATTACGTTGTGAGAGCTTTGGGTCACCTTGATAGGCTGCGTGAGTTATTATTGCGCGTTTGGAAAATTGACCAGGATCTGACATGTGAACTGGGAATTCATGTGAAGAATGTGTCATACAAACTCAAAATACTTTGGTAAGCAGCTACTAATATACCTAATCTGGTCTTTGAACCAGTCTAAAAAGGTGGTAGGTAGGTGTAATTATACGTATTTTTAAAGGAAACAGCTTCAAAAATAATAAATTGATATAAAAATTTGGCAAACTTCCATTTTCTTAACCTGTTCTCTAGTTAGATATTTTTGAATGTGAATTCTGGATTATTTTTATTTAGCAAAGCCTACGTAGCAGAGGATATTAAGGACACTTCAATAAAGGTTGGCGACAATATAAACTTTATGACATATTTATAGGTAAGTATTTGTAGTTGAGTAGTTGAGCCACTAATAGAGCTGGGAAAATGGAAAAAGTATTTTGACTCATTTTGTCCAGGCTTCTACCACGGTAAATATAGTAGATACATGAGTATCTCCAATCAGGCAGTTTTGTTCATCCCAACAAACAGGACGGAGCAATCTGTAAAATACGTCAAAAGTAACAACAAAAGTTACGTAGAATGTTAAAATTTCGCTCGTTTCCGTGCTCTGCCTCCAGGTCACTGCAATTAGTTGAAGCATTAGGCTCACATTTATCACCACAAATGTATTTAACACTGGTGCACCTTATGTACTTGTAACAAGTGCGATTTTGCAACTAAATTGTGTAGTCTGTCGTGTTGATACGTGTGAATTCGGTCTTAGGTCGCACGCGCACGCACAACGTCGTTTAGCCCAAAATTGCTTTAAATGACCTCCTGATTCACTTGATCATTTTTGTTTTCGGGAATGACGTAAATGTCAAGACAAATAAATATTAAGCGCTTTTTTAACTTATTACTTTAAGGTCATCAAAACAAAAGACGGAATTTAGGGCCGTTTTCCACTAAAAAATGTAATGGTTGCCTAAAAACGAAATGTGTTTATGCAACCATTCATCATCATCATCATCATTTCAGCCACAGGACGTCCACTGCTGAACATAGGCCTCCCCCAATGACTTCCACATCGCACGGTTGGTAGCGGCCTGCATCCAGCGCCTTCCTGCTACCTTTGGAATGCATATGCAACCATTAGAATTTTATTATTAATTTGCACATCTCGTGTTAGTATCAGTTACACAGAGTAAACGGTTAAGCAGAAATATTTTGCCGCTATACCTCTCCTCTCTGCCAAATCTCATCGTCTAAGCTTTGCTTTGGTGGAAAACAGCCCTTAGAATTTAAAACTGTCCTAACTATTTGGCTTAAGCCTTAGGTAATTACGTTAATACTCTATGACATAGCCAACAAGCCGTTTAGAAAATGTATTTTTCTTGTATTTAAGCATAAGTACATAAATAAAACACGTTTTTAACACATCGTTACTTATCGATCTCAAACATAATTAGTGTTTACTCGTAAGTGTAAAAATGTCTTTTAACGATCACACCTTATTTGATGTTAAATGTACCTAATAATATGGCTAGTATGTAATAGCCATAATGGTGGATATAGCTAATACAGCCAAAGACTAGTAACTAATGCCTGGACTAAATGTTTTAAATGACTGTAGGGATAGCCGCGGGGAACGCCTATTTAATATTGTTTTATAAGTTTTGCGTTTTTTAAAAGATCAGGGGTTGGTAACCTAGACCGACGGATTAGCGAGCTGAAGTGGCAATGGGCAGGGCACATAGTACACAGAACTAACCACCGATGGGGCAGCAAGGTCTGGAGTAGAGGCCGCGTACCTGAAAACCCAGTGTGGGACGTCCACCGGTGGACCGACGATCTCAAGGTAGCAGGAAGGCGCTGGACGTAGACCGCTACCAACCGCGTGATATGGAAATCATTGGGTAAGGCATTTAAAGTTCTACAGTGGACATCCTGTGGCTTAAATGATGATTTGGCCTATAGCCTATCAATCTGGATTAGGGAGGCCTGATGTTCGCATATTGGTCCTTTAGTCGTCTCTTACGACTTTTATAGTTGTATGCTTTTAATGTAGGTATTCGTCGATTAGACAAACTGTTGCCAAGATAGGCCCCCTTAATTGATATTTATTGTCCGTGGTGCATAATCTTTTCTTAAAGGTTTTAAACCTTTGTTTGTCGTCATCCGCTTTGCAATGGAGGGAAGTCGAACCTTAATTTCGAACTCCTCCTATGTTCTTCTGATTAACGTTACGGGTCCAATGACAGTTTAACTTTCCCCCGGGACAAACTTGACCTTCATTGGTTGGGTTTTTGTGGCGGTCAAGCTGTAGATCCTGGCTACATAGGAGTTGCAGTAGTGGGAACGAGAGGTGGGAATAGTCCCGTGTAAACTGTTGCCAACCCCTGCTCTAGTTTCGCGCGATGAGTAGGTAATGACTCGTTTAGCGAGTGCGAATGCGCGGGCGCATGTCTCCAAGGAATAACAGGTGCGCCGCTTGATTAGGCTTCAATTATTATCTTTGATAAACTACGAATGCCTACTAACATTTATAAATCTATAATAGAAAAACTAATCCCTGTTTCTCTTGGTATTTTATAACTTATTATGTAGAAGGTACTACAATGAAATCAACACTAATGTTTTATGCTGTGTACCTACCATGAGTTTACGTAAGTGTGCTCGCTAGCGAGTACGTCAAAAATCTCAATGAAGATTTTGTTTCTTGAAAGTAGCCGCTAGGGGCGCTGAACAATATGTCATACAAGTAATGTCATTTTTTTACGCAGTCGCTAGCGAGCACACCTAACGTAAACTCATAGTAAGCACACTGAAGAGTTTGGTTGTTTGACAGAACGCGCTTTATCGGGAGCTTTATTGGATAGTCCATTTATCGAAAAATCTATATTAGGCTATATACCTACCATCGTGCTGTGTCCATTAGGAAATGGGTCGATAAAAAAATTAGCAAAAACGGGAAAAAAATATTCATATTAAGTATTTTAAATTGTACATAAACGCAGGCACATCTAGTGCTTCAATCGTGCACGAGGACGCGTCACTTTGACACGAAATATTTGCGAATTGTGACAAATCGATTGTAGTAAATTGAAAATAGGATAGTAATTATCTTAATTAAAAACTAGCAATTCTATAAAAACCCGGAGGCTTCACCTTTTACAATATTATATTATGTAGGTATTAAATGTGGAAAAACGTTATCGACGATAACTAAAGTTATTGAGCTTCTTTTTTGTATACCATTAATTTTCCCGGTAAAAAAAAGTACTATAGATACGGCCAGCACTACATCCAGGTAACTATTGAGTTGTTAATGGTTAATTTTTTACCGACTGTACCATGATTTTCCATTTATCTTGAACTAGCTTTCCGCCCGCGACTTCGCCCGCGTGGAATTTTGTCTGTCACAGAAAAACTTTACCGCGCGCGTCCCTGTTTCAAAAACCGTGATAAAAACTATCCTATGTCCTTTCTCGGGACTTAAACTATCTCTATGACTTTCATCAAAATCGCTTCTGTGGTTTAGGCGTGAAAGCGAAACAGACAGACAGATAGAGTTACTTTCGCATTTATAATATTAGTATAGATTCAGGCTGTTTTTGTCCATTAAGTCTAGGATGTGCGCCGAAATAAACTTTTATCGCATCATTTTATCATTTTATGCAATAAGTACATTACATTAGTCGTCTAAAATCATCGAATTGGAAATTCAAAAGGTTTGGTTAAAAATGTAACACCTGGCTGGGTTGCTGCACAATCTTAATTCAACTTTAACAAATGTCAGAAATCTGCCAAACTCCATACATAAAACACAGGTTATTGTTATAGTCACGGTTAAAATAAGCTGGTGTAACTCAGTCTTAAACATTTTAAAATTAGAAGGCAATAATTAGAAGTAGTTTTCCCATCAGCCAGACAGTTTTGACAGTTCCAACTCCTTGCCAGACAGTTTTTTTAGGGTAGCTGCCAAAGCCACTATGACCCAAACTTCACGATTCACCAACATTCTATCTTATATTGGGAACATACGCTGACGAATATTCAGCTTTTATAAAATGACGTAGGTCTGGCTGTTCACTAGCTCTTAGTCTATTAGGTTTCTACAGTCCACCTGAAGAATATTGCCATAGCTTTTCTCTGCTTGTAGAAATGTAGATAATAGTATGATACTATATGTAGACATAATATAATGTACTGTAATGCCCGGAGAGGCGTGGCCTCAACTCGGCGGCCTACCAGTGTCCGTATCGAAGCCACTGGTAGTATGAAATTGTAAGACAAGTTTTAAAATTACCAGTCAATTACTTCTTGATGCACTTTTTGTTGAAACGATCAGCCAATGCTCTTCTATCAGGTTACTAGTTTTTGTTTTAGGTTACTAGTTTGAATGGCTCCATAAAAGAAAACCGGCCAAGTGCGCGTCGGGCTCGCGCACAATGGGTTCCGTAGCAGCAACAGTTAAATCAACCTATCTCAAAAACTATAAGAGATACTTTGATCAAACCAAAAATCGTTGAAAGAGTTAATTAGCATGCATCACCTCTATTTTTTTTAAAATTTTAGACCCCGTAGTTATAAAAATAGAGGGGGGGGGACATACTTTTTACGACTTTGAGAGCTGATATCTCAAAAACCGTTCACTTTAAGAAAAATGTTTTTTAGAAAACTTTATATCATTTTAAAAGACCTTTCCATTGATACCCCACACGGGTATGTACATCGAAAAAAAAATTTTCATCCCTCAGTTACATGTATGGGGGGCCCCACCCCCAATTCTTTTTTTTACTATTTAGTGTCATAATTTTGTAGCGGTTCATACAACACATATTCCCATCAAATTTCATCACTGTAGTACTTATAGTTTCCGAGTAAATCGGCTGTGACAGACGGACAGACGGACAGACGGACAGACGGACAGACGGACAGACGGACAGACGGACAGACGGACATGACGAAACTATAAGGGTTCCGTTTTTGCCATTTTGGCTACGGAACCCTAATAAAGATAAAGATATTTATTTGCAAGAATAGGTAAGTACATACTCAATGAAATGTCTTTAGAAGTGTCACTTTTTGACTCTCAGGAAGGAGATGTGAAAGCTAGAGTCATTTTCTCGGGAATAAAACTGTATTTATCTTAGGCACGCTTGAATCTCTCACTAAACGTATGATTCTGGTTTTAAGCCCTTGGTATTCAATATAGCACTCGTAACAGACACAAGTCACTGCTTTAACCCACGGTGCGCAATCTTATTTATTTACTTTGGTGTGATAGAAGGATCCGTTTAAAAAGTGATCTTTTTTCGTGTAGAATAGGCTCCAACAACGCTGAATGTTACAAGATGATGTTACAGTTGTAGTTCCGAAGTCTGAAATCGCTTCGCTCCAGCGTTTCTTTGTATAAAGTCACTTTGCTCCGTGAAGTAATTTCAAATGAAGACTTTGGCCCTCTTGTGTCACATATGCTTTGAAACTGTATGAAAACCGTAAGTTTTCCAAGATCTCATTTCCCAGTCTACCCGCAACATCTGCCGGACATTCAACCTGGAGCTCGATTACATCGTGGACTAGGCCGGACTTGTTTGAGAACGTCTAACGGACGGTAAATAAATGCAATAAATACTTTATAGGGGTAGGTATTGAAGATGGACGCATTAGAATTAGCGTAGAATGAGAATGAAAAAGAAAATTGAGTGTTATTCTACTAAGGGCAAATTTTACCATCGTCGGATAACTTTTAACTGAAGAATAAGTTTGGCACATTGACAGTTTTAGTATGGGAAATATATCAAAATGACAAGTTTATTCTTTAGTTAAAATTATCCGACGCCCGACGATGGTAAAACCATAAGAGTTATTCAACTAAGAATCATGATGATTCGTCCGTTTCTACTAAATGACGTCCACTGCTTGACAAAGGCCTTTCCCAAGGATTTTCATAACGAACAGTCCTGCGCTGCCCGCGTCCAGGCACTTCTCGCGACCTTCACTAGATGATTAATTTGTTCAAAAGTGATAACTAATAGACATGTTGACACCACCAATCAATTGACGTACTTTTTAAAACTGTCAAAACGAAACTCTTCCATAGATTTTGTATGGCACTACAGGCAAGTAACGTCACATTTTTGTCAACTCAATTAAACTACTTTTTTCAATTACAATGCGACCAAAAATCGTAATTTACTTGTAATTTTAAATTAATTAAGTTTTTAAGACCAAAATGAAGTGTATTTTTAGAAATGTTGTGATTTCGAATTATTGGGGAATGGTGTCAAGTGGTCTATTTTATCCTTATATCGCTCTCAATATACAACCATGACAATAGCATCAGGAATAGTGAGGTTACAGTTTGTCTTCGCCATACATGGGAAAATACAACACTCTCCATGGGAAAATTACGTTTTGACAGCTCATAAAGGAATTTTCAACTACCCAAGCACGCCTTTATTCCCATCCACCTTTAAGCTTGCCACCGGGGTGGAAGTTGGCACTAAATATCAAGCAAGTAGAGCAAAAAAGTAACTGTACATTTTGAAAATATACAACACTGTCTGGACATTAAAACTTCCTCTTTCGAAATACATTTATTGACTCTAGAACTTTTAGCTACAGATGAATAAAAATCAATTGTTACTGGTGTCATCGTGCCTATAGAATAACACGAACAAACAATCTTGACCATGATTCAGTATTGCGTAGCTTAGGGTGGCGGTGACAGCCCTGCCAGAGATCAAAGGCGCGGAGGGCGCGTCCAATATGGCGGTGCACTGGCGCGCATGCAGGGCTGTGATTAACCTGTAAATAAAATATCCTTCGACATTTTAAACTTTATTTCACCTTTCTACTATGTAGGTACTTACCTACATAAAGTCCACAATTTAGCTAGGATTTTAATTTTAAACCAGAACTCTGAATTTATAGATGTTTTTAAGCGGTAAGAGCATTTCTGGAATCAAGGAACTTGTTTATCGACTTACCTAACTCTGAATCAAAACATTGTGTAGGTAACAGAATTTTCCCATGATTTTATAATGAAGAAAATGAGTCAGTCCAGGTAAGGAAATTAATGTCAACCTGCCTTAACTATGGTCACTGTGGTCATATTTTAAGTGATCGTTAAATGACTAAACTGTAATCAAAGTTTTGAACCACAAAAAAAACTATTCAAAAATGTTGACATCCCTGTTCATAAAAACGAGTGCATTCTGACAGAATTTGTTTTTAATCGACCTCAAATTGGGCGCGAAATGAGTGTCGGACCCTCTTCCCTCATAGATCGCTTTATTTAAATTAAAAACTAATTGCGCGGCTCTCCCCTCCCTCCCCTCGATACCGTCTACCAGATGAATAATATTTTTGTAAATCAATTTGGGAAAATACTATTTTAAAACGAATTACTGGTTATAATACTTACTACTACATTATGGATAAATTATTTTATCCACTTGGTACTGTATTTAAATTGAATATTCATTTTTGAAATGTCCAGTCGCTGGGTGTAGCACGTACCCATTCTCTCAACGAGAGTTTAAGTTAAATACAAAAGATAAGATAAAAATAATAATAATACCTAAGATTATCATTATAAACAGTTAATTTGATAACAATAATCATGGCATCGGCAGCGGTAATGGAGAACTGAAATGGATATTTTAAATGAAACCCTCAATTAGCATCACCCCTTTCAATTTCAATGTGTAATCGAACGAGCAAAAATAGGATACCAAAAACAAAATGGACGACGACGTTAAAATAAATCACACATTTCGAATTCCAAAATACAATAAAATTGTTTCCCTCCAAAATCTGACAGCTCAATTACATTGTCTGTGACGAGAGACATTTGTTCAAATTGCCAGTGTTTTATAGGGACTACAAACTCTTTGATTCAGATCACAGAGTAACATGTGACATTTACTGCTTACAGAATAAAAGTTACATTACAACAGCAAGTTTATAACTTTTGGTGAATAAATGTTGTTAAAAAAGGTCTTTTTTTACGTCCCATTTCGCGGTTAATATGGCGTGTAAATGAGTTCTTTATTGTGGCTTGTTTTAAACGTTCTGTTTGTATAGTTTTGGAGGGTGAATAAATTAAAATAATAGTGTTAGTTTTAGGCTTGATGACCGTTTAGTAAGCATCGATCACAAAAAACAGATCGTAATGAACCTACCATCTGTGCATATAAAAAATAATTATTTACATTTGATTAAATGATTAACTAACTTTAAATATTAATTTACATAAATTACCTCTGTGTATACCTAGACCATTACTAAAAACATGTTCTTATCACTGAAAAAAGAAATTAATAGTTTCTGAATATTTATCTGGCTGACAATAGCATCCTTTTGATTATGATTTGACTTTTTGCCTAGTTTAATTCAAATTAATATTTTCAATGCTTATAAAAAGATCAATAACAAAAAACAGTTGAAATAACACAAGTAACAGACACTCCTTTTCATTAAACCTGTACTTATTTGAAAAGTCGGAAAGCGAATGGAGTCGCAGGAAGTCTTGCAATGAAAAAAAACAAAACATTGCCATACACGGCGATATTTAATACGGATACAGTAAAGAGCAAGTGTTCAGGGTTGTCAGTAGAATATTAACCACACCTACTGTCTTACTTACCATCAATAGAATAAAATAGGCAACAAAAAATTATTGTCAGCATCTTGTAGCTTAGAACCAAGAGAACCAAAATACGAAGCTATCTATGTACATACGTTTTTTTTTCTTCTTTATGGCTCTACTTCTTTACTCTTAACATCGTTACTATTTTTTTAGATCTATCTTTCATTAACACTCATACCGGCATCTCTCTATAAGTAATAGAGAAAATGGAAAATAGGACAAATGGGAAATCGATCGAAAAAATTAACACTATCATAGGAAGTTGCCATATCATAGGAAGACCACACTGTCGCAACGAAAGCTCGATAGTGGCGTTTCTTTCTCGTTTTGAAGACTTTGTGTCACTGGAAATACATAAACTGCTTTGGTTGAAGCGAGCTTATGTCAGACTTATTTTGTTTTGTAGAGCTCACCTCGTCAAAAGAACGAGGTATACCCACTAAAATAAGGCTCTGTCACACGCTTTAAGTGGGAGGAACTCACAGTCTTCAACTACCACAGTCCCTCCCGGCATAGGCAGCCCTAGCCTAACGCACATAGCAGCTGCGTGCCGTATGTAAGTATATAAAGACATTTCGCACCGAACATTACGTTCATATCATACACCTGCCATTCAAATCACGCCTACAAACAACAAGCACGATTCGTCATGCAATTGCAGACTTTAAGTGAACCACATAAGGGCTGCAAAACATCCAGATCGTAGTGAAAGATTGGCTGTAATGAGAACAACTGGGACAAAGAGTAGGTTGGCGCAGAAGTGCCTAAGCAATGAACTTGTGTCTAGGCATCTAGATTCTGAATTGCAGAATTTTACTGATCGAATAGATCTTGTGATCCAGGTATAAAAATAGTGTCAGTGGCAAAAATATATTAAATGCCACAAAGTGCAATGTAAGCAAAAATGGTAGTCTCTATGTCCTTTTAACCAGGTGACTAGAATACACTATATTGCAGGAGTTATAGCTAAAGTACGGTTGGATGCTTAAATATAGCTTTTAATTCAGTTGATTACTATTTTTAAACAATATAATTTAATTGTGCTTCTTAAATCTGTTTCCAGGATATAACTAGGTATGTTCCGAAAGGGGCGTATGAAAATGACTGTTGCTAAGGTTTTCGAAACATCTCAGATCTATATGCCATTTTATAAAGTACCTATAATAAGTAGATTTACTTATTATAGGCAAATAACTAATACAAATTCTCTTCTGTCTTCACCATAATCTTTGGCCACGCTGTAGCGCTCGCTTACCGAAGTGGCAGTATGTAAGCCACAGCCTCGAGCCGTCACGACCAGCGATCATATACTGCAGAACACGGCACACAATCTACGAGACCATTATTGAATTGTTCAGGGACCAACAGGTGGAAGAGACAATGGCACCAAAGGAGCTGCTGTGGAGATGATACTCGTAGGCTCGCCGATAGATTAGGCAGAATATTAATAGATTATCCGACCATTTGTAAACTGCATGGTGATGATCTTTGGCATCGGAGATTCGGTAAGTATTTTTTGTGTTCTCAATTTGAAAATTTAAATGCCTGTTCTAAAAAGAGATTATTGTAAATGAAAGAAACTTTTGGTGATGGCTACTTTGGCTAATTCAGATATTGTTGCTATACCTCTCCCATTTATATAAAACAGTACCAGATAAACATACTCACGTGGCTTTCTTATAACAAAATGTTTTAAGCTTTGTAACATAAAGTGCGTAGTTACTTTCTTTTAGCTTTGTTTTAAATTAACAACCCTTATAAGTTCCTAGGTAAAACTTGTTTATATAATTTCGAACTTATGCAAAACTTGGCCTATTTTGCACATACTATATTTTAAAATATACTTTATGTAAGTAAAATCACGTATAAGTTCGGAACTCATTAAAATAATTTATTGGATATCAACAATGAGCACTCAGTTGCAAATGCAAGTGTAAGATATGGTCCGGCCGCGCATGAATATGTTATGCGGGAGTCTGCGGGACCGACATAATCGGGGATTCGGTTGGTACCGACAGCAGGCCAAGCTCACCACTCAGATATGTAATAAACCAAACTAAGAAAACCCAAAGCCTTCTTATTTGGCCTTTGGGCCAAAGTAAATCTTGGCCTCCGTCAATAATCTCCAACTCCGATCTGTTCTGCGTCATCTCTCTTCTCGCAAAGTGGTTTCCAAAACAGTATATGTACCTGGAATCACCTTAAAGAAAGCTAGTGATGAGAAAAGCCAATTCAAATTGAAATTCTTTATAGTATTTAGACCCAGTTCAGGCCACGTACATGTCCCAAAAATAGCTTTCCCTACCACCACTTCGGTCAGGACAACATAGGAGAAGTGCCGGAAGAAACTTAGTATCCTAAGTACAATAATATGTAGTTTATAAGTATAGTATAATTCAGGCGACAGTACGTCATCCTGTGGTGTCTATATGTGTGGTGCTATACATTTTGCAATGCGCCATATTTTTCAAAATATAGCAAAGTTTTCACGATGGGAACCAAAGAAAATTTCTTCAAGGAAGCGTCGCACATCTATTTCCATTTATTTTCCAATTTAGTACGGACTATAATCCTTTTCAATATTAATTTGTATCCGATTTAATGTCGCTGCTGTCGCTACCTAAGCCGCCGGCAGATCTGAATATTTAGGTCCGTCGAATTTCCATGTTCATCATTATAATTACTTGCAAAATAGTGCGAGTACAGCAACTTTCAACCTTAGTTTCATGCAAAAACGCGAAACCCCCTTTCCATTCCTCCGGGATTCGTAATTATGTCAAAAACAAGATGTAAATTATTTCCACAAAGTGTGGAATAATTGATTTTTTTTACAAATCGCCTCTTTGTTACTTTAATTATATTAATACAAATTCGGAAATTATTCCTTGTGCTGAATATTAAACTTCATGACCGAAATGACGCGTTTAAAATTACTAAACGTTTTAAAAATAGCTGTAATAAGTACACTTACGCAAAGTTGGCATAAACTTTATTTAATTAAATTAATATAATGTTGGTATTGCTTAATTAATACAGTCTATGAAAGTGTAATAATGGTCATTATTTATACATAAAAAAAAGAAATAAAAAAACTCGCTATCATAATTATTAATCAAAGGAAACCAAGAAGTATTTATTCGTCTTCACAATTTGCATAATAAACTTAATCAAATATTTAGGTTTTCTATTATTAATGCAATTATCTCATACATATGTAATACGTATTTGTATGTTTAAAATTATTTTGAACATTTTTTTTGTTGCGCTTAACTATTTTTTTCTCCGCGCCCGAGCTCCTCCTGTAGACGCTAAGGAATTAATCATACGCAGCCTTTGTTTTCTTGCGTTACTCTTTTTAAATTCTCTATGGTTGGTGCCCGGTGCAGCCGCGCGTTGTTTTTTTTTTCTTTGTTACAGCAAGCTGAAATGAAGAAGGAATACATTATTATCGGCGGTAACGGAATAAAGTATGGAGTAAAATGTTTATAGCGCACATTGGTAAAAAGATTATGAGACATGTAGAGGCTCCTTAAGAGCAAAATGACGATTTGTAAGAACTATTTATTAGTCTAAACAAATAAAGAAATTTTGACTTTGACTTTGACATTGTTGATGAATTTTGAGTAGAATGTCAACGAAAAATTGATTAAATATCAAAATCAGTAGAAAGAATGAAACTTTTGTACGCGTTCAAATTAATGTTAACCAATAGAAAAGAAAATGTAAAAACTAAACGTAAAAAATCCAACCAAGTTTTAGTTTTCTTTTGGTGATATTATAAAAGTGGAAAAGTGGAAAATTGGAAAAGGAAAGAAGGTAAGTGTTATATTAGTATTTTTTTCTGGAATCTTTACGATGGTATCCCTATAGAGTCTATGTCTTTAGTTATTAATCATCTTAGTTTAAGGTCTAAAAGTATACCTATAGGTATACCAGCTCAGTTCTTCCAAGACTCTTCAAAAACTGTATAAAAAACCTCATAAAACTCATTTATTTTTGCAAATAGGCTTTTAAAAAGCACTTTTACATCATTTATTATCATTTTACGTTACGTACCTGCTCTACAAAATGTACCCTCAAACGCTGTATCATTTTACACTCAGGTACAAACCTGCGTACCCTAGTATCATACACAGATATCACTTATCTGCGCGGGGCTAAATCAGCCATAGCCGTAGCCTATTCTTTCCTCGGCCCAACAAAACGACCGAACAGTTTACGTACGCTATGGATACGCAGCGAGGAATTTTCCCCTGAAATCGGGAGATTTGAGAATATTTGAACTTTTTCTTTTTAATTCATTTTATTTTCCATCAACTACTAATAATTCAACTAGGACCAACTAACACCATCTAGTAATATAGAAATACTAATGCATTCTGGTTTCTGCAGACTAAGTAAGTATGTTATTAAACTAATCACAGCATTTAACCGAACAGCTGAGCTATTAATTTAAATCATATTATGAATAATTATAACGTTTGAAATATGAATACTAAGGAAGGATGTGCTCTATACTCTACAGCTGCTTTATAAGTGCACTTCCTCTTCTATCTTTAAAAAACCTGTAAAAGTATTTTGTTTAAGCACCTACTATTGAAATTGGCTACTTATCTCATGGCGACTAAAATGCTGCGTATTCCACTACAATTTTGTCGCCACCTGTACCTTCCAAATTGTTTCTTAAGAAATTGACAAACTAATAATAATAATAATTTTTATTTTTTGATAATTACATTGTAAAAAGAAAAAATTAAAAATAAGAAAGAAAGATTAATAAAGGAGATAATAATAAAATAATAATATAACTTTATTTCCGAAAGGTACACAACAAATTCAAAAAATTCACTGGTGTAATTAAAACAATTGGATAACTTAGGACTTACTAGCAGTCCCCAAACTAGGTAATCCTGTATTATGGGGACTTGAGTTTGGAATTTGAATTTTATTCAATGTTGTTCGCGGGTAATGTAAGTTCGTGAAATTAAACTAATTATTATTACACAAAATAAAAAGAAAAGAAAGTTCAAAGACAGCCTGGGTGTGAGCGAGTGTGTGTGTGTGAGTGAGTCACTATATAATAATATCACAATAGCCACACAAGTACTGCGTATTCAGAATAGTTAAATCGCCACCTCTAGCTTCCAAATTGTTTCCTATCTTTGAACGAACTAGCCTATGATTAGGGTGTTTGCAGTTCCTCGTATGGCAACCCCGGCACGCGGTAATAGCCGAGTGGCAGTCTGTGGCTGCGCGGCCGCCGCGGGCCGTCACGACGCGCCGTCCACGTGAAAAGACCCTTTATTCTTTTCAGTTTTTTTAAAAAAGAACACGGCTTGTTTTAAGACTGTATCACCGTTGGCTGTAAGATAGTGGTTACCTTCGTCTGTCGCGGATGAATGATGAAAGGTGGTTTGTTTTTAGGTTGGCAAGGAAAGGAAGCTTTTGAACGACAGTTTTTGTTGTACAATCTCTAGACTAGCTTGAATGGCACAAAGGGTTTTTCTCTAATATTAGGCACTTTTAGGATGGCTGGGTTGCACCCTCTTACTTTAACCTTAACAAACGACAAAAATCTGTCAAACTCCATACAAAAAGCACCGGTTATCGTTATAGTTTATACGGTTAAAGTTGGGTCACCACCCTCAGCCTAAATATGGATATATCGTCCAATTGTGTGAGTGTATTTCAATAATACACTAATGACACTGGATTTTTAAAGCAATTTCTATCAGACAAAGTATATATCGAAGTTCGGCGCATTCTGAAGAAAAACCCTTGCTAGATAGAAACTGTCTCAATCTCGCACCATAAGCCTAGCACCAAATGAACCGTTGTCTATGACACACGGCGCGTTACCATAAACTAATAGGTGCTTTAACGTGCGCGTCGAATCCTGTCATTAGGCGAATTAGATCTGTGCCCGATACGAGGGAGGGCAGATAAAAAAGCCGATAGGGTTCCGTGATTATAGGCGGTGGGACCGCGTAATTTTGGGGTCCGTGGTGACTGGGGTGAGGTTTTTTAGCTAGCTTTGCGGTTTTTGTTGTTGCCCCGTTGTCAAATGATAGAGATTTGAACAATGACTTAAAGATTTATAGGACGGAGTATTATTTTAACAGTTGTATGAACTTGTAAGTGGAGTTTTAAAGAGTTTAGAATGTTTAAAGTGTTATCCTACTAATATTATAAATGCGAAAGCTTGGATGTCTGGATGTTTGTTACTCTTTCACGCAAAAACTACTGAACGGATTTTGATGAAACTTTACTGTAATATTGTTTATAAATTATAATCCAGAATAACATTATAGGCTATAATTTATGACCATCTGTGACAAACGAAATTTCACGCGGGTGAAGCCGCGTGCAAAAGCTAGTTATAACCATAAATAGAAAACCTACTTACGTACAAAAAGAAATATAATACTGAATCCTGCGTTCGATCAGTATTGAATTTTTTATCCAAACCCGCATTATATGTAGAAGCAAAACATTATAATTAGGTCATTAAATCCACTTATTTTCGTTGGGTCCTTAATATTAAAAAGGCGACTAATCCAATCCATCCATGTCAAAAGTGTCCTTGAATTGCAATAGCCCAAAATGAAGTCGCATCGGCGATCAATTATGTTAAAACGTGTCCCAATAATAATGAGGTCCTTCCTAACGCCTCTAAAACGCAAATTATCATATTATCACCTGTTAAATAATCGATAAACAAATGATTTGTCGGCGCCCGCTGCGCGCGGCGGGGCTCCGTCTCGGCACGACGCCATTGTCAGAGACACGTTTCGTTTTTTTATGTTGGTACTAAGTTGACAGCTACGTGCTTCTGGGGCGAAGGCATATTGAGCGCTTGAAGTTGGTACACACTGCGGGTTGCGAGAGAAAGGGTGCGTTTGCGGTGGTAATGGGTGATCAAATTATTTGAATGTGCTCCCGGCTCTACATATTATTTTATTGCTAGATTTTGTAGACCTAAGACATTGGTAGGGTTCTGGGGCGTGTAAAATCGAAAATAAGTAGATTATTTTTTATGACTATGTTATATGAAAACTGTTTCAGACAATAATAATTCTTCTTACACTTTAGAAGAAATTATATTGTTTCAGCTGGTAGAGCTATGATAAATCGAACAATTAAAGATTTTCCCAATCTCTACAACGAATCATACTATACCTACCTACATAGGTAATTGTTACAAAATAACACTTATTACAAACACACAGATACCACAGTCTTTAGCTTGATGTGTCATCATCATTGCATGTAATAGAAGTATTTTCAGTATTGAGCTTTTCCTTTACAACAACACAAAACTTCCCAGTCACCAAGCTTTTCCTAAGCTTTCACACAAAACATAAAAAAATATGACTTGCTAGCCGTTCTTTTCATTATTAACTTTTTCTAAGCTCTAATCAATCCTACACAATCATGAAAAAGTATGATCTGCAAAATATAAAGCAAAAGCCATTTATGTAGACTTCCTTATTAAATTACTGAAAGTATTACATGTTACATTTTACAAATGTGTAGTTATACAAATGGCAAATAGGTAACAAGATAAGGTAAATTAATAAGGTAAACAAACCATTGCCCCTTCACAAACCCTATTTTTATACGTTTCCTTATTAAATTACCGAAAGTGTTACAATGCAGCGAGCGTGCCCTCCGAGCCTAATTAAGTCACCGGCTAACTAACGAGCGAATTAATAAAGTAGTCGGATCGAGTGTCCACACGTGCCGAATGTTTTTAACCCCTGTTTCGGTGTTTTATGCCTACCACAGGCTGAGGAGAACAGCTAGCTCATCAGTTGATGACTTTGACATAATTTCCTTTCGTGTTGAGTCTACTTAATGAAAAGATAAAATTGGTATGTATCAATTCATAAAGTAATTATTATTGCACGTTACATCTTCATGATAAGTAATCAATAAAATTCAGAATCAATGAAAAATCTTAATTCAGAAACCGGGGTATGAGAACGAGTACAATGTGTTGTTATTGATATGACTTGAATCTATTAAACTATGAAATCTAGATTAATTTCAATTGTATTTATTAATTTTTAGGGTCTAAGCTGGGAGTGAAGACAAGACAAAATAAAAATCCAGTATCATTCTTAACTAAATTAAAGCTGTCTGTTCTTCTTATGATGCGTTCAAACAACGCGCTAACGCACGGCGCGTGGCGGGCCGAGTAGGTATTGTGCGCCCGCGACGCGACACGCGCGCGTAATGGATATCGAGGACCTGAGAATATGCTGCCATGGAGGTAGATACAAAAAACTTTGGCAAGCTTGTAAAAATAGATTTTGAGACTCGTACGCAGCAAACAAAACCTCGAGTAGGTACCTAAGTATGTGCCATTTGTGACACGAAACGCGCTCGTAATGGATATCGAGGACCTGAGAATATGCTGAGAGCCTGGGATGAAGGTGGAAAACTTCCCCTCTGCTAATTATACATTCTCTACTTGCTGGCGATTCTACAAAATATTGCACTTGGATACACTACTCGTTTCAACCGAATGCCGTCTACTGCTGGACAAAGGCATCCCCCAAAGATTTCCACAAAGACCAGTCCTGTGCGCTACCAGCATTCAGCTTCCCGCGATCTTCACCAGATCTTTGGTCCACCTAAACTATTTACATATTTGTAACTAACTACTCAATAACGTCATACTAAGTTATTATCCCATCAAACCCCATACAGTCACTTTATAAAACCGCGTAACAATAAAATTGATTTAATTCTGATTCGATTCCCGGGGCTATAAGTCAAATTATCGAAGAAGTATAAGTTGTTGCAATTCACGAAGGTGTGTCAGCTTTACATGTGTGGTGGCTCTCTACTGTTCGTTTTTCAAAAGTTTTGATAGACATTACACGTATACACAAGTAAAGCTCACTCGCCTTCTTGAGTTGCAAGAACTATACAAACTTAGAAGAAGACAAAATGTTAGTTTCATGTTTGTCTATACGAGTATTGCCACACTTTCGCGCCAAATGCAAAATAAACATAAAGCACGCGCCACCTGCCACTTCAATTTGAATTTGAAATTCGAATAGAGCATTCGAATTTCGAAAGTTGCCAGTGATGCGATTTTCCGCACGCGAGTGTAGGGTGCGCCGTAATCGATGCTTGAAATCGTATTCGTATCTTGATTGACGATTTGATGCTTCAAAAGAAATCTTTGATGTTTAGCAATCTATTTGTACAAACTGTAGTGGGGTGAAAGTGATTTTTTATCTGTGAACGATCAAAATAAATAATAAAAATTGCTTACATTCCAATGTAGAGCGATTTTTAATATTGATTGACATAAAAGCGAAGTTTATGTCTAAAAATCTAAAGAGTATTTTTGATAGGTAAAACTTAGATAATATTACCATACTAATTACACACTGTCGATATAACAGGAAATTCGGTTTGAACAAACTAAATCTTGACAACATTAAAAATTCCAGCGAAATCTTGCTGATATCGTGCTCCGAGCACACCTGGATGTATCGATTTAGACCGAATTAGCATATCGATTATAGCAATTGGTGCAATATGGACGTGAACATCTGCGTTAAAATACAGATAATGCCGTATAATGTGCACTTCCTTTGCCCGCCACGTTTTTCAAAGAAAACCCATGCTTTAGGCTGCATAGCTGTTTGGCATTGCTTTGCATTACCCATGTATTCCACTTAAAAGTGATAAAACACGCATGTATTTATAATATCATACAATGCTACTTTTACTTTGGTAAATTTTGGAATTTTGATAGTAAAGAGATAAAGTAAATGATAAAATAAGGCTGTATTTGCATTCAAAATTTCGGCTGTTAACGCCTACGTAAACCACTTGGTTTAATGTTTTAGTACCGTTTCATACAACACGTTTTATATGAAACGGTACTCACTGTTCAATTCACATTTAAGAATGGCGAACACCAAATTATTAATTTGAAAAAAGCTCACTGTATAGAACGGTAAAAGTTGTCATAAATTGCCTGTTTGGCCCAGAATAAAGTAGGTAGCAGGTAGCAGATCATTTAGGAGCATTTAGGTATGCAAATCAATAATCATTTTTATTTCACAGTAAGTGACAGACAAAGACATTAAATAAAATTCATCATTATCATTTTCAGCCATAGGACGTCCACTGCTAAACATAGGCCTCCCCCAATGCTATCCACAATGGCCGGTTGGTGCCGGCCAGCATCCAGCGCCTTCCTGCTACCTTTATGAGATCGTCGGTCCACCTTAAATAAGATTCTGTTACTTTAATTTGAAAGTAAATGCTATTATAAAGTTTTTTATATTCTTACCAATTCACTTTTGGCAATTTGACTCTACGCTCTATTAATTCAAAGTTACGATCGTTCTTCACTAATCATCCGTCATTTGCGATGCAATCCGCGAATTCACCGAGCCATAAATCACGGCTAATGTCCGAAACGACGGGATGCGGATGATGGCCGCGATATATCACAATTTAGTATAAATAGTCCCAATTTTCGGAAAAAGTTGAAATTGTGAATATTTTTGAGACACGCAACGCTTTTGGGCGAGCGCGGAGATTGTAGAGAACGTAAAGTGGTTTGCCATTCACTTTATGTTTATACAGGTATTTTTCATACATATTTTCAAGTATTTTTCATAAAACCATATTCATTCATTTTCTGTAACGCTCCTGGGACTGCGGGTGTCTATGGGCGACGGTAATCACTTACCATCAGGTGATCCGTCTGCTCGTTTGCCTCCTGTCACATAAAAAAAATCATGCCTTCTAATGAAATTGACAAATTTTTTAGTTTCTTAGGGATCGATCTGATTTAAAATCAGTAAATCACAACAAGTCCTATGATAGGATATGTGTAGTATGTGCAGGTAGCGCAGGACCGGTAATTGTGGAAACCCGTTGGGAATGCCTTTGTCATTAAGCTAAACGATAACGATACTGTGATTTACTCTCCACTACGTAGCCTCACCTTTTGGAACCAAATCCAAGCTTTTACTCGAGTGACCAAATCCCAAACCCTTAGTCCCAATAGTTGCGCAGGCTCCGCAGCCCCTGTCTGCGCGTCGCTCTAGGCCGATTTATACGTCCCTGGCTGACGCAGCCCGACAATTTGACGCACGCGTAATGACGCACGTATTTTATTATAAGCACATCAAACTAAGTATTGTAGCATCTTATATAAGTTTAATAGACGCTGTTTCCCAACAAAATGCATGCAGAGTGAGTGATGTATAGCAGTATATTATACAAATACAGTGAAAGATATATTTCTAAGATTTTTTAAAAATAATCTTGTGATCGTCAGTTTAATTATGAAATGGAAGAGAAATAAGCATGTAGGTCAAGTCAGTGGCGGCGTAGCATAGGTTGGCATCCGGGGCGGCACCCCCCCCCCCCCCCCCGTCATAATATAAATTATAGCCTAAGGCACCCCAAAATGGCACCCCCCCTGTCATGACATCACGACCGTCCTTGCCATGCAGATGCACCAGTGAGTACTAATCTGCNTAGCCTAAGGCACCCCAAAATGGCACCCCCCCTGTCATGACATCACGACCGTCCTTGCCATGCAGATGCACCAGTGAGTACTAATCTGCGCGATTTTGTCACCCCCTGATGCTTGGCACCCGGGGCGGACCGCCCCCACCGCCCCCCCCTTACGCCGCTACTGGGTCAAGTGATATAAAGCTGTCGGTAAGCGAAAGTTCTTATTCAAAAGTTTTAAGCTTAAGACTTAAAGGAGATATTTTCAAACTAGCTTTCCACCCGGCTTCGCCCGCGTGGAATTTTGTCTGTCACAGAAAAACTTGTTTCATAAACCGGGATAAAAACTATCCTATGTCCTATCCCGGAACTCAAACTATCTCTTTGACAAATTTTGTCAAAATTGGTTAATTGGTTTAGGCGTGAAAGCAAGACAGAAAAACAGACAGACAAACAGAGTTACTTTCGCATTTATAATATTAGTATAGATTCTTTGGTTCTATATTGGCTCACATAAAATTCTAAATCCTATTCTTTGTCTTACTACCGATTTATGTTCATAATAATCTCTCTTCATAATTTTATTTTTCATACTTTTTTTATTCATACATTTTTATTACTACCATCGGAGCTCATAACAGTTAGTAATCATAATTTTTTTATCAATACTGTTACTACCAAGAACCATTTAAAATACATAATTTTTATTTTCAGATCTTTTTTCTTCATAACATTCATTGATCATATTGTTTTAATTAATAATGTTGTTACTAAGAACATACTTCAACTCATAATGTTGTTGTTCAGAATAATTTACTTTATAACAGACATACTCGTATCTTTAAAAAAATCATATATAATTTAATAGAGTAGATAAGCATGCAGAGCATGCAGCATGAAAGGAAGCATGCAGCATGCATTGGTATCTCCTCGTCTCCGGCACTGCGGGATGTGCAGCCCTTCCGCCCTTGCGTAACGAGGCTCAGGCGCCCACGCTTGCTTCCGCAGCTTCGGCTTTTTGGATCGCCATCGGCGCCTTCGGCGCCTCGGCGACCAGCCTCAGCCGCTCCAGCTCACCCGGGCGCCTGAGCCTCGTTACAGCGGGCGAGGGCTGCCCTCCCTCCGCGCCTCCGGCTTTTAAATTACACTCTAGGGGTAGGGCAGACAAGACTACGTGGAGTCGGTTTTGCAGCGATTCGTTTCTGTCACGTTAGTTTTGTGGCACAAAATATTGCCTGTTTTGGACCATTTCAAATTATTTTAATGTTAAAATACGATTTAATACGAATATAGACATCATGATTTTCAATAATATGGATAAATACACTTATGACTAATTATGAAAACAAATATTAGGATATACACATTTATGAATATTATAGTTATTTATTCGAATGATTATGAGTTTCGATCATTAGTATAGAAAAATATATGAAAACAAATATTAGTAAAAACTAAGTGTATGATTAGTGATATTATGAATATCAATGATTAGGTATGTTTTTAAATATGTAGGTTTTAAATTTTTTATGAAGAATGATCATTATGGTATCAAATTGTATGAGAAATATTTTCGGACCTCCAATGATAGGAATTGAAAAGTTATGTAAGAAAATGCGCTACCAGATTCTTTATTAGTGGGCCCTTTTCAGGGCTTTAATCTTTCATGTGCTTTTACCTGACTGCGCCAGAAGTAGGGATATTTGTAATCACGAAAGCAACTGTACCTGAAGATTGAAAACCTACAAAAAGTGTTCTCAGTTGATAATTTCTCTGAAAATTTTCAGAAAAGTATAAAAATTTCCAAAGAACTTTTCATGATTCTGAACAAGCCACAGTCAATAAACTAAACTATCTCAAGCTAAAATCCACGAAACAAGAAAACCTTGAGCCGTCAGAAAAAATAATAATCACGAACAATACTTTTAAAGAACATAAAATATCCAAATGACTATGTTTCTCAGGATTTAGAGGCAGGGGACTCTTAAACACGGGGTAAGAGGTGCAATTATAAAACGTTTTGTGGACGAAGCCGGGGCTTGCGTTAGGTCAGGTCAGTATCTTGGTTGTTATTTATTAATAAATAATAATGTTAAAGGTGAAATAAATGAGGAAATGTCAGCAATGTGAATCATTGGTATAAATAAAGTAGTGAGTAGGAGTCGAAGGTAGTATCTACTTAAAATAATAGTTCAGAAACTTCGCCAAATACTTGACTTTAAGATTAAGACATTAAGATTCAGGTTAGGTACTTAAATCAGCAATTAAATACTTGACTTGTTGGGAGATACATTAACAATTAATTTGATTGTTGGTATGGAAGCTATTTTCGTCAATTATAATAACTTTGAAATATTTTAATTTTCAGTATTAAAATGTGTTCTTCATAATCATAAACCTATTATAATAGCAAATTCTTACTAACAAACTATGGATGAAAATCTGAAATAAATATTACTATTACTACTAATTTTGATACCTCACGCTAATTATTTTGAAAAAGTTACCTTTTAAAACACGAAGAGGCAAAAATTGTCCAGAACCCAAATTAATGATGGTTTGTTTTCATTTCCACCCCAAACTTAGCTAATAATATCTAACATTACCCCAATCTATTTTATACTTAATGCCTATTATTTAAGCCCAACCTTATTAGGACCCATAATGTCCCCATAAAGATTGGAGATCAGGTCGATTTCCTCATAAAAACATGATTTTTAATACACACTTCTGCGGCTAAGTATAGGCTGCGCCCGCGCCGGTATGTCTCACTGTCCATTACTATGTGATGATGCGGACATTTGCATAATCGTGATATAAATCGGTATAGAAAAAGACCACGACAAAATTGGACGATAAAAACTTAAAATAAGGATTTTTTGGACAATAGTGGTTAGTATACATTTTTAATTTTTTTAGGCTACCTTTAAAAGATATTTACTTATGAAGTTGAGTTGACTGTCGAAAATAGCCGACTGCTAATAGCAGTTAGTTTCCAACAGTCACTATTATAGTCTAATATACTTATACGAAATAAGACGAATGACGAAATGATATAATTTGCCAAATACAGCGCGAATAAAAGAAAAATTCTTAAAGCTCTACCACCCTCTTATATCATTACAACAAACGTTTTATAATCCATTCCTACTGTTTTCGGGTAGTTATGTCTTAAAAGGACGACTTAAGGACAAATACACGAACTTCAGGCCTCTCCCTAAGCGTGGAAAGTGGAGGCTAAATCGTCCAGTTGGCTATGATATATATAGGAATCGAATCGAAAGGACTCGACTTCGAAAGGTCTAGTCATATTTAACCGACTTTTTTCAAAATCCCAGACCCACACATCCCAATTCCCAAATAACTCAACGTATCGCAATCAAACACCTCATTACGTCCGAAACAGCTGTTGTTCAAAAACAAACAAAAATGGCGGCCGAGCATTACATATATCAATCACAGCCTCGACCAAACCACCTAAATGGCGCCCAAAAAAGTGCCCAAATTATTATAATTCCAGCGGGGATCATCTGCACTAATCTGATAATGCCTTGATTGGCCCGGCCCTTTCATTTTTTGATTAAACCACTTTGTAGTGACGGCACGATATCGTGTGATATGGAACGATACAGATAATAATAACCAATTGTGATCTGTAAACTGTCCACTAACATAACATGCATTCTAATGCAAATCTAAGTATATCTACAATCTATGACAACTACATACGACATCATAGACAGTGTTTAGTTTTAAAAAATAAATCAGAAAACTAAAATGTAGAGTCAGTGTTGCTGTCTAAAACTCAGATTTTAGAATGTGTTTCGTTTTCAATTTTGTAGAAGATATTTTAAATCCAAATCTATAATGTCGAGTGAATACGCACTGCCCGATCCGAATCAGCGAAATAGTAAGTACAAAATAGCATTAGTAACTAGTACCTACTATTTGTATGAGCGATTTCTAACTGGATCCAATATAAATCCAAACTCTATACAAATAAATGCTATGAACTGACATTCTCGGATTCATAGTCAGATTACTAACCAGTAATCCTAAAAAAAGTCCCATTCCCACAATTTCCATTCCTCCAAAGACTAAACCAAGTCCAGCTTAGTTAATCTTAAACGTATTAACAAACGACCGTCCATCTCGGCCAGATTGATCCCAGTCGTGTAACAATTTGACCGAGACAATATAATTTGAGTTTTGACTGAGTGATGGCCGCACGCGAGCACGGGAATTTTGGAACAAAGAATTTAGATCGCTGGCGTATTAAATTCAATTAGGGTAAACCGTATAGCTANTTACCCTACTTTAATTCACGATTGGTGTTCGATAAGTGCTTAAATCGATGATGACTTCACAGTACATCTTAATGAGAGACAGACAATGTTGAGACTTGAGAGACAAGGAAGAAAATGGCTTTACATTTTCCCAACAATTTATTTAAAGTCAATAAAAAATATAATTTCTTTCAGACATTCTAAGTCCATTTAATTTTGACCATAACAATTATACATTTTAATTATTTTTGAGCATTTGCTCTTTAAAATACGGGGATTCAGATTTTCAGGGTTTTAGATTTTCAGAAGGGGCAAAAATGCTATCTCATTTAAGTAGTGCTTTTAATTACTTTTTGTTCCACATAGGCTTGCTCAGAAGCCTATGACATTTCATAATAATGCAAGTCTATTAGGTACAATGAGTAGAGTGAAAAACATACCAACAGTTAACTTTAACAATTTAAAAATGTCGTCTTGCATCTACTGTCTTTTCTGTTGCTTTCAAATGCTAAGTAGGAGATACTGTGCTTATGGAATTATGTTTAACTTTCATCTTTTTTACATATCAACCTGTACCGGTCAGCGAACCGTCGCTTTTAATCAGTAGCATTGGAAAAATATAATTACACAGCTATAATATATTCCCGAACTAAGCAATGCTACGTAATATTCTAGATACAAGAAAATAAATATAAACATATTGTTATAGGTACTTAACATAGGACACATACCTTTCTGAACACTTATTTGTATTTTGCAAGAATCAAAGCCACGCTCTCCTCTAGCTTAGTAGACTGGTACGCAAATGGCCAACAACTAAGCGGCCCGCGCCTTGCTAATATTGTGCTCAAAACAAGTGTCTATCTATATCTATAAAAGCGAAAGGTCACTAACTGACTGACTGACTCATTTACTCATCACGGTAACTCAGAAACTACAAGTGCTAGGACTTAGGAATCGAATTTTGCACGGGGGTTCCTTTTAGAACGTAGGTGCTCACTGAGACGGGATTTTGCAAAATTCGTGTCGAATAAGGGGGTAAAACGGGATCCACGCGTACGAAGTCGCGGGCGGCCGCTAGTCACTTATAATATTGTTCAGCTATAGAGAGAAAATAATTTTAATTATTATTCAGATTGTTCGCGTGCCGTAGCCCTGGCTTGTCTATAATGATGCTGGTGCTTTGTGGACAACACCTCCCATTACGCACAGCCATAATGCATATAAGATAGGGCTAGTATTAGCCGGGCAATGCGCGTAATGACGGCTCGCGTGCCGCCCGGAGAAATACCGATGTAATTGTCCCATAGGCCAAAGCCCGGGGTGAACAGGCAGCTAAACTTGTTAACTTGTCAGAGAGCATAGATGCTACTTGTTCTGCTACTCTACTGAAAGAACTAAGAGGCACTAAGGTTGCCTAAAAATCAGTTACCTGCTGGATAAATATTTTTATACCTGGGATTAAGTACTATGTTTTTACAAGGGTCACAACTAAATGAAAATTAAGGAAAAGCTTTGGATTTGGAGATAATAATTTATTAGTGATGTCCAGACGAGTTGAGAACGGAATAATGCGTATTACTTGGCGAATGTAATTAAAACCATACCTACTTTTCCTATTTTTAGTCCCATGAGCTGGCTGTATACCCCTCGCGTGGGGCATTTTAGGTACCTAAATGAGCCGGGGAATGTGGAGAATTCAGTCAAATTGCCCCGGATTACTGGGTCAGCCACAAAAACTTAAGGATCGTGTTCGGTATTTTAATGATTTATGCATAAGGGGTATTGATTAGAAAGCTAGAGGTGAATTAAAGGTTAACCTGTCTGTAGGGTAAAATAAGAAAATAAAAAACATGTGGATAGCGTATTTTTCCGAACTCTACACGTCGAATGAAGTCAGTTAAAGATCAAGCTATGTTGAGGCGTTCAGCCTCCTTGCTCCAATCTGTGCGCGGCGCGGCGTTTTATTTTTAATTATTTAGGACTTCTTTTGTTTCTCTTCTCTTGCTTTTGTCGTCGTACTGAACTGTCATGGTTTCAATATATTTGTAAAACCGTAAAAGAAAGTGTTTTAATTAAATGGCACCATGTTCTACGAAACATAATTATAATTAAAACGGAAGTTTTAACCCGTGATATCATCGCTGGTAAGTAGAGGGCACAGACGAATTAGGGGTCTCCGTACACTTCCTCTTGTTGTGTTGACGTCGGCCACTCTTGATACACCGTCTGCGCCAGGGAATAGTCTGGTAACACGCCCAAGTCTCCAATTCAAGGGAGGGGTGTAAGAATATTAATAATTCATTGCACCGTAATAAGTTTGATAGTAACCAAAGAAACGGTCAATCGTATTCTCGTTCAAATAGCATGCCAACAAATAATTCACAGCACAAGCAAGAACGTCATTCATTCACAAAATCATTTACTACTACTAGTGAGCGTAAATATAATGAGGATCAGTACTGTTGTAGAAAATTCAATAAAACTAGTATCTACGTTAATCTTTAAGACATGAGAAAGATATATCTTTTTGAATTATCCAAATCGGACCATTACTTACGAAGATATTAAGTAATAAACATAGGCCGTTTTTGCCGCTAAAAGTCAACGTACGCAAGGCCGCGTGACGTCATTATATCCGAATCGAGCGCAGCCGGCGTACTAATAGGATGGAAAATATTTTTTTCCGGCTAAACTATCAGTTTTAGAAAAAAACTTTTAATAACGTTTATTCTTCAAAATAAAGTAACCTATCGACCAGTAATTTTTAAAAATAAAAATTGTGAAAAATAAGTATTGCTATGTCCAAAAACCACATTTTCATAGGATTCGATGCAATGCGGAGACGCGGTTGGGGTGAGTGTAACTTAATGATTGTTTGTATTGAACATAATAATACTTAATATGATGCTAATACCCAGTTTCTGGCCTTGGTGGGAGGGGGGAAGAGGCAAGTCATACCCAGTTTCTGGCCTGGGGGGCGCAAAAGAACACTCACTGAAGAGGTTTGCACGCCTAGAACAGATTCATCAGCACTTCTGGAGGCGCTGGTCCAAAGAATACATAGCAGAGTTACAGCAACGAATCAAATGGCGGAATGACACCTCTAGACTAAATGTAGGAGACCTGGTCTTGCTGCAAGAAGACAACACCCCTCCCTTGAACTGGAGACTTGGGCGTGTTACCAGGCTATTCCCTGGCGCAGACGGTGTATCAAGAGTGGCCGACGTCAACACAACAAGAGGAAGTGTACGGAGACCCCTAATTCGTCTGTGCCCTCTACTTACCAGCGATGATATCACGGGTTAAAACTTCCGTTTTAACGAGGCGGGAAGATGTTGAGGCGTTCAGCCTCCTTGCTCCAATCTGTGCGCGGCGCGGCGTTTTATTTTTAATTATTTAGGACTTCTTTTGTTTTTCTCTCTTGCTTTTGTCCCGTACTGAACTGTCATGGTTTCAATATATTTGTAAAACCGTAAAAGAAAGTGTTTTAATTAAATGGCACCATGTTCTACGAAACAAGCTATTTTTATACTTATTTATTTACAAATCGACAATTTTATGTGTCATGTCGTGTATGTAGCCTGTAGGTCCTATCTCTACCTATCTTTTTTTTTAATAAATGGCAACTAAACCTCCTTGTGGGAAAGTTTATTGCTATTCTACCAATGTCAAATTAACGACCTGTTTTCATTCGGTACCCAAAAATTTTGTAAAAACTAAGTAAGTTCGTTTCTCTATATAACCTTTCTAATACCATTTTATAACGGCTAACTATAGCCAGATGAGAATATTCCGAGTTAAGCTATTCAAGAAATCTGTGAGAAACTATCTGACACGCGAACCATAGCGTATAATAGGTGTGATGTGATATAATTTCGTAAATGTGACTTATGCTTTTTTGCCTGCCAACACTTTAATGGAACGAATGAAGAGAAGTTGTTATTATGATAAATTAGCCTAGCCTAGATAATACGCATACGATCACACGAATCGAAAATGAATCCTTTCTTTAATTTTAAATAGGTATACAGCAGATATGAAAAAAATAGTCTTTTTGTCACGAAAACGTAACTGCTGAAACAATGTTGATAATTTTTGGTAAGACATAAGTAGATGGGAACTAGGTAGAAGAAGGTGAACATAGTACCTATGGAAATGCACACAAAGCGTATGATTCCAATGAGGATGGTGAAAATCCGTATAGAATATTTAATCTATCCCAACTAATATTATAAATGCGAAAGTAACTCTGTCTGTCTGTCTGTCTGTCTGTCTGTATGTTCCTTATAGAAACAAAAACTATTCGACGGATTTTAACGAAACTTGGCACAATTATTCTTCATACTCCTGGGCAGGTTATAGGATACTTAGGAATTCCCACGGGAACAGGAATTAGCGGGAAAATCCTTTTGTATGAAAAATCTAAACCGCTTAAGTAAGACGCTTGAAATTTGGCATGTAGGTACCTTAGTAAACTTAAAGCTTAGTTACAACAGGATAGTGCAAAATTCCCACGGGAACGGTAATTAGCGGGAAAATCATTTTGTATGAAAAATCTAAACCGCTTAAATTAGACGTTTGAAATTTGGTATGTAGGTACCTTAGTAAACTTAAAGCTTAGTTGCAACAAGAAATTCCCGAAATTCCAACGGGATCGGGAATTAACGGGAAAATCCTTTTGTATAAAAAATCTAAACCGCTTAAGTTAGACGCTTGAAATTTGGCATGCAGGTACCTTAGTAAACTTAAAGCTTAGTTGCAATAGGATATTGCGAAATTCCCACGGGAATGGGAGTTAGCGGGAAAAAACATTTGTATGAAAATATCAAAACCGCGTAAGATAGATGAAGGGGGTAAAACACGATCCACGCGTACGAAGTCGCGGGCGGCCGCTAGTAGTTGAAATATAAGACCATTACTATGAGGTCTCACAGTGCGCGTGGACGCACAGGGTGAGACACGAACCAATCACAGAGCTCTTTTGAATACGGGCGTCAAACACATAGTAAGGGCTTTCTTTAGCTTTCACAGCGGTTACGGATTCGAATCCTGCATAGGGCAACGCTTGAGTGATGAGCACTAGCAATTATTATAAGATAAGAAAGATAAGATAAATATTTAGTTATCCATATAAGTACATACCGATTATGTTTCCCGCATGTTTTATTTATTCCCGGAGTCACGGACATTTGTATGAATTTATTATGAATTATTGTATTTTCATTATTATCTAGTTACTGACAACGACATATTAAAAACTGTGGTACTTTGTGTAGGTGTAATAAATGTGATTTTACAATAACAAATAAAAGTTTGATATGCATTCTATAGACTGTAAAAGCTCTGCGCAGTTTCAGTGATAAATTAAAATAAAATAAATTACTTGAGGTTGCTAGCTGCATTCAGTAGTTCGTACTTATGTCCTAAGTGGTCTTTAACATATAACATAGAATTTAAAGGTATATCAAAACCATTTAGTAGAGTTTGCGAGAACAACCTAACAGAATTACCTACTTGTGGCTGAATAGTGACTAAGTTTCTTCCGCTGCTTCTTCTCAGCACTGGCCCATTTAAGCAGTGGTAGGGTTAATACTGGGACGTGTAAAACTGCTTTTTAAAGGCCTATTTGCCAAAATAAATGAGTTTAGAGTTTTCTTGGTAAGTAAGATTTGAAACATGCTTTTTAAACCTATCTTAGTGAAATGTAATGACTCTACAAAATAACATCATAAGTCATTTTATTTTCTGCAAATAGGCTTTTAAAAAACGCTTTTACCTTATGCCCAAGTAAGTACTATAGACAATACAGACCTTTCATGGTAGATATTCTGGAAGTAGTTTAAACTGCATAAAGCATAATGCACCAAACAGATTAATATCTCAAAACAATGCCCGCAGTCCACTAAAAAAACTGTGATCATAAAAAGACCGTTCCTAATTTATGTATCTTCGCAATCCGAAAATGGAATGACAAAAAATACCGTTACTGAATCCGAAATTACGTAACACCGAGCGCGTCGAATTGCCGCCAAAACAACACGAAAACGGCGGGAATTTATCAAAACCTTCATAATTTTTAATTGATGGCACCGGACCCGTGTTAAATTAGACACAAATGAGCTGTTAATGTTTTTTTTTATAACAATCGACGTCTTTAAAGGACTGCTTTTGTGAAATATTACTGTTTAATTCAGTTTTAATCGCTTCCTGTGTCGTGGATTGGACATTAAAAGTAAAGAGGAGATAGTCGAATATAAATACATTATATCTATAATTTCGAGATACCAAATGTTAATTATTTTACTGTCTTGTCATTAATTTTGATAAACTTATAACTAGAAATCCATTGCTGGCCATAGTAATCTATAGAACATCACAGCGAGTGGCTCTACAATGGTTCGCTCATAATATCCAGGGGGTTTCTAGGTTCCTTATTAAATCATCTGTCCAACAGGTAGGTGCATCTTCCATAAAGTCCAGTAAGTAAACCTAACTTTCTTCCCCATCCATTCATTCTTAAAACGAAGTAGCCACTTCAACTTGCAATTAGAAAACTTTAGGCCATCTTTTTGTCACAATTGATACAAGCAAGTAGGTACTACAAAAAAGATACAATGTTGCCACATGTCCAATACATAACATCTGCTGACTGACAGTGTGTGGTCTGGTATTTCCTCAATTTTCCACTACAAAGCAATGCTCCAAAACAATTTTCCACCTTTCTCTGGAACTGCCGACGCGCCGAAGGCTGCGCCGAGGGCCTGTGACAGCTGTCATGCGTGTGTGGTCCAATTGTGACAGCTGTCAATTGACCGCGAAAGCGTTTCGGCACGAATTTGCAGAATAGTCTGGCTTTTAATGTGTTGTAGGTAGACACTGAGTTCATCTTTAGATCATAAGTTTAAAATCTGTCAGCTTAAAGGAAACTAAAGCTATGTAGTAGGTTATTGTATCGCATTATACTAAGCAGAGTTTGCTATTAAATAACTGATTATTCCACAAAACGTCCTAGTATAAACTCATAAAAATGAATAAAATATGTAATAGAGACATCTAGTATTTCTTTATTCTTATTTATTCATAGAAGGTTTCTATTACTTAAATTCTCATACTCATCACTCATCCTGTCAGCATTTACCCAAATCCTGAACTAGAACTACGAGTCTAGTCAATATTGATCATTTAGCTCATCATGACTACGGAAAATACTATTTTTAATTGTGAAACATAATTAAAAAGTTATTAATTTTCATAGATTTCGCCCCAACTTTTTTTTTGCATTTCAAAACGCCACATTGTTAGAAAGTTGCTAAAAATCCTTAATCCCACCACACTCCCGTAACAAACATTTTTACTTGAAAACGGACTGGAAACACCCCGAGGTGGCAGACATTCGGTCGGAAAGTTCGGGGTTCATTACCGAGTTGATTCACCCTTTATAGATAGCTATTTCATTTGATTTGAATAGCCAAGTTAAATTGGCGTGCGTTGAAAAATTATTTCAGGGTTTCCCGTTCGAAACTTTTTATTTGTATTTTTTTTTATCAGCGTTCGAAGTTTAATTATTTTTTACTTTTTTGTATGCAGCCAGTGACATGCTATAAAAACAAACTCTTTGCAAATATTATTGGCGAGTTTTCCTTTAGAATCCTTTTTATTTTTGTGCAAATGTTTTTTTATCTAACAGTGTTCGAAGTTTCAAATTGCTTTTACTTTTCTGCATGCAGCCAGTGACACACTGTGACTTGACAATATTCACTCATTCGATAATGATCAGTATTTCATTTGATTTAAATGGCCCAGTAAAATTGGTGCGCGTTGAAAAAATATTTCAGACGTTCCGGCGGGCTTTCCCGTTTAAAACTGTTGATATTTTCTAAATGGGCCGTTCTGGAACGTTTCTGTGCAAATGTTTTTTTATCTAACAGCGTTTAATGTTGTTGTTATCTAGTTCGAAGTTTTAATTTTGATTCTATTTATTTCTTTATATGGATTCACAAATCAACTCCACCTTGAATTGACTTTACATACGAATTTGGTCTGCTCGTTTCAACCAAATCCGTTTATGCATTTAAGATCAAGATCTACCAACGTCTGGCACCTACTTATTAGGAAGTAGGATAAATTAAATAAATTCATGAATGTATAAACTTGGTAGGTTTCCTATCATGGTTAGTAAAATGTGTCAGTATATATTTATTTACTTTTCAACCCATTATCTTAGCGTTACCATAAAAGTCTAGCATAATTCCATAACAAGAGTCAGCTCTAGTATAGTACGAAAGACTACACAAATCAAGTTAAACAAGCATCATAGGTAAAATCTATACTATCTATACTAATATTATAAATGCGAAAGTAACTCTGTCTGTCTGTCTGTCTCGCTTTCACGCCTAAACCACTAAACCGATTTTGAAGAAATTTGGCATAGACATAGTTTGAGTTCCGGGAAAGGACATAGGATAGTTTTTATCCCGGTTTTGAAACAGGGACACGAGCGATAAAGTTTTTATGTGACAGAAAAAATTCCAGGCTGGCGAAGCCGCGGGCGGAAAGCTAGTGTAGTAATAAGGCTGGGTTACACCATATTACTTTAACCGTAACAAATGTCAAAAGTCAAACTTTCACAAAAACACCGGTTAAAGATAGTTACGGTTAAAGTTAAGATGATGCAATTCAGCCTAACTGTTATCTAAAAATGTGTGTTAGATTTAAGTGTTTCACTTCATGATTTGGCTTCATTATAATTACTTACATAGTAAATACCTATAATCATTATTTACTTCTATTATATTATGACGGAAATAAGTTATATTTCCTACAGCTCTGTAACCTGGCAGATCTTGCCAAATTCGAAACCACGTCACTTGCGAGTTCATATCCTGCTAGGGGTGAATACTAGTGTATAATAACATAAGCCCAAGCATTTTATTTCTCAAATATCGTTCTTCGAGAGGTCAATTAGCTGTCCATTAAAAAAAATATGCCTAGGACGGAAATTAGTGATAGTATTTATTTTGATTGTTCTTCTATCGATGGGCCATTTATCCGTCCTATGGGACCGACGTGGCTCAATCAGACCGACACTTGGACATCTAAATGGCCTTTCGAAGAACAAAATAATCTCCCTTTGGATTATCAAGGTGTTCAAGTCTGGACAGTTCTGAATAACCTGGAAAATTAACAGTAATTTTAGATGTCTCATCTGGGATGCGATTCCTGGACTTCCAATACGACAAATCTAACTAAGATGAGCCACCGAATGGGACGAATTACTCCATAGAGACGTTATGAAATAACTGTCAAAGTACTGGTGCTTATACTTTTCTACGAATAAACTTGATACAGAAGTATCTTCTGTTCTCTGACTGATATAGTGCGATTTTCTTTTCAAACAGCGTCAAGCTCTTCAACCGTTTTTGACGCTTCATAAAATGTCACTGCAGATTTAAATAAAATAAATCTGTTTTGTTAAAAATATTTTTCATGTTTTCAGGACGAGTGAATAGATAAATCAATTAGGCAGGTACGTAGAACCACTCTAGCCAACATTTAGGTTCACTTTTTATCTACCAAATAACTATATTATAATATCCCTAGTTAAATTTAAAAACCTGGCCGCTAGATCTTCAATTTACCTAAAACTTTGTTAAAAGGTTATTTTAAAAGTAAAAAAAATAATTAAGTAGCAATATCCCATTGCTAGTCTAGGCTTTCGCCCTTAACATAGCTATTAGTCTTTATTTTAATTGCACACTTTTAATTTTTAATTGGCGTTTGCAATTATGAGTTCAATTATTTAGTCATAATTACATAGAATAATACATATAATTACGCCTGAAATATTCTATAATTCATGAGCACGACATGGCAGGTGTATAAAATTATGTAGTTTATAGAAAAAATCTAACTATTTTATCGTAAAATGTGAACGAAATCCACAAAATTGTTGAAATTTCCGTCTTGCAACAATGGTAATATTTTTGCGTAAAACTCGAACCATTTTTTTAATTGTGCAAACTAAACTCACTAGTAAAGCATACAACCGCAAAAAATACAAATTCTCAATTTTTTCGGGACAATAGGTACATTCCAAAAAACCTTTTTCTCAACAAAAACTCTTCACTACTCCAAATAATCACCGAACAAACACAACGCAAACAAGCTTTTCAAAGCTCATAGAGCAGAAGCGTTACGAATTAAATCTCAGACACGGCCTCGACAAATAACGACAAAAACTGACACAACCATCCATACAAACTCACTCATAAGTGAGCAGTTAACCCTTACAATGGCGATAAAGAATTACAATTAATCGCCACGACATGGAATGCCACCGCGCGGGTAAAAAACGTCAAAATATTGCCTCGCGACACGTATCCCCACCGGGGGCAGGGGAGCCAATGGGGAGGCGCGGTGGGGGCCCCCTACCGCTTTTTGGCCAATGGGGCGCCCCGGGGCGGAGCCTCCAGCTACGCTCGGCGTTTCGCCCCCAGCGAAAACCTTTTCGCCTCCAGTCGTTTACCGATAAGCCTCAGGGATGGTCGATTATTATTACGTTTGGTACGCGTGATTGTGTGATATACACGTCGCCCCCGGCGATCGATAGCGATGTACAGAGACAAGTGTGCTAGTAATAGTTGCAAAAAACTTTTGTTGTTGTGATATGGGAAAGACATTCTGTGCTCTGTGATATGATTGCCTTAGTATAGATAGTATCGGCATGAACCTGTATATGCAGTGCCACCGTGAGGTATGTTGTCTTGCTTACTACCTAAGTGTATGTGAACTTATGTGTTTTATGTACACAGTGATGTGTACTTGATTAACTTTAAAGCGGATAAGTGAAACTTAGTTGAAGTTAAAACTTTAAGCTGTTAAATAAAGCTGTTCGGAACTTTTGATTAAGTGCTTTTATAAACGCCTTGCGTAATTAACTTTTATTTTTGTAAAATATTGAAAATTTTATAAATATTTAAGGCAGAATTTATAGATTTTTATTAAATTACGCGAGCTTTTATAAATTTTTAAAAACGATTTTTTAACCAATGTGATAAGTTATTTTATGTTTTCATTTATTGATATTAATACATAATAACATGTATTTTTATAACAAAACAGGACTATTAAAAACATTTAGAGAATACATTTTTTTTCTAACATTCTAATATTTCACGCGCTAAGGGTTAATAATATCCCAATTTCAACTCTTTTTAATCGACTTTAAATAGGAGGAGGTTCTAAATACGATTGCATGTTTTATTTCACATTACATAAAAAAATTAAATATAACAATTGAATTTCTTAATATTTTAAATGTGTTTTGGAGTTTAGCAGAGTAAAAAATACATAGGTAGGTGTCATTATAGACCTACTTACGAAAAATATTTAGTTACTACTTACATAAGCCGTCGGCACCTTGATATTTTATCATCCACACATGTTTTTATAGTTCACTAAGTTATTTCTAAGAGCTTTATAAATCATTTTAAATATATGATTATGCTTTAAGTCTCTTTTCCTCTTTTAATTTAATAACCACTACGAAGAAGACCAAAATCGTTAACTAGATAGTAAAAAACCCTTTTACGAGTATTTCAATTCTCCAGCTCTAAATAATATACAGCCGGTATAACAGCCTAACAGCTCATATACAGCCAGTGGTTTTACTAGCGCTGCAAAGTGCCACTTACAAGAGCGATCCTATGCGTGATCAGTGTCAAGGAATCAAATGTGAATGTTGAACCAGTTATTACTTGCTAGCTAATAAAAACTGTTAAGACATGTGTTTCAATTAATATTTATTTTATTTTATTATTCACGCATGTTTATTCTGTAAGTAGATATTGTTAACAAGAACTCTGCCGCTATTTTAGAACGCTTTAAAAAATCTATATCAAGTTAAATTAAGTTTTAAACTATCTGGCATAAACAATATATTAAGCCCAGTGCAGTAACGTATCCACAATCGTCTATTATTGTTGTAAATTACCTACTAAGTAATTTTACTTACAGAAATCTAATTAAATAAATAAATATCCTTGGAGTTTGAAATAAACTCCAGTTAAAATACCAACCAGAAACTTACTTAACTAATTATTCCTTTTTTATTTAATGAATTAAGTTTTCAATATTTATACGAGTAATTGAATAAAAAAAGAAATAAATTGTGAGTATTATTTTACGATTCTTCCGAAGGCAAAAAAAAAGGAATTCGCTCTACCACAACATTTAAAATAAATAATTCTCCCAACTATGACATCAATTAACTAGATCTTAACTAAACAGAGCTTGTTCTAGGGCGACAAGATATCGGTCAGACATATTTAAATACTTATAAACGTCCTTGACTCAGTGTAGATAAAATCGGTGTGATATGTCTATAATTAAATAATCTTGCATAGATAATTAAAAAATAAGTTTAACACTGGCGGCTCCCTAACAAACTGCAAATATAAAAAAAGAGGTGAGACAAAATAGCGCGTAAAAACAAAATAGGTTTACATAGGCAGTAATATTTTCATATTTTTGCTAGTTTAAAAAAACCGGCCAAGTGCGAGTCGGGCTCGCGCACAAAGGGTTCCGTAGCAGCAAATATAATAAACTTATTATGTCAATTTAATCAACCTATCTCAAAAACTATAAGAGATACTTTGATCAAACCAAAAATCGTTGAAAGAGTTAATTAGCATGCATCACCTCTATTTTTTTTAGAATTTTATACCCCGTAGTTATAAAAATAGAGGGGGGGGGACATACTTTTTACGACTTTGAGAGCTGATATCTCAAAAACCGTTCACTTTAAGAAAAATGTTTTTTAGAAAACTTTATATCATTTTAAAAGACCTTTCCATTGATACCCCACACGGGTATGTACATCGAAAAAAAATTTTCATCCCTCAGTTACATGTATGGGGGGCCCCACCCCCAATTCTTTTTTTTACTATTTAGTGTCATAATTTTGTAGCGGTTCATACAACACATATTCCCATCAAATTTCATCACTGTAGTACTTATAGTTTCCGAGTAAATCGGCTGTGACAGACGGACAGACGGACAGACGGACAGACGGACAGACGGACAGACGGACAGACGGACAGACGGACATGACGAAACTATAAGGGTTCCGTTTTTGCCATTTTGGCTACGGAACCCTAAAAAATAATATTGCTTACGTTCGGAATTTAAAAAACCGCGAAAGCCAAACAAAAGATTTTGGCGTAGACGCAAATTGAAATTCGAACACACAATTTACACAACCGTTAATATTGTATGTAGTACGGAGCGCGATTCTGCAACTTGCCGCTCAACCGAAATTCAGTGATGTCACGCCACTACTGCAAGAAGTATCTCAAGCTCGTGCGTTGGTTCTTCTGGCGCGGGCAAAGACCTACTTCTTGCACATTTTCCGCGATATACAAAAAATGCCTATAATTTGTCATGAGCCAGTTTTGTAAACGAAACGTTGTTGTTTTTTTTATCGCAATTTGTTTATTTATTCGCTGTTTTTATTTATATTTTTTTTACTATTTCATTTTAAAGTTACTGACTATGTGGCGCTAAGACTGTCCACGAATCACGCTTGTTACACAGCATAAAAAGAAAACACAGCCTACCTATTTGCTAAGCGCCATTCAGAATAACGACGCCTCTAGCGGTCGTAGCAGGAACTACGATGTGCCAAACAAAAATTTGCCGCGAGGTACGATTGCAACGAGTTTAATCTTAGCTTGAAGCAACAGATAAATCTGGATTTTAGGCTCTTAACTATTCACAAACGTCCATGCATCATAGTATTGGAGACCGTTGTTTAACTGGGACGCGTTTTGAGTTTTATGAACATAGGAAGCATTAAATACAGGCCGTTGCTCATTATGAAACATAAATTTAATTCAACAAACTATCTTATATCGCTGTATATTATTGGTAGAGCTCATTGGAAAGTGTGTATCTCTTTTGAAATGACACTCAAGTAATATGTTCCATTGCAAAATAAGTTCCTCAAGTGAATGATCATAATATTCAACAATCACAGACTTGAATGCTTAAAAAATTAACCCTTGCGACTGAATCGAGTTACGTTGTAGAGTTGCCATATTCCAGTAAGTTATATGACATAAAAAGACTAAAATATCAGTGCACCAGGGAGATAATTGTATAATAAGCAGTATGCAGTTATAAAAAATAAATCCTTGCAACATATAAACGCGGTCTTCAGCTATTATTTCATCAAACTAATACTCTACTTTAAAAAGTGGTAACTAGGCTTTTGAAGTCCTATTTTTTTAAATAATTGTATAAAAAAACACCTACATAGGTAGGTACCTAATTATAATATAATAGATATTTGTCTACTCTCACAAGTCGTATGAATTGGTACGAGTGACATAGTTTTTTTAAAGTTACTTACTAATGGTTCGTATAATATCTTGTTTGACTTAAAACTTTGTTCGGGTAAAATATTATCTACAGAGAAGACGTGTTCCGTAAAATAATAATAATTTTGCTTGTGTGTATGACGTTAGTACTGTTTTTCATGCTGCGCAAATACTTATTATTTTTCCTAAAATTCTCTAAATATTTTAATTCAGATTCAAGGTCAGTTTTGTTTTATAAAGCAGTTGCATTTATTTATTTGATTTTTGTTTATTCAGAAAACAAACACCTTACAAATACATAGATACAGTGTAAGTAGTTAGTCAAAGTTTTCACCTCTATGTAATATTTACCTGTAAATGTTTATTACGTTTAATATTTGCTTAATTACTTTTATGTGGTTATTCACGTGAAACTAATATAAACAGACGTTGGTAAATCGAATAAAATAAATAAATAAATCCATTGATCAATCAATGGTTTTCTCAAACCGCCACGGAACCTTGAAATGCAACTGTCATTTATAAATAGAGTCAATCGTCGTGACTGTGACAAACAATCTTGTGAAACAAAGTTAAACGGTAAGGCCGCGGTCACATCGCTGCGTGGTAGCTGTAGCAGACAAATCAAATTATGAATGAAAACACCTGCAATTAATCAATAAACTGCGTAAGTAAATTAAATTAATACCTACTTTGGTACATTTAAATGTATTAAGTATGTTTCCTTAGCTGAATTTTTTCGCTAGCTCTGAAAACTAATATCCTCTTTTGATGATTTTAGGTATTATAAAGTTATCAGAAAATGTAATATTTTCCAATAAGGTGTAACTTTTCATAACGAGAAAGTATACTACCATTTGTAGGCCGTTTGGTGTAGTGGTTCGGAAACGGACTACTATGCCGAGAGGTCCCGGGTTCGATTCCCGGCCGGGCAGAAATTGAAATTATGAATTTTAATTTCTGTGACGGGTCTGGGTGTTACTATGTATAATATGTATGTATTTACAAAAAAAAAAGTATTTAAGTATGTTTATATCCGATGTCTAGTACCCATAGTACAAGCTTTGCTTAGTTTGGGACTAGAAGCGTAGTGTAAAATGTCCAAGGATATTTATTTATTAAAAAAAAAATTGGCACTAGCACTTGAAAATTAAAATTAAAAATCTTTATTCAATTTGGAAAAATATTTGGAGCGTTCAAATTAAAAAATAAATCTTCTCTCCTTACCTTTATTCTCCTTGTCTTTTGGGCCCTGCCAGCGTTTCGAGACAAACATATGGCAAAACTTGTACCATTGCACTACAATAGCGTGAACTCGCCCTAAGTAAACCGAGAAACTGAAGGTCGATATTTAAAAGATTCCACAAAGGATATAATTATGGGTAAAAAATAAAAATATATGTTCGTGTGCTTGCCTAAGTTATATTTTAAGGTTATAATTACGGGGCACGGCGAAAATTGCACTGAGACATCACGGCTTTGAGGTATTCTGTTGAAACTGTTCTTTTTGAGATGTGGTTCATTTTTTTTATTCTATAACTTGAACTTGAAGAAATTCATTTTAGACCCTGCAATGCTGACTGTTGTTGTTGTTAGGAGTCGTATCATAAGTAAATGTATAATAATTTTATTACTAACTAGCTTTCCGCCCGCGGCTTCGCCCGCGTGGAATTTTGTCTGTCACAGAAAAACAATATCGCGCGCGTATTTGCTCACCGTTTAGACCTACCCTGGACTACGACAAACATTTTGAAACCAAAATCAGCTCAATCGGCCCAGCCGTTCTCGAGTTTTAATCAGACTAACGAACATCAATTCATTTTTATTTATATAGACTAGCTTTCCGCCCGCGGCTTCGCCCGCGTGGAATTTTTTCTGTCACAGAAAGACTTTATCGCGGCGTCCCTGTTTGAAAAACCGGGATAAAAACTATCCTATGTCCTTTCCCAGGACTCAAACTATATCTATGGCAAATTTAATCAAAATCGGTTCCGTGGTTTAGGCGTGACAGCGAGACAGACAGAGCTACTTCGCATTTATAATATTAGTATAGATTAGTATAGAAGTATAGATAATTAGTTTGCCGTGTGTTTTTGGCAGTTATAATAGGACCACCCTCACTCATCCTGTGACCCGTAAAAGGCGACTAAGGAACCAACCCATTTGGCCAAGGTAAGAGAGTGTATGCCAAATCTTCATTTCCATCTGGTAAATTAAAAGAAGGTCGTCCTTTAGGAGTGGAGACTACAGATGCTGATGATGATAAATAAATAATAATAATAAATCTATATATATAAAAGAAAGTCGTGTTAATTACACCACTTATAACTCAGGAACGGCTGAACCGATTTAGCTGAAAATTGTCAGGGAGGTAGTTTAGAGCCAGGAAAAGGACATAGGATACTTTTTATTGCTATTAAGGCGGAACAAAGTTCGCCGGGTCAGCTAGTAAATAATAAAAAATCCCACCCACAAGGTCGACCGACAACATCATAAAGGTAGCAAGAAGGGCCTACCAATCAATCAACATGGAAATCGTTGGGGGAGGCCTATGTTCAGCAGTAGACGTCCTATGGCTTAAATGATGATGATGAAAATAATAAAACATGAAAACTAATATTCTTATTTAATTTCGCAGCAATTGAAAATACTTGAGACATTAAAGTTTCAATTATTAACTAGACTTATTAAGACATTGTTAATGAATCGAAATAATTCAGCCTGAGGCGTTGTCAACCAATCCAAGCTGGCTGTAGAGTAGGGATGTTGGATATGTAGTTTCGGTTATGGATACGGTTGCGGATATTGAAATAATATTATACCGGTTTCGGTTACGGTTACGGATATTTTTTTATTTCGGATATCCGAAAGTTACGGTTACGGATATCTGTGCTTTAGAATGCAATTTGCAATAGTAGTCCAACACGGTTCATTCATCGCCGCACACTTTACATCGAATAAAAAGTAATAAAAAAAATAAAAATTGATACTAGATGGCATTATAAAGGTAAATCAGGCTGTTATGCCGTTACATATAATGCTATACAAAAAAACAATTTAATCTGTCTACATCCGAAACTATCCGAAACCTTTGAATCGGTTACGGTTTCGGATATTTTTTTATTTCGGATATCCGAAAGTTTCGGTTACGGTTACGGATAACCATAACATCCCTGCTGTGGAGCTCTTTAGTGTGCTCGTTGGTGTGTACTCTATAGAGTACACACCAACTAATTAGGATAATCACGTAATTGTTATTGACTGAAGAAACCTCCTCGTTTATTTATAGGTGTATTTCCTGAATGGATGATACGTTAATTGTATGTACTTCAAATTAAAAGAAAACACATAGGTGGGATCTGTTTAAATAAACATATTCTTATTCGGGTTTTTTCAAATAAATTAACTTAATAATTACATGTATTTTCTTTACTTATTTAAACAAAAATCATTAAGCTGATAAAAAACAACCAGTCGGCCGTGAAGTAGACCGCAAACAGTGCAATGAATTAAGTTCATTATTAAAAACTTTATTATTTTCTTTAAACAATCCTTTATTTATTCGATTCTCAATTACATACATAACATCACTACGAGTATAACATAAAAAATAAACACTTGAGTAAAACATAATTTAACACTACTTTCGGAGGAACAAGAAAAAGTCCTTTGTCTTTACAATCGACCGCCATTGCTATAAAAAATGACCCTTTATTGTCCGCGGAGGCACAGAATATAAGTTCGGTAATATTTCACATTCGAATAGCCATAAATTAATTTCCTTGGCCTACGCGAACGGATTAAAAAATAAACCGCACCAAAAAGGATTACTTCTTAAAAACAACCGGCGATCCCATTATGCCGCTGTCATCGCCGCGTTGATAAGATTTAAATTAGGAACACAATAAAGCTGCTGTCAAATCCGCCATTAATTTCGAATTTCAAATTTGGAACGGGAGCGGTCATGAAAGTGTGGATGAGAACAGCCGGGACATACTGGCCAGCTTAAATTAATTGCAACAATTAAATGCAGTTCGTTCCTTCATTTCATAAAATTTAATTTTTAAAAAATTGCTTTAAATTATTATATAGTTCAGAAACGGAATGTTTGCCCTACATCTTTCATCCCACAAATCCTCAAATGTCCCTTTAAAGTTGAATCTTAAGGATCAGCACTTAGTAACCAAAACGACTCTATAAATCTTCATACTCTTCTTATGTAAGCTTAAGCTACTCTAGTTTCAGACCCCACTTTATGTATGTGTCTAAGCTTTTAATCCATTGCAATGAAGTCCATAGGCTGTGTGGTTTATTTAATTTATTGCAACGATCCTACTAATACTAATGCGAAAGTTTGTGTGGATGTCTGGATGTTTGTTACTCTTTCACGCAAAAACTACTGAACGAATTTTGATGAAAGTTTATTGAACCCAGAATAACATATAGGCTATAATTTATGGCGATCTGTGACAAACTAAATTTCACGCGGGTGAAGCCGCGGGCAACAGCTAGTACCCTATATTATTTTTTCAAATATTCTTCATGGTGGGAATAGACTCCACAAACCAGTCTGTTCTCCTTGATCTACACCGCGCTGCCCTTTCGTGGTCGTTGTCGCTGCACAGGCACAGTTATTGAATGTAATTCTGACAAATTAATTTTGCGAGCGGACTCTGTGGCTGTTTTGACTGCATTGTCTGGCTCTGGCTGCCTGAATCTCATTACGGTTTTGTTCAATCGAAATATTGTGAGGTGTTGAGCTTCATTTGTTATTCTTTTAATGTATTTTCATGTGTACAAAACTGCCCTGAAATCAAGAAAGCTATAGGTAGTTAACATCAGTGCCTATGGTACGAGAGAGGCACGGCAAGGGTGATATTGACATATTTATAATATAATCCTGAACACTATAATCCGGGCGTTTTCAAGGCGAGAGTGAATAGGCACTTACAGATATGTACCATCCTAGACTGCATCCTGAATTCCTGGCCTTGTCTAGCATCAAAAAAAATATGACGTGATAGAGCATACAAATCAGTGTGCCTACCATGAGTTTACGTTAGGTGTGCTCGCTAGCGACTGCGTATAAAAATGACATTAATTGTATGACATATTGTGCAGCGCCCCTAGCGGCTACTTTCAAGAAACAAAATCTTCATAGAGATTTTTGACGTACTCGCTAGCGAGCACACCTAACGTAAACTCATGGTAGGTACACAGTACGGCTAGCACGAAAAACTTTTGAGTTCGAATCGTTTGCGTATTCGAATCGCCATCAAAAGATTTAGTACGAAAACTACGACAGTGCCCTTGTGAACGTGTCGTAAAGTGAACTTAGTATGAGAAATGGTTGCACGAAACTTATTTTGAGAATCAGAATTGTCAGAATACGCAAACGATTCGAAGACGAAAGTTGTTCATGCTAGAGGTACTGAAGCATATCCCGCTGACGTTTGAAATCTCATAAACACCCTCCTGTACCGCTCCCATACCTCAGGCTCTGACAGAGTTAGCGCTAGACCTATGGTTAGTGATATACGACATTCCCACCTAGGGTTGCCAGGTGTCCGGCTTTAGCCGGACACGTTTGGCTTTTTAGGGACTTGTCCGGCCAAAAATTCTCTTGTCCGGCTAAAAATTGTCTTGTCCGGCCAAAAATTGTCTTGTCCGGCCTGTCCGGCTTTTTTTATGTGGCTGCGGCGCCAGTCGAAAGCACACATACGCGTATCAGGATGTTGGGCTACCAATTCGAAAATGATAATAGAACTCACTCATGAGCTATGATACTTATTGCCCCCCCCCCCCCTTGGCATAGTAAAAAAATGAGTGTCCGGCTTTTAGGGTAAAATATCCGGCCAAATTAAGCACCGAGTCCGGCTTTTGTGTTTGTGGACCTGGCAACCCTATTCCCACCTCTCGTTCTCACAACTGCATCCTACTTAGCGAGGATCTTGCTTGGCCGCCAATATAAGCCATGGTAGGGTTGCCAGGTCCAAAATCACAAAAGCCGGACTTTGTGCTTGATTTGGCCGGACATTTTACCCTAAAGGCCGGACATGTGACGGGGGGGGGGTGCAATTAGTGTCAGCTCATGAGTGACATCATCGGTTGCTAACCAACAATCAACATCCTGATGCGTGCGCTTCATACGACTCTGTGGCTCGACTTTCGCCTGGCGCGGCAACCAAATAAAAAGCCTAACAAAAGCCGGACAGGCCGGACAAGTCAATATTTGGCCGGACAAGTCCCTAAAAAGCCAAACATGTCCGGCTAAAGCCGGACGCCTGGCAACCCTACATGAAGGACAAGTATTAAGGATCGACTTCCCTTCAGTGCAAAGATAATATTAATTTTCCTATACAATGTATTTTGTTTTTGGAATAAATAAATGAAATGAAAGAGGAGTGCTGAAAATAAAACTGACGTAGTATAATGACATTTATGTGAAATACCTACAAGCAGTAGAAATAAGTGCAATGTTTATGACTTTGGCACTGCTATGTTACTCCTATGCACAGCGTGCTATGGAGCGGGCTATGCTCGGTGTTTCTTTACGAGATCGAATCAGAAATGAGGAGATCCGTAAACGAACTAAAGTCGCTGACATAGCCCGACGGATTAGCACGCTGAAGTGGCAATGGGCAGGGCACATAGTAAGCAGAAACTGACGGCCGATGGGGCAGCAAGGTTCTGGAATGGAGGCCACGTACCGGAAAACGCAGCGTGGGACGTCCACCCACAAGGTGGACCGACGACCTGATAAAGGTAGCGGGAAGGCGCTGGATGCAGGCCGCTACCAACCGTGCGATGTGGAAGTCATTGGGGGAGGCCTATGTTCAGCAGTGGACGTCCTGTGGCTGAAATGATGATGATGATGATGATGATGTTACTCCTAACATAAACCTACACAAGATGTATAAGTACAAAATCAGTTTGAATAAGTTCACCTTATGTTCCAATCAATGAATTAATTGGAACCCACAGTTCAGTCACTTTACAAAGACAAAGCAAGCTCTAGGTGTACAGCTACAATTTTATTAATAACTAGCTGACCCGGCGAACTTCGTACCGCCTTAGCGTAGAGATTTTCTTAATATTTTTTTCCGTAAGAACCATCCTTGGACTTCCACAAACATTTAAAAAAAAGAATTATCGAAATCGGTTCAGCCGTTCACACGTGATGCCGTGACAACGCGAAACGGGTTTCATTTTTATATATATAGATAAAAAATAGTTCACACGAAAAGGCCACAGCTTATTTTAGCGCTCATTATTATCGTATGATTATGTGATTATCGCCACATTATATCATTTAAGCTACAATTACAACTATATTACCAATATGGAGGATATTTTATTTTTGACTGGAGTACTTAATATCACTTCTTAAAAAGCTATACTGTAAAGTTTAACACTATAGAGTCTTATGTCGTCGGAATAGGTCCGGTTTTGCAACAAAAAAATAGTCTGATGTGAACAATGTACTTTATGCCGTTCACATCAATTTAATGTAAGTTATCATTAAAAAGCGAAGCGAAAAACAGGTATTTTTCCCGGTTTGCTAGACGACAAACATTAACAGCTTGTTAAGCAAATGTTAACACGTCTGGACCAATCACAGCTATGAATGAGTCGGCAGTAAACGTGTTAATTGTATTTCGCCTTGCTCAACGAGATTTGAATCAAATACGACATTTCTATTACTTATGAGCTATCAAATATTCAACTGTATTATGAAAGAAACCAAATTCAGACACGAGATCTTTTAGTAGATTTATTTTTTATAAATAAAAATAGTAAGGAGAACCAAAGTAACCGACATAGCTCGCAGAATTGCTAAAATCAAGTGGCAGTGGGCGGGGCACATAGCTCGTAGAGACGATGGCCGTTGGGGCAGGAAAGTTCTCGAGTGGCGACCACGGGCTGGAAGACGTAGCGTGGGCAGGCCTCCTACTAGGTGGACCGTCGCGACGATCTGGTAAAGGTCGCGGGAAGAGCCTGGATGCGGGCAGCGCAGGACCGTTCATTGTGGAAAACCTTGGGGGAGGCCTTTGTCCAGCAGTGGACGTCATTTGGCTGAAAAGAAGAAGAAGAAGAAGAAATAAAAATAGTGGCGGAGTTTCTTGCTCTGCTTCTTCTCAGCACTGGCCTACATTATAGTCCTCAAGCAGTGGTAGAGTTTAAAAGGGGACGTGTCAAAGCGCTTTTTAAAAGCTTGATTGCAAAATATAAATGACTTTCATGAAATCATGACTTTTAACATACAAATCTTGAAATGAAACTAAATCAGTCTCTACTTTTGAACGGAATTAAGAATAAGTTTGATTAAAATTCTTAATGCTACTTAGAATAAAATCCTTTACCTGCTTCATTCATTAAGTTCGATGGACAAAACAATTAAAAAAAAACGAATGACTCTAAACAGGTTGTATCACTTGTCACAGTCGCAAAAAAAAATAAACGATATGTCACTCCAGCCCCGCCCACCGGCCAGCTCGCAATAATCTATAATCGCATTCAAAACGCGGGTCTAATTGGCTATTTCGAAATTCGAATTTCAATAAGCATTGCTGATATTTTAATAGGTTATGATATGAGCATGATTCGGACTGCTTTTGTTTTTATGATTTAGGGATCGGTAGAGTGCGGAGTCCGCACTCTACCGATCCCTAAATCATAATCCGCACTGCGGAGTGATAATGAAGCAATAATTAGTTTGGGATTCCAGAGTTTATGTACAGCTCATCAGACTATAGGTACATTTCTTTTGCAAAATTGCACTTACGTATTACAACGAGTATTCATTTAAAACAGAGTTAAATAACCATTAGTTATTGCTTAAAATACAAGGTAGCCAAGTTGGACATCCAATGTAAAAATAAGTAAATATGTATTGCATATAATTTACAAAAAAAAATTTAATTTCAACTTTCAATACGCTCCTATAACTTTTCAGATTGTAGTTACTACAGAGTAGGTTACTATTTCGCAAAAAATCTTTTTCGAATTCCGACCACATTCCAAACACGCGATTCCAAAAACTTTCACGAAACAAAGTTACGGGCTTTCATACATCATGGCGGCCACGCGCTTGACCCGTTTTCTTTTTTTAAATAGTGCGCAGCGCACTGGCAGCCAAATGAGCGCGTTCCTTTTTTAAAATTCATGATTTACAAGCAATGAATTGTGAACACAGCTAATGAAGAATTGAGTAATGTCGCAATGGACTAGCCTTATTTTAGCGTTTAATGGCCGACCATAATCGTAACTCTTTGCTGGGCTTCTTAAGTATAAGTGCAAATAAGAAGGTTTTTAAATTATAATACCTACTTAAATATCAGGTGATCCGTTTGCTCGTTTGCCTCCTATTACATAAAAAAAAAAAAAAAAAAAAATATCGTTAAGGTAGTTTTTTTCAATTCCATTCCTTGTGTGTTGTCGTAAGTACACTGATTAATGTTAGTAAATTGTACTTATGTGTTCGTTAGCCCATGCTAAATATGTTTTGTTAATTTTATTCAGTTACCAATTAAATTGTTTTATTTTCCCGGATTTTGTAAGGTCTTTCGTGTAAGTGCCTGTCCAAATACGTGTTTCATTGGATAAAAGTTATTTTAAATGTAAAGTAACACCTGCTAGTGCTTCTCAATTTGCTAGGTGACATACTTGATTAACTCTAACGAAACGTTTATTGATCACCCAATGACCCCATACGATCCACGTTTCCAAAACACTACACCACAGACAACACACAATACGGCAATCAGTTTCCGGAAATAAACTGCCAGAGAGGACTGACCCACAAATGATCGTCTATTTAAACAAGCAAGCAAAAAGTTCCGAACTCATTTCTCATCGTCTATTTTTTTCCGCTGGCAATTTGTTATGGTAAATAAAATCCATTGTCAGCCGGAGTCCCGATATCTCTAAGGCCATAACAGGAATTTATATCTGACATTATTCATTATATCCTCTCAGGTTGTTTTCCCTAATTAGAATCCATTCAGCCGGGCCCATTAAAACTCGTCTAAATTAAAATTCGAATAACTTACTAACTAGATGTATAAATCAGTTGCGTACAGAAACACAATAAAATATATTGTCCGACGCTGCGGCGGTGTATTTAATACAATACCCCATGCGGTAATTAAAATAAACTAATTCCTTCACGTGTCTGCGGCTGTGAATGGATGACGTAACGGTGACCTTTTTTAATGATGGCAACATTTGGGTAATACTCGGCGACGAATGTGCAATGAATTATGGCTTGACATTGACTGTCCAAACTCCAAACATTCGAGCTGTAGTGATGACAACTGACAGCTTAATTTGTGAATAAGTTTATTCATTGTAATACACTAAAGAAGCTAAGAAATTGACCACGGAAAAGGTGAAAATGTTTCTTAAAGATGCTTAACTTCTGCCAAGTTAACACTTCAGTTAATTCAAAAACGATGTTCAAACATTCCTTTATTGATATCGTAAGAATTTAGTACTTTTACAGCCAGCGTAAGTGTGGCGGGAGTGATAAAAAATAATTTCTGCTATCGTAAACTCCATGATAATAGGCCCCCAGTATACTACACAATAATAGAACTTGAGGTTAACCATCAGGCAAGCGTAGTTAATTAAAACCACAATACCCAACAGTAATTAAAATAAACCAAATCCCAAACACGCGTCAAGTTTATGAATGAACGCTCTACTATTGTTTTTTTGGCACTGGCAACATTTTTCAACCTGTCAAGCGTACTGACAGTTCGGTTGACGTTGTGTTTAGGGACCTCTAGGCAAAATTTGTATCTTTAGGACTTATTATGTGAGTAACTTGCTGGATGGAATAGATTTATACGTTTACTTACGAGTCTTATAGTGTAGTTAATTGTTAGATTTTTTCTATAAGCATATTCGTAGACAATTAATAAGGAATGATAATGAATCTGGAAATCTGTAGCAGGTGCGATGGATATGCCCATAACCTTAATAGACTTGTGATCTTTCGACTTGTAAAAAGTTGCTGGCAGAAGCAGGGTGTGACAAGTCGAATATAGGGTAACATGGATCTATTCCCCTGTGATAATCTAGGTGAAATCACCTTGGTACCCATCCATAGGCGACACTTCACGTCCTTTGATCACCCTTGGATAAATTGACAACTAGGTGATTGATTATATCCAAGGGTAATCATCATAGGACACTAAATGTCGCCTAAGCGCACTAAGGTGATCAGTAGAATAGACCATAGCAAGGCACCTATTAGGAGAACCCTATGCCCAGCAGTGGACTGCTAATAGGCTGATGATTTTGATACAGTTTTTAAAACAATTGATCATTTAATTATACAGAACTCCTCACAAACTTGGTCTACCAAAACCGGCGGGTCTAAGGCGCGAGCTCTCCACGGGACGCCGGCGCATCCGTGCGTTCGAATTAACTTATTTTAATCCGGCGGCGCACTTTGGGCTATGGCGATAATTCACAACTCTCCGAAGCCTCTCGAATCGACTTATTTCACGGGTTTAATTGTTTTGAATTATTTCAACGCCGAAAATGACCATTCATAAAACCTTTGTCATTGTATTGCGTTTGAAACTAAGTTTGAAAAGGTTTTGGGAGTTTTCTGGTCTAGTTGGAGGCTGTGGTGAGTCTATAGTCGATTTGTTTAAAAAACATAGCCCTCCTTCTAGCGCAGTCGGGTAAATATACTCTGTAAGTATATCAGCAAGTCTAAGGGCTAATTGCTTAATTGACAAAATAGCAATAAAACTACAACCAGAATTTCTTTAAATGCGTTAAACTCAAATCACACAACGTAGGTACCCACGGTCTCAAATCGATATCAGACACCAATTACAAGAATGCACGACTCCAAAAATTCCTTACACGAAGAACAAATCGCAGACAGTTCTAATTTCGGTCTCAAAATCTTTCCCTTTCTCACGCTAAACAAAAGATATCCCGACTCCCACGAATTAGTAGACTAATTTTTATTTCTGGCAACATCGGATCTGGATGGACCAATCAGCACGCGTAATTACAGACCTGTAGGAATTTGGTAGAGCCCGCCGCGTGCACAGTAGCAATAACGTACAATTTAAATGTTTCGAATTTCGAACGTGATATGTTTTTTTTTCGCAAATCCTCCTTGCGTGCGTATCCCGAATAAAGGAGGCTCAATGCCAAGATTAAGTTGTTGTTATTTACATATTTCTCTGGAACGGTTGATATATTGCGTACGGCGATGTCGTTTTGATATTTTTAATTAAATTAAGAAAAACGGTTTTATGAAACCAGCTGTGAAATATACGCGAAACACGACATACCAAGAGGATGATCATCATCATCATTTCAGCCATAGGACGTCCACTGCTGAACATATGCCTCCCCCAATGTTTTCAATTTCTATTATGACCAGTTGGTAGCGGCCAGCATCCAGCGCCTTCCTGCTACCTTTATGAGATCGTCGGTGCGCCTTGTGGGTGGACGTCCTACGCTATGATAAGCATGAGGACTATGATAAGTACCTATTATCCTATCTACAGTGATTCATTCTTGACATTCCAACAAATAGGTATTATTTTGTAATTTTATTACAGGTTACGAAATTACAAACAAAGCTATAGGCCTACCAGACTGCACGTCACGTCCGTACAATCCAGCCAAATGACACAGTCACGTAGCGCAAATGAGGCTCCTTCAGCCACACCTGTCATTTTGTCTGATTCATATTCTGGGCACTGTTCATGTCATTACGAATGTTCTTTCTTTGCCTACTGGCTGAATTTCTAAAATATATGAGTGCAGAAAAGTCACTGAACTGGTAAAAATATCAGATTTTGTTCATTAGTAAATTCTCTAACTTAAGCGCTGTAATCTTTATGGTCTATAAATTACCATAGGCATGATATTGTTATGATAAAAATTATAGAACAGACAGATGGAATCATAATGACAATCACCTCAAAGTTAGCTTACTAAACCACCTTGTCTCATCTAGGAATCGAACCTACGACATTTAATTTACTTAAACTACACACACCGGCAGATTTAGAGGAACGGAAAAAAAAGCATCAATATCATCATTATTTTAGGAAAAAAATGCCTAATTATGACATTATTTTTTAATTTAATTCTAAATATGAAAAAAATAATTGCCAACAGTATATTTTTTTAATTATTTTGTTTAAATTACCCCATCAACAGTTTCGTTGAGTGTTTTGAATTGAATGAAGCTTTTGCTAATTTGGATTTCTTTTACGTGAAAGATGTTTTTTTCTGAGAATTTTGTTGTGTAAGCATTCAGTTACTTATAAGGGTTTATTATGCCCAGCTTAGCACCGTCAGAAATCATTAAGGCAGATGAAATGAGAAGTAACGGCCATGCATACAAATCGGCTGCCGTAAGACGTCGTTGATCAGTATCGACCACCCATGGCAGTAACCAACGGTACAGATTGATCATTTCTGTCGTTAGGAGGAGGGTTCAAGTCAGAAAAAGGCGTACTTCGCGACGGGATGACCGTTTTTTACAACTTCGAGTTTTCAGAAAGTCGCGGTTACCTGCTGTTCAAGCCAGAAATAACCTTAAAGACACTCGAGGAGTAAGAGTGACTGAGCCCACAGTTCACAGGAGATTTACTGAAGTTGGTATAGGGTCGTGCATACCCGAGAAAGCTCCAACTTGTGACACAGCACCGAAAAAACATATTGAACTTTTCACGTGAATATCGTGATTGGGTCTTGAACGACTGGAGGCATGATCTCTTCACTTATGAGTGCAGAGTTCTCTTAAACCAGATCGATGGAAGATAGCGAATATGGAGACACAAAGAGAACGTAACATTTAGTCTTAATTTTGAAAATATCGTGGTTTATGGAGGTAGCTTAATTCTGGTGTGGGGAAGGATTTTTTTGGGAGCTCGCACGGAGTTAGTGGTGGGTGATGGAGGAAATACGACTTCTGAATGGTACACTAGGAACATTTTAGAAGAACATGATGTGCCATTTACTCCATTTATTGTGGACTCCTTTAGTTTAATTCACGATAATGTTCGTTTTCACAGTGCTCGCTCAGTACAGGCACATCTAAACCATTTGGATATACCCATGATGCAGTGGCTGGCAAGATCCCTAGACAAGAATCCTATAGAGCATGTCTTGGACTTTCTTAAAAGATGTGTTAAACTCAGAATACCACCGGTGGTGTTGAGAAACGCGTTACTAGAGGAATGGCAGACATTGCCCCAAAATACCCTTCATATCATTAACTGCAGCATGCTCAGATGAATGGAAACCATCATCAGAGCAAGAGGGGGAAATACCCATCATTAATTCATTCATTTGGATAGTGATAAGCTACCCTAATTTTTAATCTGGCCACAATTTCTAATTTTTGTTCAAAACTGAAAAATTGAAATTTCGTTTCGATGATTTTTTATTAAATAAAAACGACTAAATATTTAAAAAATATATGTTATTTTATTTTATTTTAATTATCTCTTTATTTTGTATAATAAATATTTCATAGATCAGTAGTAATTTTCCTTATTTTCATACTTTTTTTTGCGTTCCGCTAAATCTGCCGGTGTGTGTACTTCTGCCTAAATCATCTGCATTTCAGTAGTACCTAAGTAGTAAGTAAGTATGTATCTACAATCTTTGATAGACAGTAGAGACAGTCATGTTCAGTCAATAACAAAACTTTTTTTACAAAAAGCTACTTTTCATTCATAAAATTAAAAGCTTTTATGAATTATTTACTCATAGAGCTCATTAAGCTGTCATCGGGGCCGGTAAAAAATAAAAAATATAATTACGGCCAGTCCGCTGACCGGGCCGTATGTTGAGTTATTCCTTTGCATCCTTGCCCACTCAAAAACTATCGATGCTGTCGAGGCTGCCGCCGCCACAGATATTCGACGTTCGTTTTTCAAATTACATTTGACAACTTTGGCTGGCACACAGGAAGTAGATAAATATTTTTTTAATTTTCAATTTTAGAACAGAACTTCACTAAAGTAACAATCACATTACTCATTTAAAAATAATAATTACGGCCAGTTCGGCCGCTTCAAATGTTGAGAGTTATTCCTTTGCATCCTTGCCCACTCCAAAAAAGACGATGCTATTGACGTTGCCACAGATTTTTGACGTTCGTTTTTCAAATTACTTTTGACAACATTGGCTGGCACACAGGAAGTGGATAAAGATTTTTTTAATTTTCAATTTTAGAACTGATTACCAAAGTACAGGCTGGCTTTGAGAGTTAATCCTTTGCATCCTAGACCACTCGTAAACTATCCCATGCTATTGAGGCTACCATAAGTATGCAATGTTTTTTTTTTTTTAAATTGATAACAATGGCATGAAAGCTTTATTTCCAATTTTGAATCAGAATTTCACTGAGTGAGAAACTTTCTAATATGTATTCAAAAATTCCCGTCTATCTGTTATAAATGAAATAAATTGGGAAGCTGATACGATTAACCAGTATAATTCTAAGACAAAACTGCGTTAAAAATCATTGGTTAGAAATCAATAAAAACTGAAGCTGTTCTCTCGCTAAACGCAATCCGCTACAACTTTAAAGGAAAAAATCATTTTTTCTTCCTGCTGTACTTACTTAACTTATTCTAAGTCAAAGTACCGTTGTTCACGTCCTTTCCTAGGTTAAGTTATCTTGACATCGTAATTATAAATCTGTAGTGGCATAATTCGTAAATTAATAATTTAATAAATTCTTAAATAAATAATTCCTGGACAAGCTTCACAAATTAATTAATATTATATTAAATATAGAATAAATAGCCTCTAGAGCAGCCATTAATTACTGATACCAATTAGGCGCGTGTTGTGTCTAGTACAGGTAATTGAGCGCGTGTAGGGCCCGGCGACATGTCCCGTCCTTCCTGCTTCCTGTCTGTATCGTACAAAATTTCAGATGTGATACATAATGTGGTATGAATGAACTGCCTATGGCTTCTGAACATAAATCTGTAGATCGCAGACCTGTAAAGAACGATGAAAATGTACTAAAATCATTTTTTTTATCCACAACGAGGTAGCTCTTGGCCTGTATCTCACCTGATGGTAAGTTATGATCAGGCCGAAGGTGGAAGCGAGCTTCACCCGGAATCCTCAACCACGGAGGAACTGACTATCTTACATGTAACTGCCGGAACACAACAATGCTGTTAACATTGTTGTAGCTAGCCAGGCGGACTTAGAACAAGCCCTACCACCAACCAAACCGAACAGAAAAATCTGCCCCCACTGGGAATCGAACCCGGGACCTCTGCGTCTGAAGCAGGTGGTCTTACCACTAGACCACAGAGACGGTTATTTTATCAATTTTTTATTCAGTACTTAGGCTCTTTCCAGGGCGCTTACACCACACGTCCCAAGACAAAAGACTTTTAAGGTAGCCTTTCGAAGCGAGCGTCTATAGCGTCAGTGGCGCCGCGACTATGACGCCGCGACAGAGCGACAAATAGATTCAGTACGGCTAGCACGAAAAACTTTCGAGTTCGAATCGTTTGCGTCTTCGAATCGCCATCAAAAGATTTAGTACGAAAACTACAACAGCGCTCTTGTGAACGTGTCGTAAAGTGAACTTAGTATGAGAAATGGTTGCACGAAACTTATTTTGAAAACCAAAACTGTCACGTTATCGTTTAATTCGAAGTTTGAGTATCGAATTTTGTCGAATACGCAAACGATTCGAAGACGAAAGTTGTTCATGCTAGAGGTACTGATGTTCTATGCAAATGTATGAAATTCTAGGGAACGTCATTCGAACACAGCGACACTGTCGCGGCGTTAGTGACAGACTAGGTAGCCTTTCGAACTAAGCGTCACAGACGCAGCGTCTTTAGCTTTGGTCTTAAAGGTAGACTTTGGAAGCGAGTTAGTGACGCGGAGTTGGTGGCACAAGACCAAAGATAAAGACGCTGCGTCTGTGACGGTTAGTTCGTTTTCGTTTTTGTCGTTGTTGTTTTCGTTCGTCAAATAATGTGACACCCAAAGTAGCTAATAAGTTCGCAATAAGTCTTGTTTGAAATTGGATTAAGGTTGTATTTATCAACTTTTTGGCCACTTTGGGTGTCACAAACTATTTGAGGCTGACTGTGACTGTGCCACTGTACAGGCTAGTCTGTTAGAAAATGTTGCTAATTAAAAAATTTGTTCGCAATCGAATACAGAGCTTACGATAGTTATCGTAGTCGTAGTTAATAATCGGTTGCGAAGTTTGCTAAGGTTTACAATGTTGACAAACAACAGTTATTTGTTTATAATAAAACTTCATCCTCATTTTGTTTACATGGTTTGAAGTTATTTTAGTTAAAATTATTAGATCTTGCAAAAGCTGTCTAAAGCTTGATTGAAATAATGTTTAATTACTTTTATGTAACTTAACAATTAGATAAAAAATTGCTTGCAAGATTGTCTACAACTCTTTGCACCAACTTTAGCCAAAACACTTCCATAAAAATCTAAATGCGATCTTAAGTAATAATTTCAAAGATATTATCTTAGCTTTTAACGGTGCATAGAAACGTCAAGAGGAAGACCCGACCGCGTCCGGTTAATATTAAAAATCTGCATGGACAAGGCAAAGCAGACGCCTCATTAAAATAGCAAATAGGTTAACATATTCAAAGTTCATCAACCAGACATAATAGCGAATTATTAAAAAAAAAACCGGACTGCGTTAAAATGAACTGAAAAGATAGGTGAAAAAGGGAGTATGTGTGCACAATAGTACGAATTCTTTAAATTAGGCCCTTTTCGGGAAACTCCCAATAAAGCTTGACCTACCACCACTTTTTATAATCTATCTTTATTTTGGGACTTTTGTCCGAAAACATGTCAGTCATTCTTTGGTAAAGATCGCGGGAAAGGTCTGGATGCGGGCAGCGCAGGACCGTTCATTGTGGAAAACCTTGGGGGAGGCCTTTGTCCAGCAGTGGACGTCATTTGGCTGAATCGAACGAACGATATTTATCAGGGGATAAATATCTGTTTCACCAAAAAAGTTATTATCCGTTGAGCTATGATTAAAGCTCAAAAGATGACTTCATCAATTTAATGTCCTCACCTTAATTATTATTTATGCATCAATTAAGTGCAGTTAAGGTGACACGTCATTTAATGACATGTAATTTGTTTATAAAATACATACACTCGCACGATTTAATTTATGTTTCCTAGTAAATACGACCGACGACCTTATAAAGGTAGGAAGGTGCTGGATGCAGGCCGCTACCAACCGATATGGAAATCATTAGGGGAGGCCTATGTTCAGCAGTGGACGTCCTGTAGCTGAAATGATAATGATGGTTGTTAGTAAATAGATTAACAGAGAGGTTCTCCTGCAATGACCTGATGATGACGATGATGATGATGATCACCTTTATGAGAAACATCGGTGAACAATAACGTCACCTCCGCTTGCCCTCGTTCGTTCGTTCGTTCGTTTCAGCCGAAAGACGTCCACTGCTGGACAAAGGCCTCCCCCAAGGATTTCCACAAAGACCGGTCCTGCGCCGCTCGCATCCAGGCACCTCCCGCGACCTTCACCAGATCGTCGGTCCACCTAGTGGGAGGCCTGCCCACGCTACGTCTTCCGGCTTGTGGTCACCACTCAAGAACTTTCTTGCCCCAGCGGCCATCAGCTCTTCGAGCTTGCCCTCACTGAGGTTGATATATTCCAAGGAAATCAGAACTTAATATTTATATCCAAGACGGCTTCTTGCAAGTCCTAATTAGAACTTAATTTATTCCAGGCTGTTGGCTTCATCATCTTCCTTGCTACGTACCGGCTGAGCTAAACACTGTGGCGTCCTATCCAGTTATAATGGCTCCTATTTTGCAACAAAATATCTGACTAATTGATTTCATTTGAATAAACCGAGGCGTCACCTTCCATCGGCAGGAGTGTCACCTCCAGACTGACTTTATGTGTCGCCATAGGCGTTCGATTGGACGCTAAATGTGCCAACGACGTAACGTGATCACCTCTCTTACCAAATAGAGTGTCGTGATTGACAACTAGTTGACATGACAACCCGCACCGTCGAAATTGACGCGCCAATCGCAACTCTATGGCGTCCGATAGACATTCATTTTTTTCCCAATACCGGAAGACATGACACCTCCAGATTTACAGCCATCAATTATTTTAATAGACTACACCTATCCGATAAAGACTTTGCATCGGTAATGTGTAACGGAATACGCCGAGATATTATTATCGTCTCAAATTAGAATGAATATTTAATTTTGCGTTTATTATAATATCGTTAGTGATGTCATAATGATATGGACGGGGATTATCGTGGAGATTAACGACGTTAAATATAGGTTTCGGAAGATAAAGGAGATTCTCTAATGCGCGCCACAGATTATCAATTCCGACTTCCTTGAAATATGAATGCTTAAAATCTTGAATTATAAGCAGTTTTACGAGATAGGGTCTATGAAGTATCCATGCTATCCATGCATAGTCATCATTAGGTAGTTTGATCCTCTCTAACACTCGTACCTACAGTGCGCGTGGACGCACAGGGTGATATGACGAACCAATCACAGAGCTATATTCAACGCTGTGTAGTGTCCGACCGAATGTTCGGTTTCGGTTTCGTATTCGGTTGAGTTTCGGTAAAAACACGAGTTTCGGTTTAGTTTCGTTATCGGCGGCAAACTTGCCGAAACTACGACCGAAACCGAATGTGCATTCGGGAGTTTCCGCGCTGTTATCGGTCATGTTCGGCGCGTTGAATGAGTGGATGAATCCGATCAGAGCCAATGTCGTGATTCGCTCGCTTGTTTGTTTGCTGTTAGTTTTGTTTTGTTGTGGTGGCGAGTTTTCGAGTGATTTATTTTGAATTTGGTAAGTTTTATCTCGTTTTATGTCGTTATAACATAAGAGCGGGTGTAAGGTTAGGTTATAGGTATAATCAAGTTATACCTATAAACCTATAAATTTTTTTTTGGTTCGCAAATGCTATTCGTAAACAAACATTAGTTAAGTAGTTAATAATGACTATAGTGCATTTCATGGTGATAATATTGTGGATTCAGAGTTTCAAAGTTCATTTTAGTATTTATCACCAAGGTATCCAAGTGGCAAGTACAGGGTGGCCCAGAAGAAAGTTCACTTTTGAAAATTCAAGGAAACGAAAACTCTACATTTTTATAGAACTTTAACTATTGCAATTTAAAGGAAATTTTAAGCAATTTATTTTTAAATTTACCTTTATTAAATTACATCGCCCAGGAGATTTTATTGACGCTTACAACATTCGATCAACGTGTATCAAAATCTTGGAATGCGTTCGTTAGAATTACCTCGAAACCTATTTTCAATTTTTTGCCGAATGCTCGGCTTCAGTTGCTGCATTGTTGTTGGATTATAAAAGTATACTCTATTCTTAATGTAACACCACAAAAAAGAATTTTCTGGAGTGAGATCAGAGCTTCCTGGAGGCCCGGAGATGTCACCCCTGCCTGAAATTATTTTTTTGTGGGAACATTGTCTCTTACCATCTAAATGCTCTCATTTGAAGTGTGACACGTAGCCCCATCTTGATGAAACCAAGTGCTCCGGTCATAGCCTTGCGAATCTTGCAGCTTTGAAATCAAAAAGCTTTTCAGCCTACCAGTATAGCGCTCTCAAAAATTAATCATCCTTTCAATGCAACAAACCAATTAAGCCCCCTGCTTAATTCACAAATCTCACTGCCTCTAAGAAGCGCTAATCTCATTCCAGCAGACTTCTTTTTGTGGGGTTACCTTATGAGCAGAGTATACTCTAATAATCCAAAAACTCTGCAGCATTCATCCATCCTGAATCCATTTCGAGGTAACTCTAACGAAAGTTTTCCAAAATTTTTATGTATGTTGACCGAATGTTGTAAACGTCAAGGGAATCACATGTACGATAAAATTTATAAAAGAAAGTAATTTTTAAAATAAATTGCACTAAATTTCCTTAAAATTGCAATGGTTAAAGTTCTACAAAAATTTACAGTTTTCGTTTCCTTGAATTTTCAAAAGTGAATTTTCTTCTGGGCCACCCTGTACATTAGATACTAACTTACGTACTACCAATTTTGTTTTTAGAAATTATTAAGGTAAAAGACCCGACCATGGGACGGGTTATGTAGATGTCCTGAATATTGCGAGTAATTAAAAGAAAATCTAGACTGACTGATTATAATAACGTTTTCTTTATTTTTCCCTCAAAATATGAGCCTTGTAAGGAAGTTTCGGTTTCGGTTTCGGTTTCGGCCGAAATAGACACCGTTGCCGAAATTCGTTTTCGGTTTCGGTTTCGGTCGTAAAACTAGTTTCGGTCGGACACTAACGCTGTGCGTTCGATTTGCTGCTTCGCTTAAGCAAGCATCGTTTGTGAATACGGGCGTTACTTACCAGAGGCAAATGGAGGATTTGGCTCACACTACCCAGTACCCACGCTTGCTCGGATAAATGTTCGCATATTTTTCCCAAGTCACCTTTTACGACAACTTTAGCAGATTTTAACCCTTCCCGGCGTTTCAAAAATTAAGGATTATGAGATTTCTCGACTAGAATAAAATAGGAGCACAATTAGTTTGTCGTCGTCGTCGTTTCAACCAAATGACGTCCATTGCTGGACAAAGGCCTCCTTCAAGGTTTTCCACCATTTGGAGGGTATTGCCCTAATCGCCACGCTTGGCAGGCGGGTTGGCGATCGCAGTTTTTTATATGGTTTTGCAAGACGCTGCTGCCCATCCGGTGCTACAGGAGTTTGTCGCCTTTTACGATACGCCTCCTGTTGGCGGTGGGGAAAAGTATTCTTTTACGGCCGTCCCCACACGGCACCCAATTAGTTTGTATTGCAGCAAAACTACCTCTATAGGTATTTGGAAAACCAAGCAAGCTATATTTATGATGCGTACAAGTGCCCTAAAAAGGTCCTAAATATGAATAAAGAATTTGAATTAAAAAATAACAACTACCAACTGAGGATGCCGACTCATTAATAATCACACGATATCCTCAAGTGAGTCAGAACCAATGCACTAGCGCGCCAGAGGTTGTAGGCATTCAAAATCAAAATCAAAAATATTTATTCAGTTTAGACCACAAGTGGCACTTACGAACATCAAATATAGTAAACTAGCTGACCCGGCGAACTTTGTTCCGCCTTAATGGCAATAAATAAGCAGACTTTTTTTTTTAATTTCGAACGGGATAAAAAGTGTCCTATGTCCTTCTCCTGGCTCTAAACTACCTCCCTGACAATTTTCAGCTAAATCAGTTCAGCCGTTCTTGAGTTATAAGTGGAGTAACTAACACGACTTTCTTTTATATATATAGATATAAATAAAGAAAAGGTAGCCTTTATGGGGCACTTTACATGTCTCCTTATCTTTTGGGCCCTACCAGCGCTTCGAGACAAACATATGGCAAGTGCTGAGAAGAAACGCCGGAACAAACTCAGTCACCACTAATTGCCAGGAATTATCTAACGGTAAGAATAACCAAATTCAAGTAGGTACATCAAATATGTGCAGACTGAACTGACCACGCATCCTTGTCATCATTCGTCCGACCTCGTCTGACTGTGGCTCCCAGTTTTTACAGGAGGTAAATCTTCTTCTCCCTTTCTTTCCCAGTCGCCAGATAGTCAGGAATATTCCCGTTGTTATCTATGACAGCTTACGAAGTTCAATGGAGATAAGATGAAGTAATAGAGTCTAGAAATTACTATAAAACAGTACCAAAAATAATATTGTGATCATTATGACATTCCAAATACAAAATGAAGGTCAATGGGTAATATGGGTATGGCGAATGGCACAACAACCAAACATTGTCATTATTAATAAAAATTACACGCATGTTGAACACTGCAATAAAAGTTACACGCTCGTTGCACGGAAATGTCATTTTAAACTAGCGTTCAACACGCGTGTAAATAGGGTGTGTTGATGCTAAACGCCTGGAATCGCTCGCAAAGTGGGTAATCGCTTCCAATGTAGAGACTGCCGCGAACTCCTCGTATAAGAGACTACAGACTTTTTATTTGGACGGCTTCTAATTTGTGTAAGGAATCGGCAAATATGTACCAAATCGTTGCACTAAATAATATGTTTCGCACTTGTTCATAACATTATGAGTTTTAGTAGACTACCGACTTTTTATCGGCCGATAATTTGGTCGCAACTTCTAATTTAGGTATATCAGGAATCAGCCGATACCAAATTACCAAAGCCAATGTAATGTTCTTTCATACTTGTTCATACTGATTAATAGCTTGTCCACAAAAGCTGTGCCGCTCTCGCCGTACATCTCGCAAATACAATAAAATCTGTTAGGCTGAGTTGCACCACCTTACTTTAACCGTAACTATAACCATAACCTCAGCCACAGCCTTAATAATTCAATCCTGCGAATGTAGGAGTGGCATAGCTCTAGTGGTCAAGCTATAACGGCTCTATTGAACTATCGGCCGACAAAGTCTGTAGTCTACGGATATAAAAACCCACCTCTTTCGTGTATTCTTACGCCCGTATTCACAATCATTACTATGAGGTCTCACAGTGCGCGTGGACGCACAGGGCCCCAAAAACTTATTATTCATAAAGATAATTCTTGAAGACCAATCAAAGAGCTATATATAGTCAACGCTGTGCGTTCGACTTCGCATAGCGATGCTGCTTCACTTAAGCATGTATCGTTTGTGAAAACGGGTGTTAGACCCTAAGGATAAAAACTTTCCTCTTTCGTATGTTCTTAGACCCTAAAAAGCAATTTAAGGACCACTCCCTCTCGCCCGCCCGACGTAACACGGTGGTTGCTTTAATTGTTTCAACATCGATTAGACCCGATAAGCTTTAAGAAAACATCCTACAGCACATCAAGCTTACCATTGAGGTCTCTATTTCGTTACAATAGGTGCTATTTTGCAACGAATATGTATAGTTGTGCTGCCGTACATGTTCGGATTAAATAAGTGGTAGCATTTCTTAATCATTGTATATCGCATTGGATATCTGGTGAAATCTTGTCTCAACCTTGGGTTCTGTTAATTAAGTTTTTCCTTTTATAAACGTTGCAACTTTCAAATGTCACTTTACCCCAAAAAGGGAAGAAAAGTGAACGATTTGCTACTAATGCTGTAAAATAAGGGACAAATTTTTACAAAAATAAACATTTTTCACCTGCTTCTAATCCTTATCGTTTCACTCAATTGACGTCCACTGCTGGACAAAGGCCTCCGCCAAGGATATCCACTTCCACCACCACCGCAATATCCGCATCCAGCATCGCATCCTCATCATTGTAATCAAATTATCTAGCTTTTAATACCTTCAGAACTACGTTACTTCAATGCTGAAACAATTTGACAAAACAGCAACAAAACGCTGCGCAAATACCTACGTGTAATTATACCTCACATAAGTAAGTGATATTAAGAAAACACGTGTTGAAATTCTTTCGTTAACAACAACAAAGTTAAATGAAATCGTTTTTCACCTCATGGCCCCCATCAGTCCGTAACACGGAATCCGTAATAACCGTAACCCCCAATATTCTTACACGTGCCAGTAGCGCACCGCAGTCACGACTGACGCGAGTAGTAATCTCGCTTCTTTAATCACTTTTCAAATTCAGAAGCTGATTACTTTTTATGTTTTATGGCTTTTATTAACAGCGTAGATGTGGCCAGTATTTTAAAACATATGATTAGATTACTTTTTTTTTGGCCAGTATTATAGTTCTTGCAACTCTCGAAGGCAAGTGAGCTTTACTTGTGTGTGTACATGACATGTACAATTGTACATGCACATAACGATAGTGATTGTCTGTCAAAACTTTTGAAAAACGAACAGCAGCGAGCCACCACACATGTAAAGCTCACTCACCTTCGTGAATTGCAACAACTGTACATTTTTAAACAAAAAAAGATTTAAGTAGAACAGTATGGTCTTTTTAAATTTAATGAAACCTCATTTACACCATCTACAGAATGAAAAGTTTAATTTTCCCTCCGGGACAAAGTTGACCTTCACTGGTTGTTTTTTTTTTGGCGGTCAAGCTGTAGATCCTGGCTACACAGAAGTTGCAGCGGCGGGAACGATAGGCAGGAATAGGCTCGTACAGAATAAAAATAAAAAGGGTAGAAAATTAACTAGACACATAATTTGTTCAGGAAAGTAAGGTCAACTATAAAAGATCGGAAACCAAGAAATAACCTTAAGTTCTTTAGAAGTATAGAATTTCAACCTGAAAGTGGTCTGGAAAAGATTACTAGATAAGATTGCCTAAATTCAGTTGCTCCTTAACAATTGCTTTGCTTAGATTTTATTCAATAATAAATCCAGGAAGCTCTATCTAAAGTATGCTTAGCAATTACCACTTTTTCGAGTCCTAGCATAACTCTTAAACAATAATAACCAAACCATAAACCAAAGGCACAAATAAATCAAAAGCACCTTAACTAAGTGTCCAACAAAGGCATACCTGAGCCAGAATGAGAACCACTTCCTTCATTAGCTGTGACCATGTTAAAATCATATTCATTTTCTAAGGCAGATTGAGTTTTCCCTACTCAAAGCAAGAACAAATGTTTTTAACTATGGCAACACTGGTCTGCTGGTACACGAGACCTAATGAAGGGGGGACAAAGTCTAAAATGCTTTGGATTGGTATGTTATGGTAAGTTTGTAAGTGTTTAATAGGGAGTAAGGCGCGACGAGAGCTGTAGGGTTGCTAACGCATACTACGTTATACATTTATCATAACTAATACTGAATTATACGCCAAATAGTGGTGAAAAAAGAACTTCAGTTTTGGTCCTGATCCCCCAGTTAATCATTCAGAAACTTTTGAAACTCCTATCCGTCGTGAAAGCCGTCCGATCCGTCAATGAAACTCTGAAAATCATCGAAATCAGAGGAATTCAGAAATGAGAATTCATAAAAGCTCGGCAACGGTTTAAAAGAAGGGTTTGTTTAGAAGAATAATACTGTAAATGAAGGCAGGCCTACTTAGCGGACAGACGATCTAGTAAAAGTGGCGGGAAGCACCTGAATGCGATCAACGCAGGACCGGTCGTTGTAGAAGTTCTGAGGTATGGCCTTTATACAGCAGTGGGCGACCTTATACAAAATTAACACCGATGCAAAATTTGAGACTCGCTAGCACTTGTAGTTTCTGAGATTTTGTGATGAGTGAGTGAGTCAGGTCTACTAGGTGAACCGACGATCTGGTGAAGGTCGCGGGAAGAGCCTGGATGCGGGCAGCGCAGGACCGTTCATTGTGGAAAACTTTGGAGGAGGCCTTTGTCCTGCAGTGGACGTCATTTGGCTGAAACGAACGAGTGAGTCAGTGACCTTTTGCTTTTTATATACATAGATGCAAGCAATGCAGGCCCAGTCGTTGTGGAAGTTATACTTAGGGAAGGCCTGTGTCCCACAGTGGACGTCCTTTTTGAGTGTGGATGCGACAGCCCTGGCAGGACATTCAATCTTGCGCGCGCATCCATCACGCGGCCACGCCCCTGCGCCCGCGCCTTCGATTTGGAGGTGATTAAAACTCGCAATAGTTCGGCCGGGCCACTACGACTGCTGTGACGGATCCAAATTAAAGAAATAAGGAAAGAATCGAGTTATTACTAAAAGTAATTAGTTTGGATTTTTAATGGATAAAAGAAGTGTGCTCGAAAGAATTATTAAATGTTTCACGGTTAGTTCGACTTGCAAATAAGTTAAATATTTTTTAATCATTTTCTGAACAATAAATAATACAATTTCTTGTAAATCTCTATCAGAAAGAACAAGAAGTAAAAGATACCTAATATAAGGATACAAGTATGTATTCTATTTTAAACATTTTGTTTCCTTAAACTCTTACGAGGATGCACTAATCTATTGTAAAACATTTAAGAGGAAAAAGAACGATAGATAAAGTTTCTATTAAAATACTTCTTCGTGTATTAACTCAAAACCTACTGGCATGTTGTAAAAAAGAAAAACAAATCACTGGCAATTTAAAAACCACCTGAATTTAAAAAGAGAACACGTGGGCTTGGAATGTTGAAACGAACGGGGCTACCAACTTTGGATACGCATCCAGAGGTTATTTTGAATGCGACTCTACCACTTTCAAAATAAAGTGTAATTTCCATTTCTCCGAATACGAAACTTGTTACATTTTAATATTTTCCCATAAAGTATCGACTTCCGTTTTTACGTAGATTTGTAATTTAAAAATTAATATCGTAATTGCCTAAGTAAAAATTATAAATTACACCCATTAAAGTTCTGTTAATATGCATACTAGCGCTGTTATTATGAAAATCAGGATGCTAAAACGTAGCTGCACGAATTTTGGCATCATGACATCAATTTATCCCTATCGCAGTGATATTATCATTAATAGACGTAGTTGACGTAATTCACAGTTGATATGAAATGTTAAAGTATGGCTTACAGTCGAGAATCTAATGTTATTTCCAAGAACGTAGTTAACTGCGTCTCTACACGATCGTCTGCCATGATTACACGTATAACTGACCTGTGTAACATTGAGCATAGTTTTATTGCATTAAAATTTGTTCGCATTACCTTACATGTTGTGAACCAGCATTCTTGAAAGCATTACAAGATTTACTCTGTTAAATTTTATAATAAATTATGTAACATTTTCAAGTAACATACTCGTACCACTTATTTGTGAAGTAAGTAAAGGACTAAGAATAAAAAAGGTCCCAATATAGAGCCCTGAGGCACACTCATGAGTAGAGAAGCTCCAGAAAATCAGTCCCATTAACATTTTTGCTTTCCATTTTAATCCTAACCATTAAGGATAGAATTAGGTCCTTATTTAGGATTTAGGTATGTTTTGAACGAGATTGAAACTATTTGTCTAACACGCAACAAATGTCCTAAAGGCTTTACGAAGAAACATCATTTTTACCACTTCTATTTTGATGTGACTATTTAATCCCAATTTCACTATAGCGTGACCTGCGTTATCAAGCCTTTCGTCCATTTCTAAAATTATCCCCAAAAAGTCTGAACCCGAGCAAGGTTACCCTCTGTAATTACATAATCACCGACCTTTCGGGGAACCACTAATAAAACACTACTCGCCTCCTTCGAGACGAAACTTCTTTTTAAACTTTTTGCCTTATCTGGTCTATGGTCCTTTGTTTTGAAAGTGTGCGATTTCATATTTTATCGCTCTTCGACACGTTCGAATTTTAAAAATGCAGGCATTTTGATACATATTCCTTTGCTTGAAAACTTTTTTGCTTTGGAATGTAGATTAGTCAGACATAAAAGGTGGGTTAATTTTATACTTTAATTTAATAATAATTGCGAACTTAAAGCCTAACTCACATGTTTTTATGCTGAATAAAATGCACATGTTATTCGATGGTTTACTAAAGTATTCGGCTGTCATCATCAGTCAATCAATTTCAGCCGGCCACCACCGGGGGTAGACAGACGCGTTACGTAATCAAAATGGAATCCAATAAAATCGGCACCCATCTATTTGCTTTCATAAAACAATATAGCCTGCAGTTAACAGTTTTATTGACAGCTAATTTTAACTCGCGCGCGCGATCATTAACCGCCACAGATTCAAAAACATTTCTAGCCGGCCAGTCGGCCCGTGCCACGCCCGAGGCGCTCATGTCCAGACTTTTTTGCCGACGAAAAAACCAAACTAAACGCAAATCAGTTTGGACTCTACCACTTTGATATTAAACCTCTTTTCCGCCCACTATAAATCTTTGGAACATTTTTCAAAATTGTTATCCCCGTGCAATCGAATTGGGGCCTTAACTTTCTCCGAATAAGCGTAGCTTTTCTTCGGCGGAGGTTCGTTTGGGGTTTTTTAAAACGTTTTATGGCGCAGACACCGAGCATTTTATGCCTCATTGTGGGCACGTACCGAGGTATCATTACGCTGTGTTCGACCGGTGCTGATTTATTTGCGTAACGGATTAGTTCCATTGTGCCTGGATTCGGCACTAAAAAGGTCACGCTACCACAAACACTTTAGGTCTGTAAATTCAGGATACGTAGGTACTGGGTCAGTTTTTCATTCTACTATAACTATACTGTGTAATACACTGTTAAAATATACTGTAATAAAGAATTATTACAGTACCTATATTCTCTCATAATAATAATATGAATCCGAAAGGATCCTGGAATTTTGGATAACATGGAATACTATAGTAACATAATTCTTTAAAGTTCATATTTAGAGTAGCCCCCGGCAAGAAAATCATCTGTGTGATATCTTAGGATATATGGTCCCTTACTTGGAAGTCACGACGATTTGTGTCTTGTCTACGGCATTATTTATTAACAAAAGGAAGATAGTGCACTTTATTCACAGGTTAATTCATCAACATACCTTCGAAGTTCGAACTGTAATAGATAACAATTTTAGTAAAACTCTGTCAAAGAGACAAGAAATAACATTTAAAAAACCATTTGTTATGTTCTTACATAACTAAAAAGCAATCACACACAGGTGGCACCACCAGTTACAGAAATGAAAATATTTTTGTTGGTCCTCCTGTAAAAAAATAATTTAATTTTTGCTCATAATTACGCACTTCATACTAAAAACCTTGAGGTTTTAGAATTTATTTCTCAAACCTTAAATTTATAAAACTCTGAAAACATATTTTCAGCTATGAACGAACATACTATATTTTCTACAACAGTAACATTTTATTCTTCGACTAAGGAACCCCAAAATACGTAAGTGGCATCATTACTCCATCTCACTGACGTAGGTGATGATAATTGGCGGTAATTATCCCGTCAGGACCGATCTATAAATCAATATCCGAAATTAAGTACATCTACGAATAGCTACGAATTAAAATCTAGTCTCTAATTATTCTAATTACGTAGGAATTTGAACAATAATGGTCCTTCTCAAAAAATAAATTGTTAGAAGGAATTCGCGAGCAAAAAGTTACAGGAAAGGATTAGTCACTGTATAGTTAGTACCTAACAATAAAAATTAATAAAGTCTACTTTTTTACTGAAAGAAAATAACTAAATTTATAGAAGTCCAAGAAAATGGAGTGACATGCTGTAAATATTTAATTATTTTAATAATAAAAAGTTTACTTTAATATGCACTTGCACAACACAATGTTTGTGACTCTACATTCTACATAAAGAGTCTGGTCCTAATATTTCGAAAAATTGCGAAAACCTATGCATGTACAGTATAAATAGCTACTTTCATATTCGTATTTTAAGATTCTATGATCAATCTTACTGAAAAAAATAAAACATCGAACGATTACAAAATAGCTATTAATCTTATCTTTTTTTTTCGTATTTTCTTCTGTATCACTAAGTAAGTGTTTTGTTTTGTTCTAGGTAAGCTGTGACAAGAAATTCCAATGTAAAAATAATTTTAAGTGTAAAATAAGTTTATAGAAATGACTTTTCGTTGTGTTCCTACATTTCAAGCAGTCTCCAATGATAGTAACGCCACCTGGGTAAGTTTTTTGAAACTACTACTTTAGCTACTCCTCAATAGATGGCGCTGTACATGCTTTTTATATTAGCATGCTTTATGTTAATGTTTCAATAACAATAAATTATAGGCTTGATATCAAGCATTATAAAGCAAAATATTAAAATTGTTTAATAAACGATTAAAATAAATTTTAATTATACGTTAATTATTGTCACTGATATTTTTTTGATCGTAAAATTTTTAAGTGTACAGCGCCATCTATTGTGAAACTATAAAACTAAGTGCATAGGAAAAGCATGGTTCTGACATGTAAATACTGCTACTCGACAATAGATGGCACTGTAGTATCGTTGCCATAAAATGTTATTTTATTTTTGAAAAATATTGTTTTGAGAATATTGAAAACTTTTCGCAGAACTTTAAAAGTCACTATTGTATCGGTAATCATTATTTACTTTCGAATAAAAGCTATTTCATTTTAAAATAAAGGCTTATTAATTATTATTATGTGTCACTATTGTATCGGTAATCATTATTTACTTTCGAATAAAAGCTATTTCATTTTAAAATAAAGGCTTATTAATTATTATTATGTGGTGAACTTGTGATAGAGAAAGTATTTTTCAAACATCAACATCATCCATCAGTAACTGTCTAAGCACAATTGAATATGATTTAGCGACAGCTTCTTGTTTGTCGGGCTATTGGGCCTACGCACTGCAGTCGATGACACGGTAAGTGCGTGGCAGTCGCTTGACATGTCAGTAGGTTGAAGATAGAGTCACCAATCTTCACGTTTTAATAAAACTGTACGTTAATAATAGCAAAAAAAAAAACAAATAACACATTGCCAAAAAAACTGCTTTAATATAATTTCCGTAAAAGAACCTCATTAAACTAGAAGCATTTAGTTTAAAAAATATTTCATGAATAAGGTTTTTATTTTCTTGAGTCAATGGTTCTCAATGTTTGCCTTTTAGACCAACTTTTAAGATCTTATACTTAGTCCCCAGTCTTAAAGAAAAAGCACGAGCAAAAGCTTCTACACAAATCATTAAGTTTGGCATGACTGCCAAAAGAACGCTACGACGATACTACCGTATACTACGAAATTGGAGTAGGTTAGGGATGATGACTGGGTAATGAAATCGAAATTCTATTTAGTTTGTCAGACAGATAATTAGAAAATATTAGACTCATATTTTTATTTTTTTCCATAATCGAATAATCACTTTCCATAATCACTTTTGAGTAAAAATTCTACTCAAGCGTGACGTATCGCGCCATTTCAACTCGATGTAGCACTGTTATTATTTAATTATGAAAGAAAATAAAAAATATGAGTCTAATATTTTCTAATTATCTGTCTGACGGACATATAATTGAAATTTTGTCATCTAGCCTATTTATTTTTAGTTTCTATCCGTTTTATTTTATTTTTCTTTCCTAAAAAAAAATACTCTTGCAAACTTGTCAAACTTATGGTCACCCCCAAAGGCCACATACTGACCCCAAAGCTGCGCCCACGCATCAGCGAACTTACTGTTTGATTTATCATAAAGTGAAGTTTGTTCTAACTGGACAGTTAGTGGTTTACTTTAATTTGGATGAATCACAGACGCTGTGACTAAGTTATTGCTAGAATGTGTAAACTTTCGTTTAATATGATGATATCTCATCTATATAGTTATAGAAATACTAGCTTTCCGCCCGCGGCTTCGCCCGCGTGGAATTTTGTCTGTCACAGAAAAACTTTATCGCGCGCGTCCCTGTTTCAAAAACCGGGATAAAAACTATCCTATGTTCTTTCCCGGGACTCAAACTATCTCTATGCCAAATTTCATCAAAATCGGTTGCGAGGTTTAAGCGGGAAAGCGTAACAGACAGACAGACAGACAGACAGACAGACAGAGTTACTTTCGCATTTATAATATTAGTTGGGATTTTCATGCTGATCTGTAGCAAAGCAAGTGTTTTATTCGTAAAAGAAAATGCCTCAGCTCAAAAAATACAAAAAAAAAGTTTTGCTCCTTGATAAAGGCTTGTTTAAATAGGGTCTAGAACTCTTCAGCCAAGTACAATGTATTTTTTTCTCAATACAGGTCAATCTCTAGAGTCTAGAAGATTTAAATCATTTTTTATAGTATCTCAAAAGCTAACCAAAAATGCCGCACTATTTTTTACAAACGTGTTTCTTTCTAATCAATTATTTAAATGCAAAAGACTTTAAAGTCAGTCATGAAATCTCGCAGAAAATTTATTTTCAATAATTTTCCTAAATCGTACCAATCATGTAAATGCCTGTCTGTGGTTTAAATACAAATAAATCAAATTTCAGGCGCAAAGAACATCATTGATGCTCTATCCTCATTAAATTTCTCGGTCCTACCGAATTTGAGCTCTACGTACCTTGTTATAAAAACGTTTAAAATAATTTACTTTCACGTTGATAAGCGTAGCGGAAACTGAAGCGTTTTTATAAATTTTCATACCTGAAAAAGCTTAGCCTGAAATGCGGGAAAAAATTATTTTGTAGGCATGACAATGCTATGCAAGTGTACGATGATATTTTAAAGAAAAAAAATTTTTAAACCACCTCTACCGATGAAAGGAGAGGAAAACAGTTGAGCAGAGCTTTGATTGATATAACCTGTGCACTATGCCGATCATCCCCGCACGTCTTGTCTCATCACTTTGGCGGAAAACGGCAAATCCCATAAAATAATCTCCTAAGCGGAGAGCTTTTATCCGCTACCCGCTCTGCTCCGCTTAGCTCTCTCCGCTCCGCTCAGGCGCGTGTCCTCCGCGTAGCGGTGTATCGCGCACACGCCGCGATCAAACTGGATATGAGAGGAACAATGTTATAGATTCGCGGCGGCGCGAGTAGCGAGCTTTTTCTGGTGTATACGCGCAGCTTTCAGATGAATGAAAGCTCTAAACTTTAAGTACAGATAAACTTAATAATTAATATTTGAGCATTAGAAAAGTTAAGATTTTTAGAAAACAGTCAATGTGCTAATCTTATTCAACGTATTAATTAACAATAGAAAACTTTTTTTTCAGTCAAAGTAAAGGTACAAGTAAAGTATTGGAATAAAATTCAGTAAGATTGTTTTTAAATTTATTTAATTTTTAGTTATCTATTAAAATTTGTACGTGATCTTTCGTGTTTACTTTATGCATGCTTTTTATAGCCCCATAACAGTTAAGACTGCATAAATTAATTGTTTTAATAAATTAATTAATTGTTCTGAATTTACTATAGTATGCTGTGCGGACAGCATCAAGCTAAACACAGTGGTGTCTTATCTCGTTGTGATTTATGGTTGTGGGCTATTTTGCAACAAGAATGTATATTCTTGTTGAAAAATAGCCCGTATACAGGCTAGACTATACAGTCTAATAATATTATGCTGTCGACTGTACAGCAAAAGCTCCCAAAAGCTCTTACCGTTTTATCTGCGGTCGCCGTATACTCGTCTCTCCCCGTCTCTATCATGTCTCGGGGCCTGCGTCTGCGCACTCCATGTGACCGCCCCGAGCGACGCGCGCGAAGCTCACGTGGCGCGCGAACATTCCAAATTTAAATCGACTCTCCCAAAATTCGAACTCGGAACGTGCCTTTTGTACAGTGCAACTTTTTCAAAACGTGCAGTGTTACCGGCCAGTGTTACCTCTAAATAGATAAAAAATCGATAAAGTTATCCTCCAACACTGAAATAATACCCCGCAAAGATAATCACATATTGGACGTGATGAACAACGATTTCCTTTACCATCAGTAACGGGGCAAGTAAACAATAACATTATTTGTTGTTAGAGCGGGACGGGTGTACGCGCAAGAACGAGATGGATTTCAAATCATCGATCTAAAGAAAATAGAATTCTCATACGAAATGTAATGGCGGTACAATAATCGTGTAAAAGTTCACGATGGTTGCCCAACGCTGTAACAATAGGTAGAGGCGGACCAGTGAAGGTTGGTCTTGAACAAATCGATTTTTGGGTTGTTGTTACATCTGAAATCGGGGTTCAGGGTATAGTGGTGGGTGGTGCGGTCATCATACTTGGAGATAATCATCGATCGATGATTTACGCCGTGTTAAACCGACAATGCGATAACCCCGTGCCGCGTACAATGTGACCAATTAGGTTCCTTTGAGCCTTTCGCTAAGATGACCAAAATGAACGTGGACCTGCCCGGCATGATTGGGCAACAAAATTTAATCGTCGACGACATTTTTACGGACAATTTTAAGCGCAAGAAACTGCAAGATGAATACGGTGATGGAAATCTTAAGAAGCCCGACGCGTTTAATAATAACAATTTGAAGTTGATTAACAAAGAAATATCCCCTAAAAGGAAAACTTCAAAAAATATAGAAGATAATTACGTAAATACGGAATTAAATATAAGTATAGACAAGGATTCTAATAGAACTATAAGGCTGGAGCTTCGGCATCCAGGGAGTGATTCAGATTACAAAAATGGTCACCGGGATGACACGAATGATCATAGAGGCATAGAGAATGGGATTGAGGAGTATTCTTTGAAGGATGGTGTGGATGTTATGGAGAGGGATGAGAACAGTGAGGACATGAACAGGCATGATGACTACGCGAATGGAAACGACGAGGAGAACGACGTAAGTCTTAACTTACTTTTTCCAATGAGATATTTTATAGAGATTTGATCTTATTTTAGATATTGGTCTTTATGTTCGTTCAAAAGCGACATCCATGGGATTATTTATTCAATCTTTCATGACATATAAATTCGTAGGAACATAAGGCAAACTTAATTCCATAAGGCATTCTCTACCAGATTTATTTATTTATTTATTTATTTATCAATGCCAAAAATATTAACATTAGGCGAACTTATTAACAGATTACCATCGCTATTTCGTTTATTCATACCTATACAATGTCGCCCTGTAAAAAGTATATTTTTATCCACTACGAGGAAGCTCTTGGCCTGTATATCACCTCATTTTGGAAAAAATATAAAAATACTTTCAATTATATTAAAAATATTAACATCAAGCGAAATACCAGTCAAATATGTAATTTATTTAATAAAAAGACGTATTTAGAATTTAAAAAATGGTATAATCACACGTCACATCACACTACACATTTATTACATCCTCTTTATAATAGAGATTATACTTATTGCAGCAGTTATCTAAACCATCATGTTTAAAGTGTGGCGGAATTAAATTTAATTAGCAAAAGGCAATAAAGAGAAAGCGATAACAAATGACGGCCGAATTTAAACTAGATCTAATAATTTAACTTTTAGATCGCTGTGACAATTTCAAACAGGTATTAGTTAATTGTAACTTGTTCTTACATTTTGAAGCATATTTATTTAAGTTTTTACAGTTTATTGATAGTCAATTTAGTTAAATTAAGCAACGATTAATTTTACATAATTGACTTTATTAACTCAAATTCCAAAAAAGAAGGCTGATGTTACACATTATTGCTTGTTTACTTAGCTACTACATACTTACTTACATTTAATTACTTCTTGTAAGAATTTGCAGTTTCGAAGATAATTTCATTTTATGCTAGGTGACAGAGAAAAAAAGAAAATTATAGTTCAATTAAGTATACTTTACTAGAAAGTTGAAACTCAAAAAGGAAAAAATATGCTAAAGTAATAATTAAATTATTAAGCCTCATTTACACTACCTTAACTATAACTTTAACCGGTGTTTGTGTATGGAATTTGACAGACTTTAACGTTAAAGTTAAAGTAAGATGGTACAAGCCTAAGGGTTAAAGACTTCACGATTTTCAAATGATACCCTTGAAGTTGCAATATTCATAATTCTCTCGTTAACATATCGCGTTAAGAATATTCTTTATGCGTAATCAAATCTCGGGCACTAATAATTGTCGTTAAAGCCGCCATAAACTGACTCAAACACGCGTTATCAATACGATAGCGGCTGATAATAATCCCGCGTACGAAAGGCTTTTGGCACGCGGAACGAAATTTTCGAAAGAAATGTTTTATCTCTTTACACTTGATACAACTTGTTGTACCATTATATCAAATTCTTTGATTTCATTCATTTGAAATGTAAAAACATTGAGAACAATACTGTTTTCAAAATGGGTTTGTCAAATTGCAATGCATGTGTAACAAGAAAGACACCATTAATTTGATTTTCCGAAGGCAATTCTTAACACAGCCCCAAGATGATTAGGTAACACACTTATCTATAGAAATATATTGTAGGTACTTCTATAGATAAGTTCTTGTACTATAGATAAGTATAGGAAATAATACTTAACTATAGTGCAAGGGATAAGGGTTTTTGATTTGATCCTTCAGTAGAAGTAATACCATACCATGTAATATTAATTTATTCAAACAAAACCACAGATCAGATGCAAGGCATTGCAAGGGCCTTTTAATAATGTTCAACCACAAACTCACGAATATACCGATATACATACTTACTTTTACAGTCGGAAGCACATCAGGCTATACATTTTAGTTGCAAAATCACCCCTATTCCAAGCACATAAAATTCCTTGTTTACCTCAATATGCCGGTATACATAATTCGCATAAATGCAATCGTGCGTCGGCCCGCACAAAGGTGCCCTCAATTGGGTCAAAATCACTGCAAGAACAAATGAGGATCTTATGGAGTCACGAACTTTCTAGAAAACCGTTAATTTTATAATAAAATTTTTGGACAAAAAAGTTTTTTTGTAAAAAAAATTAAGAAAAAATCGTAACGCGTTGAAGTCTAATTAAGGAAATGTAAAAAAAATATTTTTTAATTTATTTTTCTTTAACAATTTGGTGTTTTTTTTAAACAGAAAATTCAAAGATTCTCTTAAAAGTAAGACTCTTGAAAATCATATTTTTGTTAAACAGCATAATAAAACACTTAATTTACTTAATTTCATAACATTTAATTTTATCACTAAATATCACACAAAAAGTGGAGTGCGCAAATCTGTAGTTACATAAATTGGACAATAATTTTAAATAAATCGGACTGCTCTGGCATACCATTGCAACACTAAACTTGAAAAATGTCACACAACCTGTCTCTTTTACGGTCACCGAATGGATTCGCTGACAGGTAATGACCCTTAAGTTTTAAGAAATAAGATGCACTAACTGTCAATAATATACGTTCCAAAAAAATTTTTTTTTTCATATGGCTGCGTGCGGCTTGACTGTGGCACATTTGGCCAGAGTCAAGAAATTAAAAAATCAGTTAGGTATCGAGTTATGAAATTAATTATTTTTAAATCATAACCATTATCCTCACTTAACTTGAGTTTCAGTAGACATGTGTCACTTTGAGACCTCACGTGGACTTCTTGAGATAATTTAGAGTGAAAATGCCTACACTCATGTACTTTTACGTATCCCTACTTCCCTTCTAATATTATAAATGCGATGCGAAAGTAACTTTGTCTGTTACACTATATTAACGCCTGTACTTATGCCTTTTGTTGCCAAATAAAATTATTTTCTTTCTTTCTTTAAACCACTGATCTGATTTTGATGGAAAGCATCAAGATAGTTTGAGTCCCGGAAAAGGACATAGTTTTTATCCCGGTTTTCAACAGGGACGCGCGCTATAAAGTTTCTCTATGACGGACAAAATTTCACGCGAACGAAGCGGCAGGCAAAAAAGCTAGTGGTTCATTAAAATCCACGAATAATAAAGACTGACGAACACGAAGATTCACTTTATCGCAAGAAGTCAATTTTTATGCTGCCTGTACTCGTAAAAAGTAACAAAATATGGCGGTAAAATTTGTAAGAACTTATCGGGTTGACCTTTTGTAAGCCGAAAGTGGGCACCTGCGCAAGAGTGCTTTCCGTTATCCTTTGGTCAGGTCACATGTAGTTTAGGGCAGCCATTTTTAAAAATCTGGGGACGATGGATAACCCAATAAGTATTTATATTGCTCTTTATATGTAGAGCAAAAAAAGCTAATAAAAAATTATTGTCTTTTTTCTGATTTTCACAAAATCGTGAATGCTTACAGATATTATTATTGTTCAGTAGATAAGTCAAAGGCAAGGCTTTTATTCATTACTTCGGCTAAGTAGTTTCCAGGGCGTTTACGTCCCAAATAACGCTTGCCCTACACCACTTTGGGACAACAAATAGGCTGATGCTGAGTTAGTATTTCAAAACTATCGCCTTATTAGACCTTCGTCTTCCTAACAACTTTCCCTTGTAAAGTAATATTTCGATTTCAGTAAAGTGTCTCTATCTGTAGCATTTTTTCAATTTTTATCGTGAATCTTATTTCCTTGAAACGTTAATTAAGTTTATTCAAACCTTTTTTCTTTGAATCCATCATTTCCCACAAGCTTTTATTGCTAGAAAGTTTTATAAACTTCTATTTTAGAGTGTGTCGCGGCCTAAAATGTTTGCTACCAGACGCTATCTATCACACCTTGTAAAAATACAATGGCGTGTCCCAACAACTGGCCATATATTACTGTATAAACATTGGAGTTACTACAAGCGAGAGTTTAGTTCGATATAAGAGTGAGAATAGTGTGCTCAGAAATACTATACTTATTATTGTAGAGTTAAAAATGCGTGTTTTTTGCAAAATAGCACCTAATACAACTAAATGAGATGTTATAGGTAAAGTTTTAGCTTGACCTGTAGGCCTAGCCTACAGCCTAGGGATAGGTGCCATTTTATCGATTTTACGCGATAAGTATATGTTGTCTAAAATCATCGATATGATTTTATCACGGCGCATCCAAACCCGGCTTATATTAGCTCGCGAGTCGCCTGCTCTCTTTTTGTGACATCTTCCTTAGTTGTAACTGGCGCTGTTTTGCATCAAAAATAATTAAAATGGAATGTTTACTTATAGTTTTCTTACTATACAAGTCATCACCTCAGTCAGCAAACATAAGGTTGACCCTTTTACCACCATTATTCCTACGAAATACTTTCAGTAAGTGCCTTAAAATTATCAACTTTTTCCACCACCTCAAAAATCTTACAAACCTTATCAAGTTCTTATCAAATTAATAATATCTTGACACGCAATATCATTTTATTATTTTGGTAAGTAATTTATTACTTCCGAGAAACGATGATAGAGACAAGTTGTGCAACAACGCGTGGGCAGCCAGTGTGGCTGGACAAGGTGTACAGTCAGCGTCAAAAACTGACACTCAAAGTAGCCAAAAAGTTCGCAACACGTCTTTATTATAATGAGAATAAGGTTGTGTTGTCAACTTTTTGGTCACTTTGGATGTCACGAACTATTTGACGCTGACTGTAGTTATCAGAATATACATTTCTTGTCGCAAAAACACTCTTATTACAATGCTATTGATGTGCTGTCGTCTGTACGTTCAATAGACACGTAGTCTACTTGAATATTATATTTGGGTGCTCGGCTTAAACTCGATACTATTCGATTATTCAAATAAGCTACTTCACTAATTTGGTTGTGATGCGCGTAGGTAGGTACTTTAAAAAAAATCAACTTATTTTTTCACGAAACAAAAGAAGATCAAAAAACGATCATGCCTAGTTTTGATTATAAATTAAAAATAATAGTCGGTTGGTAATAAATTCCTATTTTAAATTCACATGGCTGTACTCACTGGAAAATGGATAGACTGGCTGAAAAATCCACTTTTCCACTTTCTCCACAGAACCTCATAAAAACTCGACCAAAAATACTTTTTTAAATTAGTCTACCAACTATTGGAACCATGATTCTTATGGTAGTGACCACAAAAGTCCATAGCTTTCAGCAAATTATTTCCTAGATTTCTTTATCGAACTATAAATAATGTCCGTCTGACAAAACTCAATCCATTCTAGTGTCGCTTTGTCGGCCGTGTCACTCTTGACATATTTAGTGGGGGTCAGCCACCTCCGGCAAAGATACATAAACAATAAATCAATTTGAATCGAGCAAAAAAGACCGTTAATTGACTTGGATTGTTCGCAGTTTCCGAGTTAATGAAGCATCAAACTGCTAGTTGGAGAGATTCCATTGTTTGCACTGTGCAATCATGGTAGATAGAAACTTTTTATTTAAATAAAACAAATCGAACTCGGTGGTTCACGTGGTTTCTTCTTTACTATATTTCTTGGTGTTATCGGACGAATGTTGTAGTCAAGGAGCATTTTACTACAACATTATTCGTCAAACTACAATTATAATACTTAGAATAGAGATGTACAACATTGTTGCATATTTGTAAACAACTATGCTATATTCCTGCCATATTGACGCTTACAAATGAATAGCATAAATAGTACTTTTATAGATCCCATTATCCTATTTTATTTTATTAAAAGCCTCCATCTTTTAAATAAGTTCTAAAACAATCTAATGACAAAAATCAATACAGAGGTAAATTCCCGCGCAAACCGATCTGTCAATTGAACGCCATAGATAAAAAATGGATGCTCATAAGTTTTCAATTGATGCTATCAGCTCTACAGGCAGTTTTCGGTGCCCTTAGATCTGATATTTGGTGGCCATTGTGTTGGTGGTGTCACACAGTTTATCTTTTAATTGGCAATGCGGTATCACCATGTTGTAATTATAGATTCAGGGTCAATGCAGTGAATGCGAACTTAGGAAAAGCTTAGCTGTGTATTTTTTATACAAACCTAGGAGATGAAGTTTCAGAGATTATGTACTTTTTATTTTAAAGAGACCTTTCTTAAACTTAACTATTTATTTGTTTTATTTGATCCCAAAGATATTATCACTAATGGCGTCTTGTAAGTGTTGTCTCTACTACCTCTAATTTTATTTAACTATGTACTTAAAAAGTTATTGCTACCCGAATTTCAATGGACTTTATGAAGGTCTATTAGCGTATTATTTAGTCGCAATAGTACTCGTAGGTAAGTCTTTTAAAAATTTTTGAGTATAAGTAGGTAATTGGTGTGCAAATATTTTATCAACATAAAATTATCTTTAAGGAAAAACTTCTCCTAAAATAAAATGCACAGTCCGAAGTGCAAGTGGTCGCACTCCTACAAATTTCGACAGCCGTTACGTACGCACATACACATACTTGTTTATACTTATAGAAAGTTGCTCCCAAATCAGACGACTTGTCAACATTACCCAATGGGGTCTTTACCGCCCACAAAGTTACATTTCGACCAAACTGACTTTTATACTTTCAACAATAAGGACTAAAAACAAATATTTAATTGCAAAATAAGTTTGTTAATGCGTGCGGTTTTTCGATATCTATTCGAATATATTGACATTGCGATATGAACATTAGATTTTACGTAACGAAGAAAGTGCTCATTGGAAATGTAATTAATAATTGTCTAGTACTAGATTTATATGTCCTTTTAAATATATCGAAATTATATCACGTGTTCGATAATTTTATGTGCCAGTTTTACCATATTCGTTTCATTATATTAAACTTGAAAAGACCTCAATAATTTAGTATTGAAAGAAAAACTCGAAAATGGATATTTACTTGCTAATCAAAGATAGAGGGTTATGTTAATTTTATTTATTTAGGACAGTGGGTATAGAAAAATCAGTGCCATTGCTCGATCTTATTTCCTTGCAAGATTACCTACTAAGATCTATTGGTTCAAACCACACGATACCTACACATACAGGTATCTGATCTAACACCAATACAATGACGCAGTCTCGTAGCAGACAGGTCATCATCAGAGCCATTTTTACTATCAACAAAAATGCGCGTATTACAGTAACTTGCGTATGAAAATATTGTCTGTCACCCCTACTTTTCATTTCCTATTTTCAAACCGGCAGATAGTGGCTGAGTTTGTTGCGGCGCAAATATTTGTTCTTAAATAGATAAATAGGCTCTTTAACCCAGATACTCCTGAAACTTTTTATCCTTGTCAATTTTTGTAAATTTTTAGTATGTTTCTAAATAGAGGTCAAGTATCCACAGAAAAATTTTAGAAAAATTCTTGGTCAACTGGAAAAGCCGGAAAATGGGTGGTGTTTTAACACCTGGTCGGAGAATGGACTACTACTACGTGAAAAAATTATACTATGATTTTGTTAGGTTTAAGAGTTAAAAACGAGTTGTAAGTTATACACATTTATTTAAAAAATACCAAAATCTTATTCAGAGGAGGTAGGAGGATGGTGGAGACATAAATCATAACCCAGGATACTTTAGTACGTGGCGCATTTTTTACACCAAATTGATTTTTTCTTGCAAATTTTACATGTCAGTTGCATGTAGTACTCGTAAGTACAGTAGTACGAGTATGTACTCGTCTACGGGTCTACCGGGTCTACGGAGCTTACATCCCTATGTACATACATAGGGATGTAAGCTCCGTAGACCCTGGTTGTGGCGCCATTCTTCATAAATATTGTTTGGCACAAACTTTAACAGAAGGTACTTGCACTATATTGCATTGTTGTAATAATTGTGATTGCGGTAGGTACTTTCATGGCAGAAGAACTAGCTGCATTGGAGGCATCATTAGATTCATTTCGTCTTACTTTAAAAAATTCAGAAAGCGGGATGTTATCCTCTTTGTCTGAAGAAGACTTGTCGTACTGTACTTCTGCCTCGGCTCTAAGTTGAGAACCTGGTAATTCACGAAAAATAGCAATAGAAAACTTACACGCTATAAGTAACTATAGTTAGATAAACGGAAGCAGGCTAACCTGGAAGATTTTGTAAGGTAACGTGGTCTTCTTCACCAGAATCTTCATCTGTTGCTTCTGCATTAGCATTTTCTGGTGGTAAAATTGCTATGTAATTCGGTATCTGATCATTGTCGTCAATGTTTTCTAATATTTCCACTATTTCGTGAAGTCTCAATGGTCTTTTATATCGTGGCCTAAACTTTTAATAAATATACAAGTTAGACGTCGATTATGCGACCAGGTGTTAAAACACCGATCGTAATTTTGTCATAAAAAGTCTCAAAAATGTAAAGCTTTTCAAAAATATAACTTTATAGTTTTGTAGCTAACAGTAGTACCTAAAATAATAACTAGTATAATCTGAGGTATTACTAGCAATTTTATGAAATATCTTAGCTTTTATATGACGTTTTTGCACAAAACTAAATAACAGAATTCAAAATAGTAAAATACTAACAAAATAAAGCAAATATGCGATATCGAACATACTCAATTACAGCTTGATTCGTAATGAAGAGAAAATACAAGGAATAGTAAATAAATTCTCGATATTTTTATAATTTATCTGAAGATATTCCCAACTACTTTTTAGCGGTGTTATAACACCTGGTAGGAGTAAGTGGGTTAAGAGCAAAATTTGGCGATTTGTACGTACTAATTCATGTACTCGTAGTCTACAAAAATAAAAGCATTTTTATGATGATTCCTTATCTGGAACTTTGACGATCTCCAGGTTGATAAAAGCTACCCAGTCCCGCATTCCTCATCCTCAATGGAATGAGCATGACCCAGTTGGTCGAAGGGCCATGCCGAATCAGCTGTTCGCTCTGTGAGGTCGGATCTCGGCTGGCTCCGGAATCCAGTTCCGAACTTCTGAGAACGAACGGGACGGCGGCTTTTTTTTGAAGTTTTGCAATTAGCTTTTTTGTTGCAATGCTCGGAGTTTCCTTGGTAAATTTATTTTGGGCGAAGCAGTCAAAGAAAGAGCGAATTTAACCCATAAACGTTTTATGCAAATAGCAATTTGATTAATGAAATACATACAGACGGTCCAAAAAGTAACTCTACATTCGCGATTTCCCGTTCGGCCTGTCCGATAAGCCCTTTAAAACAGAATTTGATGAATAATTTATTTTTTAAAAAATCTGTACAAACCACCACAGTGTTAACTATCCATTTCCGTTTTTGCTTTCATCAAATGGTGATTCTTTGCGATAGAACGAGACGACTTTGCGATAGAACGAGACGACTTATATATGTAAGAACTTTTATATACCAACATTGGAGCAATAAAGAATTTGAATTTGACTTGACCGGCAATGGGCAGTTAACACTGTTGCCGATAGTACTATACATACCACGAGCAATATTTCAGGAGACCGTACCTACCCGTCTATACATTTTCAGTACAAATTCTATCATTTGTTTAAAGAACTAAAAACCCAATTAACTAACTAAAAACGGAATGCTAAATCTGATTTAAGTTCGGAACGTCATTAGACAAACAGAACGCGTTTCCGGGCCAGAGGCTGGCAACACCGGCACCCCGCCATCAGCCCGGGGCGATACGGGCAATACTCGCGCGTTCTTTATTCAAAAATCTGATTCTACAATGGCACTTTATTTTATTTTTTTCTATTCACATGGCATTTTCATTGTACTCGAGTGAATTGGCCAGTTATATGTTTCGGAATATTCAATCGTAATTCGATTCGAATAAATGAATATTCGTCAATCGTTGCCGTCGTATTAAGTATTTCACGCTGTAAGAAGGATTTTAACACATGTTAATGGTAAAATTAATATTAATTAGGTTCTCGAGGTATTTTAAACTGACGGACCGCTGTCTGGCGTGGAAGCTTTTATGAATACATTAATTTCAGGCACTCGAAAGCTAGTCTGATGGCCGTTTTCACCATCAATCCCTATTTTAAGTGACCCCTACGAAAACAAAATTCCTGTCATGTGTTACCGTAGGGGTCGCTTAAAAATTAGGGATTGATGGTGAAAACGGGCATGATCCTTTTTTTATTTAGTAGAATCTTTACCCTTTATCCGCTAATCTAAGATGATTTATTTAATTCTTCAATCCTGTTTAACCTACTCAAAAAAAACAGCTCTATTTTCATTTAGTATTACTTGCAATGAAATTAAAAGTAATTCTATGCATTGACACATTATTTATTTATTCCAGTTCATGACGTTACAATATTTTATTGACTAAAAGCCTCGGGCTATGGAGACCAACTGGGGTGCCCAAATTGCGGAAACGAGAGCCATTCCGCCATCTTGTGAAGGGTGTTGCCATATGACAAAATTGTTTTTCTCTTAAACTAGGTACCTTTTAGAGCTTAAAAAGCTATTAAGTTTAAAAAAGCTTTTAATTAACAGCATTTCAATTGTGTAGAGTCTATTTAGTTAAAACTAATAATATTCAACTTCTGAACTCTAACTTTATGCTAAAAGTGTTTTTGCTGCGCATATTATAGAGCTGTGTGCAAAGTAAATATTTTTTTTACATTCTGGGAATATGGTTGTTTGTTTGCGTACCTAATTATTATAAAAAAAACTCTCCTAGCTACCCACTGCGTCATTATGCCTACAATCAATGTAACTCAACAAAAACTTAAAAATTCATTTTCCACAGTAAACCCAACGAGGTGTGACTTACAATGTAATTTGAACTCTATGTCTACGGAATAATTGTAATTGGCGTTTCAGTGAAGCTCAATGAAGAGTGCGGAAAAAAGGTTTTTTCTAAATCGGTCTATATTGAGCGGGGATAGAGTTGAGAATGATGTTTTGTGTACATTTGTACAATCGCCAATCGGATCCGTTGGCAAGACCTACTAATTAGAAACGCCCGAGGGTGGGGCGGCGGTCGGTACTAGCAAAAACTCGAACTAAACTCGCTTTAAATTCTAACAAGCGATTTGCATTCGAGTTTAGGTGCGAAAACTGTTGCTATTTCTTAAATTCATGGCAGTAAATAACATTTCGCACACTTAGATAAAGTGACCATTCAAAATAGGTATTTTTACAGGAACAGCTAGAATTTCACGTAGTTTTGAAGCAGGACTCGATTTTGGATTTTTTTGACTTGTGCAGTGTGTTCCGTTGCTATTTGAATTTGTGACTTTGTACAGATTTTTCTATTGTTTACCCGACTGTTCCAGAAAGAGGGTTATGTTTTTCGAGAGTATGTACATTTTCATTCTTGTCTTCTAGTAGGTACCTACCTACTAATGACAGTCTTGACACTTTTTTAAAAAACACTGTTTTAAATTGTATAAATTAGTTGGCTTCCCCCAAGACCTATTATAAGCAAGACAGTTTGACGCCTGCACTTTCACATTAATGAAATTGAATAGAATGTGGTTCTTTTCAGTTCCTTTAAAAACCGCCGACACGTGTATACCGAAACAATTGAAGTCCATCATTAGTCACACTTTTAATCGCAAGAAAGTCGCAAACGCTCGTAGTAATCGCGCTACTCGATTGAAATTCAATTAACCTTTCGCACCAATAGTGGAGCCGACAAAAGAGGGTCACAACACCACACATGGAAAAGGTCAAGGGTGAGTTGGACATGTGAGCTTGGGGTTCAGTATATTTACAACTTTCACCCACTTTTAATATCATTCTATCATTTCTATCCTCATAGATTATTGACATCAAATAGTTAAACCAACTAGCTTCATAACTTTATTTATGAAACCTAAATGTTATAAAATAGAGGACGGCCTTTTCCTTCTTTAAATTAGCGATTTAGCAATAATTCTAAATATACTTACTCGTATTCTTGCTAAAATCGACTACTTATTTTTAATCCTTCAACTTTTTGGACTACAAGAAAAGTTACGTTAACTCATTTATTTAACACATAACTCATTTATTTGATATATCTGTCTGTAAAACAGAAAAATACTTTTCGCAATACTGGCTAAGGACCCCTAAAAGTCTTGTAAAGGCCCGAGCACATGGTCGCCGAGGGCGGATCGCCGCCCTCCGGCAGTCTGCACTCGGCTCGCGGCGCGCGCGATCGTACGCGAGCGATTATTGCCGATTAACGACATCGTAACGACTCGCAATCGGCCGCGTATCGACTTAAAACTATTCAAATTCGGAGCGGGCGATGTTTTTTTCGCAAAGTTTCGGCGATCGCCTTTTGTCTTAACTGCCGGTTTATGTTTGTTTTGGCATTCATTACGACATAAAACAAAAGTTGTTTAACGATTATTAAGTTTTGATTGCTTTTCAAAAACTTTTAATTACGCAATTAAGTAATTATAAAATCAAATCAATCATGATAAAATAAGTAAATTAGATTTCGCTAAACTAAAACTTTTTCTGTAATAAACGGTTAATTAGATAAAAATGCGCGAAAATAAAATGTCCGTCGTTTCATGTAATTTATTTTCAGTCTTAAACCTTACTATGTTGTTTATTCTGTAACGTAATTGATACGCAAAAAGCTCGCATTCCGTACATTCACTAATTTCTACGTCCGAACGCCATAAAAATAGCTACAGCAATTGACATGTTTACAACAACTTGTTCTTAATTATTTTCCTATATAACGGTCCACTGTGTAATCGTTCTAATCAAGATATCACAATCGCAATAAAACCATATTTATGTTTTTCTATACGAAAAAAATACCGCGTCTTCTTATTACTGCAACCGTTAGTCATTTGAATACCATCTAAGTTTCAATAATCTTAAGAAGTAACCGTTTTAATTCACCGTCAAAAATTGATTTTGTACGCTTTATTTGCAAGCGCTATTAATAGTGAAGTACGCTTCGTTAATGAATTATATCGATAAATCAAAAATGTTAATAGCAATCAATTGAATTCTACCGTTTTGTCTCAAATTATTTAATTATGTGCAATCAATGATATTGCAGCAATATACTTCTCTTCTTCATCAATTATGAAGCATAAATCAATGTTAATAAAAAATAATTAATAGGTAATCGTGCTATATGTAGTCTTCTTTTCAAACCTACTTCAAAGTAATAAACGCATTAAAATTAACACAAATCATCTTAATATAAGACCCATAACTAACTTTTATGTTTTAATGTTAGCCAAATCACTTTCAATGCAACGTAAATAACGTGTAAAAATTTTAGTATCTCTAATTAGACGTCTTTGATTTATTTTATAGCGCTCATTCTGAATGACTTCGTCAAAATGGTATAAAAAATAATGAGGTATATCTCATTCTTAAATAAACATTCGAACGGTGAAGGCTTGTTTTGGTAGACGCGTACAAATCAGTCCGGGCGGTTCCGGTGCCCAAGACAGCACTTATTGAAGCATCAATTTAAAAAGCAATCTCCAGCGATTGTGGCCGAATAGCCCGCCTTTTAAGGGACCGTTAATTATCGACATATTCGAATTCCGAACGCAATCTACATATTGTTTTTGTAACGTTCGCTTTCACCTCACTACGTACGATTTATGTGGACTGCCATCGATTAGTCCTATTAAGTTTGAATTGAATGCAGCGATTGCATATTTTTGATTTTTTTTTGCCATACGATTTATCGATAAACTTTTAATTCTATGCATCCTTGGTTTTTAAATATCTTTGCGCCGCGGAATTGTTACTTCTGTATGCCTAATTTTAGGGAGTTCCAGAAAATAATAACAATATTATGTAAATAGGAAGTAGGTAAATAGGTTTCATAAAGGATTAATTAAGCCGATAACAAACTGAAATATGAATAATATGACGTGATTACAATCCTATAACTGATACAGACAATCACCAATCTAAGCACTAAACAAAAGCATATTAAGTTAAAACTATTCAAATAAATAACAATAATAATCTCGTTAAAGTTTTTATTAAAAATTAAAACTCTAGTAAAGCTTTATAGAGTGCCTTATTAATATCCGACCATTTTCCTCAAGTGCAGTGATGAAACAAAACATGTGAATGAGAAGTCAAGTTAGTGCTGTTCTCCAAAGTTGGTGTTTTTTTTCCGTGAAGTGTGATCGCAGACACGGCACTGGCGTACGTGGATTTGTCCAGTGTGATCGAGGTGCAGGTAAAAACTAAAAATATACATTATTATTTGTATGTTATACCGTATATTATAAATTAAGTAAGTATAATGTAGTAGACAGCAAATAAGACACAATATTCGGTTCATTATCGTAGCAAAATCTCACTTTATAAAGCCTCTTCTAAGCACTCTTATAAAAAAATATATCTATGTAGTATGTATTTTATGTATATTTTATGTTGTCTAGTAAGTAGGTACCCATAATACAAGCTCTTGGCAGAGCTTCCACCAGAATACCAATCTTGGAATTGGGACTAAAAAGCGTAGTTTAAAATGACCAATGTAGTTCGTATTAATACAGCAGTATCTGTTGACAGTTCTTCTGCAATGAATACAACTCAAAATGTTTAGCTTTAAATAATAAAATAGCTAAAAATGTGCAATGAGTCAATAAACTACACATCACTATACGAACATTAAAAGTTAAATTAAAAGGAGATAAAAATATTTTATTCGGGTTTACATTAGCAGTAATTACAGGGATTTTAACAGGACATTTAAAAAGCTTTGAGCAAAAAATTCTCTCCGGCGGGGAATCGAACCCCGGTCTCCCGCGTGACAGGCGGGGATACTGACCACTATACTACCGAAGACTTGCGCATTGAGGTTGAAATTGTAAATCAAAATTTTGAACATTTTAACCAAAGAATTTAAATTAATCTAAGAGTTGATTTTTCGTTGGCCGATAGTTTAGTCGGGCAGTTGATCAGTATGGGCATGTATGGGAGTGCGTACACTACGCCGATTCGATTTGACCGATTCTTCATACAAATTAAAATCGGGCACAACAACTATCGGCCAACTAAAAATCAACGGTGTGCGCCTACTCTAAAAGTTTGTAAAACTAATATGTAATTCAAAAGATTGCAACACCTAAAGTTAACTCTCGTTGATTTAAAATTAAGATTACTAATAAGTTGCTTTATTTTGTCGTACCTTACTTAACAAAAAAATCCAAAAATATTAAAAACTCCTTTAATTTTCTATTTCAGATTTCTTCCAATTAATTTGTACTAAACAATGATTTGCCAATTTTTATTTCATAACAGCATTTCAAAACAAAACAAAATAAAAATTAAAAAGTTCTCTCCGGCGGGGAATCGAACCCCGGTCTCCCGCGTGACAGGCGGGGATACTGACCACTATACTACCGAAGACTTATCCGAGCAGACGAAATTATCAGATAGTTAGTACTGAGCTGCGCTACGACGCCGTAGCAGAGCGATGACGTAATCACAGTAGTGCACAGTGTCGCGCGGTCGCCTCGTTGTTAACTATTCGTAGTCATTTGACTCGATATTTTTGAGATAAAATTGTTAGATTTTCAGCAATTTTTCTTTTTGTAGTTACAATAGTTATCTATGTATTTGTATAGTCAGAAACTAATTTGTCTCTTCAGTTTATAACTTTCAAACTTTAATATAAATAAAAATGAAACGCTATAATTTTGGCCAGTATAATTTATTTGTTTTTTAATTAAGTAGCGTTTGATTCAATTTTATTACATGAAACTCAATGAACCTGTCCAAGTTGTCTGGTACTTGGTTTTATAACTTAATTGGACGAATCTATTAGGTACTAGCGGCCGCCCGCGACTTCGTACGCGTGGATCCCGTTTTACCCCCTTCATCTGTCTTACGCGGTTTAGATTTATCATACAATTTTTTTTCCCGCTAACTCCCGTTCCCGTGGAAATTTTACAATATCCTGTTGTAACTAAGCTTTAAGTTTACTAAGGTACTACATGCCAAATTTCAAGCGTCTATATTACGCGGTTTAGATTTTTTCATACAAATGTTTTTTCGCGCTAACTCCCGTTCCCGTGGGAATTTTGCTATATCCTGTTGTAACTAAGCTTTAAGTTTACTAAGGTACCTGCATGCCAAATTTCAAGCGTCTATCTTACGTGGTTTAGATTTTTTTATACATATGTTTTTTCCCGCTAACTCCCTTTGCCGTGGGAATTTTGCAATATCCTGTTGTAACTAAGCTTTTAGTTTACTAAGGTACCTGCATGCCAAATTTCAAGCGTCTAACTTAAGCGGTTTAGATTTTTCATACAAAAGGATTTTCCCGCTAATTCCCATTCCCGTTGGAATTCTTAAGTATCCTATAACCTGCCCAGGAGTATGAAGAATAATTGTACCAAGTTTCGTTAAAATCCGTCGAGTAGTTTTTGTTTCTATAAGGAACATACAGACAGACAGACAGACAGACAGACAGACAGACAGACAGACAAAAATTTTACTGATTGCATTTTTGGCATCAGTATCGATCACTAATCACCCCCTGATAGTTATTTTGAAAATATATTTCATGTACAGAATTGACCTTCCTACAGATTTATTATAAGTATAGATTTACAAAGTAATTAAAACGCGATCAACCAATTAGTTTGAAAACCCAATTCCAGGTGCCATAAAGGCGGCAAAGTGTGAAACGGATCTGAGAAGATAAGATTCAGTGATATTTTTCTCAGCTATTACGAGGATTTGGCGAAAAAATACCGTGAGTAAAATACTCACTCAAAAGAATTTACTTACACATAACAATTAATGGCAATTAATTTTTGAATTTTAAATTGCTTTTCCGGACCAACTGACATACATCAATATGTTAGAAACCTGAAAATACTTTTCTCATACATACATAGATAGGTAAAGTACCTACTATATTCAATACTGGAGAATGTGGTGAATATACCTACTTACATAAAAGTCAGACTCTAAAAAAGTTCAATTTTTTGTTCTTACTACATCATAATTATAATACTGTATATGTATACTTAATTAAGTAACTTCGCCTCTTTTACATACCTTTATCACTGACTCTACTAAAGTTTTACGGAATTCTAAAAAGACAATTTTTATGGCCACTGTAAAATGTCATCCAGTAGGTAGGTACGGTAATTATATTGATAATTAACTTTAGTGAAGCAAAATCCACTTATTATTCACTATAACTGCTACTGTATAAAATTGTTTTCCTCATTTTTTAGTGTTTTAGTTTTGCAGTAATACCACATAGTTCAGCATTCGGTGCTTTTTTTAGATAAACTGGACAGCTTATTATCTCTACATGTAATATAGATTTTTTACAAAAATGGATAGTCTTATTTCCTATTCTGTAGCAGTCTTGGGGTTCAAAGATCAACCTTAAACCTTTATTTTTTCTAATTTCGTCAATCTCGTTTTTATCCTATCCTACTTATTATAAATGCGAAAGTTTGTATGGATGTCTGGATGTTAACATGTTTGTTACTCTTTCACGCAAAAACTACTGAACGGAATTTGATGAAACTTTACAATATTATTGTTTATAACCTAAAATAACATATAGGCTATAATTTATGACGGTCTGTGACAAACTAAATTTCACGCGGGTGAAGCCGCGGGCAATTTCAGTTCAATCTGAAATATTTATAACAGGTTAGCAAACAAACACTCAATCTAATCTTACTTTTTGCTTCTTGTGTGTCAATGTGTATTGCAAATAAACCATTTATCTATCTATCTATCTAATACCAAATTTTAACAGCCTATAAATTACACACACTGTATATTATACATTTGTAACACGTTACTCGCATGATGTATTCATACCAATCGGATGTTAATGAGACACACATATCGATCAATTTATATCTTTTGTGATAGAGATATCGACTGATTGATGCGTCAGTGGCGTATCAGTAAATCGTAATCGATCGCAAACGAGGTATCGATTTGATTTCGATTTATCTATTGTGATCTATGTCAAATATAGGTTGGTAGAAAATTCTTTTGAAACTTCTTAGATGATTAAAGAAGTCTGTATTTTTAAAAACGTCTATTTTAACCTGTGAAATCGTCGATTCATCGAACTAACTTAGTAGGTGTAAAAGTTTGGTGGAATATAATATCGTAACTAACGAAACTTCTAACAAATCTATACTAATATTATAAATACGAAATTAACTCTGTCTGTCTGTCTGTCTGTCTCTCTTACTTTCATGCCTAAACCACTGAACTGATTTTGATGAAATTTGGCATAGAGATAGTTTGAGTCCCAAGCTAGTTAGTTATATCTTCTATCTGGAAATCGAACCCAAGATCAACAGAAATAAATTCCAGTCACGTTTTTCATGAGATTTGATAAGAATTCATCTCTCTTCTCATTCATGTTGAAACTATTCGACTTGTATGTAACAGCGTCGTCGGCATATCAAGCTAAACGTTTTATCATTTTATTAAAGGTGCCATTTTGCAACAAACACATTAATCAGATGTGATGCTGGTCTATTAGCGACTTTACCGTAAAGGTTGTAAATAACTTTCCGATCACATGTAACGTTGGCCAACAATTGAGAAACCGCATGGTCGCAACGGGTTTGCTCGCCGCATCCGGCCGCATACATTAAAAAATAACCTAAACTAGATCGTGTCCAATGTCTCAGTCGGCAGCACATCACTAATTTCTAATTTGTAGACAAAATCAGCCCTATTACCAATACATAGATGCCACAGTTTTTTAGCGATGTGTTGTCATCTGTACATAGATTTTGAAATCGTTTGAATTTGGAACAGGGGCCGTTCAAGTATTACGTAAGCAGATTTCTTACCATTTTTTACCCCCCCGCCCCCCTTGTCATCAAAAGTAAGCAAAGCACTTACCCCCTCCCCCTATGCTTACGTAAACATTTTTAGTTATAAATGTTATTTATATTGTCATTTTTAAAATAGGAAAATTCATGAAAATATTAGGTTTAACTGATACACATAGAGTAAGAGACAAAAAAATATAATCAGAAATAAAGAACATAACAAACATAATTGCATCAATTTATGCATCAACCATAGCATCAACATCAACATAAACACAAATGATAACTTTCAATGCTTACAATACGTTTAGTATCCATAGGCCAGTAGAATTAAACACAAAAATTGATTAAATCGGAAATAATTCCTACAAAAGATTTTTTTGCTTTAATGGCTTCATTGGTTGCCCATTAAGACTCTCCTAAGTTTTCGACTTCGACGGAGTTGTGCTTAAGTGGTGGGGGCCCCCGAAAGGGGCGTTTTTTCGGTTTTCCGGTTATACCGCGTAAAGGACTTACCCTATCGAAAAGTGGTCTTCATGACGGTTGAAGGGCACTTAATCCTGCATTGAATAAGACCAAATTCAGAGAACGGTTTGTTCAAAACATATGAATTTGGTCTTATTTAATGCAGAATTAAATGCCCTTCAACCATCAGGAAGACCACTTTTCGATAGGGTAAGTCCTTTACGCGGTATAACAGGAAAACCGAAAAAGCGCCCCTTTCGGGGGCCCCCACCACTTAAGCACAACTCCGTCGAAGTCGAAAACTTAGGAGAGTCTTAATGGGCAACCAATGAAGCCATTAAAGCAATAAAATCTTTTGTAGGAATTATTTCCGATTTAAAAGCTAATTCTACTGGACTACCAAACAAAACAGGCGCGCGGGAGGCCGGCCTCGCGTATATGCGGACTACGACTCTCAAATTTCAATGGGCAGTGTCGGCACGAGAGTTAATTACACTGCACAACAGCATTTATTTGCATGGAATGTTTTTTATGGATCTAGCTGCATTTTCTACCCTGTTTCCAAATCTGTACTCGGATTTTCGCTAGCAGCTCTACTTTTTGAGATGTGAAGAGTAGCTATTTTTATCAAAAAAACATGGTTTTCTGTCATATAACAATTTATTTAACTATCTAATTAGAACAAAACTTTCATTTATGTGACTTTCTTGAATGAGTTCGAGTGTTACTACTATTCTGGATAATACAACAGTATTCAGCCATCATACTTTCTCTCCAATAGCCCTGGTACCGCTCTTCTATGGCGCAAATATCCTGATGAAAGGGTTCTTACTGCTCCTCGCTTAAATCTCCAAGATTTTCAGGAATTCGATCAAGGTGGCTATGAAGGAAATATATCTTAATGCTCATGTTGTATTCAAGTTGCTGAAAGTATAGTACTAACTGATTGACGTGGTCAGGAAAATTGACAGACTACTTATTTCCCAAAAAGTTTTTTACGAACCAAACAAAGTCATTCCAGGCATTTTTTTTTTCAGTGTTTGTCATACTTTCAGTAAAATTTACATCGTTTATTAATTTTCTAAGTTGTGGTCCATCGAAAATTTCACATTTTAACTTCTCAACACTCAATTTTCGTAACGATCCATTCGTTGAACATTTTCGTGCGGACGTACTGTAGTACAGTACCTGAGATGTACTTGGTTGGGGTTTTAGTGTATTAGTTGAACGCAGGACAGGTCTAGTAACTGACAGCACATTAGAATAAACCCACTTAGAATGATTTTAGCGGTTAATTCCTATTATGTTTAAAACGCAGAAATAACAGTCGTCGTGGTGGTTTGACGGTTCCCGCCAAATCATAGGACTAATAAGGTTCAAGGGATCCCTCTTGTTATTTTTCCATAATTGTAAAGACTCCACACACGTTTTACACACTATATTCGATATCCAGGGCTTGTTATTTGTTTCCAACAGCCGTTGAAAGTACTCCAAATAGGCATTTTTCACGAAGTTTCACACATTTAAACGGGATTTTTTGAATGTATATCTGCCACAAATGTGACAAATCTATTTCGATTGTTTACATAGGTCCTTCTAGACGAAGTCAAGAAAAAAGAAACAGAAACTAGTAAGACGTTGACGATTGCGATATCAGCAGTCAAATGGAGAGTACATTTTAAGAGGGTACCTGTATCTCATAAACTAGAGCTGCTAGAAAAAATCTGAGGGTAGATTTAAAATCAGCGAGCCTAAATTAGTAAACAACAAGTGAAAAATCTCATGCAACAAAAAAAAAGTTCGATTTTGTTGTGCAGTGTTATTAGACAAGTGAATAGCGCACGGTAATTTCCCTAATGTGCGGTAATTCCCCTAATCAGTTCTCAAAGCGAGTGCCTACGCATATGTATTATTTGCGGGAATCCCCGAAAAAACGTAAATAACTAACGATGACGTAATCATCATCTAGACCCCCCTACCCCCATGTCATCCAAAATAAGCAAAACAGAGACCCCCCCACCCCCCCTTCGTGCTTACGTAATACTTAAACGGCCCCACATGGGCAAAAACGGTTTTACATTGAGGATAATGAACCATGAAAATCTATTCAGAAATTATTATGAAGATCGTAACAATATGATTATTTTTACTATAATAATATATTACATTACTGCTGTCTTGCATAAATCTGCCTGGGTCAGAAATGGATAGAACATTAACTTTAACCTGTTCGTATTTTTTTATCTCTCTGCAATTTAAAAAGTAAATTAATTTTATTATTTCTGCGATTCGGCACTTTTGACAAAAAAAAATATAATCAATCCAAAGCCATCAAATAGATAGTGATATGCCATAGTAATTATTTAAAAATCTTAATTATTTAACGGTCAATTCGAATCAAATCATCATAATATCCATCTCTAAAACAATACACATATTAATACCCTTCTCGCGTGCGCCACGTGCGCAGTGTCCGAATATCATTATACGTGATCTATTAAGCAGGGGTTCCCAATCTTTTTCATCCCGCGGCGCACTTACAAAAGTATTTTTTCACGGCGCCCTACTCTTTGAAAAAGATCCAATCGAAAGACGGGCGGGTAAAGACGTGGGAGCAGTAGAGATCAATGGTTTTCAAGCGCCAACGCGACGTATAGGATTCACTCACGGCTAGAGATGTAAAATGACTGAATCTGACCCTTTGTGACCATAAATGGTGGTCAGTCAAATTCAGCCGCTTTAGTCATTTTCAACACAAGGTACTCAACTCACGGCGCACCTCCTTACTTTCTACGGCGCACTTGGGTGCTGCGGCCACACTTTGGGAACCCCTGATCTATACTATAATTACCTTGATTACCCGCCAACATTATTCACTGTTTAAAATGACGTTTAATTTGGAACAAACAATGCTATTCGATGTGAATTGCCTCAGACGGATCGGTGATTGGTAATTAACAGATTATTTGTAATTAAGAGTTAACTTAACACCTGTCAAACTTACGTGTTGCGTTACAGAATACAGTGTTATGAATCACAAAGAGAATTAGTGGTTTAGTTAGATGCATGTACGCATTAACTTTAGCACAGATGTATTAGTAATGTAGGAAGACTTGCAGCTTCGCTCGCTTTTTCCGATTCTACGAATTCTGATCAAACAACTTAATTGATACTTGAAACTCCTCTTTCACCCCTTCAGGATAGGAAAAACGTTGAAACACCTTCTTAATTGTTAGCCTAGAAACAAATATGTTTAGAGGAGGCAAGACATCTAACTTCAATAATAAATAAGTATCTGTGCAAAAATGCTAAAGGCTTTAAGCGTCTTAATTTACAATCGTGATTGAAAATACAGGCAACAACACCATCATACGTCATAAGGCATTTCTTAATAATATCCATAGTATTCCCAAATACTAAAGTTTATTCTGTCTATTGTCTGCAACATCTCCCCTAGATAAGTTACAAAACATCTCAATTGTAATTCCGAAGTCGCTCAGCCCTAGTGTTTTTAGTAACTTTGCTCCGTGAAGCGATATCAAAATTAAAACTGTCACATTTTGCAACTTTTCTAGGGTGACAAGGCATATAGCACTCTTGTTCACAGCCGTATTGTTTTATATTAAAGTTCCTTTTGCGTTGTCAACAGGAGCGGCTCGGCGGAGGCGGGCTGGGGCTGGGCGGCGGCGGCTTCCGCGGCGGCGCGCAGCCCTCGCTCGCCGACTTCCAGCCGCCGTACTTCCCGCCGCCGTTCGCGCCGGCACCGCACCCGGCGAGCCCGCACCATCAGCAACAGGTAAAGTGAAGCCCGGTTTCTAACCAAAGCGGAGAGGAGAGGAGTGAAGATGTGTGCTTTTGGGTGTGCGAGGTGCGGAGAGAAGATAGTAGGAAACGGGACGCGCTAGCACGATGGCCTCTCGGCTGCCCCACCCTAGTCCTGGCACATCTTCGGACCACCGCCTTGGTTGGTATGACCTGGGGCTAAGGCTGCGTGCAAACTGACCGCCAACCACAGGCGGCTTCCGCGGCGGCGCGCAACCCTCACTCGCCGACTTTCAGCCGCCGTTCGCGCCGGCACCACACCCGGCGAGCCCGCACCATCAGCAACAGGTAAAGTAGGAAAGAGACCACAAGAGCCTTGACCACAGGGCGACCCCCATACAAGCAGGTTACCAACTACAGGCGGCTTCCGAGGCGGCGCGCAGCCCTCGCTCGCCGACTTCCAGCCGCCGTACTTCCCGCCGCCGTTCGCGCCGGCACCGCACCCGGCGAGCCCGCACCATCAACAACAGGTATAGTAGGGCTCCGAGTACACAGGCCGCCGATCACAAGCATCCTAGCTTCCATACAACCAGGCTACCAACTATAGGCGGCGCGCAGCCCTCGCTCGCCGACTTCCAGCCGCCGTACTTCCCGCCGCCTTTCGCGCCGGCACCGCACCCGGCGAGTCCGCATCATCAGCAACAGGTATAGTAGGGCTCAGAGCTTATGCCGGCGATCACAAGAAGCCTAGCTTCCATACAACCAGGCTACCAACTACAGGCGGCGCGCAGCCCTCGCTCGCCGACTTCCAGCCGCCGTATTTCCCGCCGCCGTTCGCGCCGGCACCGCACCCGGCGAGTCCGCATCATCAACAACAGGTATAGTAGGGCTCAGAGCATATAGGCCGCCGACTATAGGCGGCTGCTGCGGCGGCGCGCAGCCCTCGCTCGCCGACTTCCAGCCGCCGTATTTCCCGCCGCCGTTCGCGCCGGCACCGCACCCGGCGAGCCCGCACCATCAACAACAGGTATAGTAGGAAAGACGCCACAAGGGCATTGAAGTCAGGCGACTCCCATACAACCAGGTTACCAACTACAGGCGGCGCGCAGCCCTCGCTCGCCGACTTCCAGCCGCCGCACTTCCCGCCGCCTTTTGCGCCGGCCCGCACCCGGCCAGCATCAACAACAGGTACAATCCTCCACCATGTTTCTACTAGTAGCCAAATGTTAGGAGAACACTTAGGTACTGCATCGAGTCGAGGTTTTTTTCCCTTTGCACTTAGTTACTCCCAACTCCGAGCATACAGGCCACAACAAGCGGCCGCTTCCTGGCCTGATGATGATGGTTATTATAACTTACTTATAGAAAGAAATTGGCTGCTAATGATGGTGGGCAACGCACTAAGCTGCTGGCAGAAGTCAGTCCTTGGCTTAGAGCTACCAGCCGGGTTAGGATACGAGCCATGATAAAATATTATCGATGATTTTAAGCGACAAATAAATAAATAATAAATAATAAATCTTTGGACAATTTCACACAGCGCCAGCTAGCCCCAAAGTAAGCAACTTAATGCTTGTGTTATGGGTGCTAGCTTAACGGATATACTACTTATATACTTTTTTTTTTTTTAAATACATAAATATTAGTCACACCCAGACCCGTCACAGAAATTAAAATTCATCATTTCAATTTCTGCCCGGCCGGGAATCGAACCCGGGACCTCTCGGCATAGTAGTCCGTTCTGAACCACTACACCAAACGGCCGACAAATGTATAGTCTTATCGCGTATAATCGATAAAATGGCGCGATAGTATCGATGCCACATCAATTTAAACTATATGCTGAGAAGATACAGTACAGTGAAAAAAAATGTTATCTAAACTCTTCTAAACTTATGTTTTGTCCCAACAGAGCCATGGCATGGAATACGGCGGCGGCGGCGGCGGCGGCGCGGAGTACGCGCAGCACTACGCGCCGCAGCAGCTGCTGCCGCGGCACCACGGGCACCACGAGCCGCACCATTTGCGCCACCACCGCGACCACCACGACCCCATCCATGCGCACCACGTGAGTTCACTTGACGCCTTGTCTCAAGGTCCAAAATCAATTAAAAATTAGAGCTTGGCTTTATATCCCTGTTCCTATCCTGTCTGTCCTCATTTCCCTCTTCATTTTATTTATTTTATTTTATTTTTATTTTATTTTATTGAGCGGCAACAGCGTATTTATACAATTTTACCATACATAAATTTAACATACAATATGGCCAATAACAGGTTTCCCTTAAATTATTACCAATAGTACTAGTAAAGGTTGGAATCTTCTTTCGAACTAATCCATGGACAAAGACCTGCCACGGATTTCCACAGCGACAGGTACTGCTCTCCTCGTATCCAGGCGCGAGAACAAAGTAGTCATTACCGTGGTAATGGGTGGGTAAACCGGTGGGTAAACCCCAACCCAACGAGTATTTAATTAACTAGCGGCCGCCCGCGACTTCGTACGCATGGATCCCGTCTTACCCCCTTAGGAGTGGAGTTTCGTGAAATCCTTTCTTAGCGGATGCCTACGTCATAACATCTACCTGCATGCCATTTCAGCCCGATCCGTCCAGTGGTTTGGGCTGTGCGTTGATAGATCACTATGTCAGTCAGTCAGTCACCTTTAAGTTATATTGTATATTTAGATTAGATTGACAGACACATGAACCCAAAAATACGTAAACGAGCTGTAGGTAGTCTCGTAGAGCCTACTTATTCAATTAATTTAACATAACATTCGCATCTTTCGTCTAAACACCCTTTCTTGGAATGTGAGAGATCGATCCAGAATCATAACACGGCGAAACTATGCGCCCTCTGCACACCCTGCATAGTTCGCGGGCCCAGCGAATTCTTCAAGATATTAAATGCACGGGAACTGATTTTAAATTGGCTAATAGAAATACCTACGTATGAAGGCGATTGCTGAGTTTGGGACCAAATTGCAAAAGTAATAAAAGTAAATAATACTTAATTTTACTCATATTTTACTTAAGAATTTAACAAAAGGTAGCAAGGTAGCAATTAGGTAAATTATTTTAAGCGTCTTTAGCGTTTTCCGTAGGTATGCATATAATAAGAATCCAGTCTGCCTTACTATCATTTTGTCGTACAATAGGATAGTAAGTGTTGGTTTAATTAACTACGAACTAAAAAAAAAATGCTGCTTTTCAACTATTCACTGAACGAAACCTCAGTGAACAGTGTGCGCGCATTTTAACAAAATAAACAAAAGAACATCAATCTTCTCTAAATAAATACAAATTCAAAAAAAGAACATTCTTTTCGAATCCATCTAATGTCATCGAGACGACACAATATTTTCGGCCAACAATACGTTTGACGTTAGGATGGCGCCACTTTAGCAGATTAGCCGCGGCTAATGTTCCGGTCTCGTCCGAGCCACAATAGGCTGTAAGCAAGTCGATGTCGTTGCGTGGTTCTATAGCGATTTATGAAAGCCAGTATGCGACCCATTTCGATCGGTTCTTGGGATTTTTTGTTATGTTATCCTTTTTGTCAACGGTAGTTTTCGAACGAAATACTTTTGTGTACAACTGTATTAAGCTATCTCCTAAAGTTATCGCTGATAAGTGTATTACGCCCGTATTCACAAACGTCTCACAGTGCTCGTGGACACACAGGGTAACACACGAACCAATCACAGAGCTCTATTCCACGCTGTGCGTTCGATTTGCTGCTTCACTTAAGCAAGCATTGTTTGTGAATACGGGCCTTAATACTTTTCTTGTCAGTTAGGTGTGCATTTTTCAACACTTTGTTGGGTCAGTCCTTACTTTCTGCTTAGTAAACAACTGTATATTGGGATAAGACGTAGCAAGAAATGTCCAGTCATAAAATTTAGATTTTATGTATCTAAGTGAACGGTATGGTTCTTTCAGAGTTCCACTATTCTCATGGCTGTCTTCAAAAGGCAACTAAAGGACAAATATGTGAACATCAGGCCTACCCAAGTACCCGTCCCGTCTGGCCAGCGTAGAGAGTGCAGGCCATCCTCCATTTGCCTCTTGTAAATTATAGAGAGGGCCATGCTCCCTTAGTAGAGACTAAACGGCCTGATGATGATGAGAGCTAAGTAGTATGTTATAATGTTGTTTGTTTGTCCAGTTATCGCACGGAGGGTTCAGCTACGGCGGCGGCGAGCGACGAGCGGATTACGGTGCGAGGGAGCAACACGAGCTGGCGTTACACCACGCGCTACATTCCGCCGAAGAAGCGCCGGTAAGTTACTGACAGTCTTACCAACTCAGTCACTCTTAGTAGCATCCTGTGGTGACAGATATTTAGCACTTAGCTGCAAGCCCTCCATCAATAACTGCACTCCGCTGCAAAGGCGCCAGAGTCATCATCTAACTGTTCCACTCGCTCTTACCATCATCATCCAGACTACTCTGCTACAACAGTGGAGAATGATGCACAGGAGTAGCACTAGTACTTAGTTGACTCTACACCACGCGCTGAGATGAAGCGTCGTGTCATGTTCCAACAATCCAATGTAGCTGGACAAAAATTGACAAATTATTTTGCTATGACCTTTAGTATGACAGATAGCTAACTAACTAACATAGTTTAAACCTCACTCACTCACAGTCTCAAATAATATTGTCCAACTAGATCGGCCATTTGGCCACTGTGCGTTGGTAGAATTACCGTCTAGTGTTCTCACTTATCCATAACCGCATCCAAGTGTTTGACAGAGATGCAGATCTCAGCAATATAAATAATAATAATAATAAATAATAAATAAATAATTTATTTAATAACCAAGAAGATGACGATTTACAATATTGTACGATGTATTAATTACTTAAACTACGATTGACAATCGTTCATCTTAAGTATGTCCCTGCCAACTAAACTAAGATTAAACCTGTATCTTAGATGACAGTGATTCCTCCAAGGTGATGAAAGTAATGTAAGTTAAGTGAATCAAAAGAAGAGTTTAAAGTAAGTTTACAATTATTAAGGTTAACGGACAATAAATAATAAACTAAAATAATAAATTCATGTTTGTGGTGCAAACGAGCACAGGAGCTGTGGGTGTGTAATGTGGAGTGTAAGTGTTGTTGAGTATGGTGAATGTGTATGGTGGGATGTGAGTGTGTTAGATGTGATTTCGCCTATGTTAGTTGTTTAGCAAGCTTTCGGTTTCTTTATAATTTATTGTAAGAAGGAACTGTGAAGGAAATATGAGTTGGTCTAACACTCTACCACGCTCTGCTGAATAAGCGCCTATAAATACATACATATAAGTACCTACACGGTGTAGGTACTTATATGTATGTATTTATATGCGTATGTGTAGGCTACACCATCTAATCATCTCACTGTATCTCACATTCTTATCATGACACGTGGACATGATTTGCCGCTCCATAAATCTTTTTCTTAAACACATGCCCAAGTGCTAAACCCTCATTATCTCAAAATTGAATTTTAAAAAAATATCAAAACAACATATCCGCCTCAAAAATGCCAATTACATCTCAATACCCTCCGATACCCGAACAAAAATGTCCGCCGGTCAATAGGAATTTAATAATAAGCTTACTAAATTAAAGAGGGAACCTCCCCACGTCTCCGGAATTTTTGTACTTACACATTTTTAGCTTCTACATCCTCATTATTTTAAGATACAGGATGAAACCGTTAATATTGGAAATATTTTGCAACAGTTATGTGGAGTTTTTTTTATAAAGTAAAAATTTTAATACAACGAAACTGTTAGTTCAGTCGAAAATATCTTCAAAGTTAGATTCCTGAGAGTCTCAAGTACCTAAGTTTTTCTTTAGATTAACAATGTCCGCCCCTACTAAAACAGCCCCTATTGCTTCCTTCCAACATTGTCTTAACTCAAAAATCTAGTAGAATCACGGTAGAGTTTGTAGAGTATTTGGTAAATAAACCACATTCTTTGCAATACTTAAGAACATTATTTTGTTTCAGAATGCGGCGATGGATGACACTACAGGGTTCATGACGGATCTCCCTCTACTTAAAAGTAAGTATAATTTATATTCTCCAATAATAAATAAATAACTAAAATGTATCGCTGAAAAATTTTCACAGCTATTGCATATCGTCATAAATCATCTAAACTCTGATTTTTAATTCGACGGAATTTTGACATTTCAGAAGTGTTGTCAACATTGAAACATTCCCACTAAGAATGGAGAGTATTTTCACAAATTAAAAAATAATCCTTTCTTGAATTTAAGGTTTCACTTGAAAAACTAAGGCTTAAAAATGTACTGATCATTTCAAAACGGTTATTTGAATTTTTATTATCATATTATGGAAGTTACAAAAAAAATTGGGAAATTATTTTTCTATTACTGGAATCCCTGCCCAATAATCCATGGGTTACAAACCTTTTTTATGAAAATCCTTTTGTTAATAAAATCTTAGCTTCATAAAATAATCAATTTAACAAGATGCCAATTTTATAATCCAAGTTGATTATGATGACGACAATGATGATTGATGATCAATACATATTTTCGTTTATGTTAATATGTTGTTTTACTGGGTTAAAAACACGTTTTTTTCTATTTAATCTCTAAAATGTACATAATAATTAGTGTACATTGAATTCACAATACAAACAATAGTTCATTCTTGTAAGTTGTATTTGATGAAATTTAATTTAATATTATTTATTATTAATTCTAAGCAAAAAAGGCTTATTACATCTGAATTGTCAAAAAATGACAGCTGTCAGAATTCCGTCGAATTAAAAATCGGACTATAGGACCAATTGAAATTGTACAGACAACTAATATAAAATCCTTATGTGCACAGTCATACGTACTACACCTTAACTTCGAACTCTTTTCTGATTAATTTCGTTACGAGTCCAATGACAGTTTAACTTTCCCCCGGGACAAACTTGACCTTCATTCGTTGGGTTTTTATTGGCGGTCAAGCTGTAGATCCTGGCTACACAGGAGTTGCAACATAGGCCCTTATTATGAAATGACGATCAAAATTCGATTCAATCCCAATCACATATTTTTATCACAATAATTATTATGTAATATCAAACACTATACTTTTCTTCTTTAATTGAGTGTCACGTAAGACGGACATTTTTAAAAAATGCGGTTAACTATACAGCTTTCATTCATAGGTTCACTTTCTATAATCAGCTCCATTCATAAAATAATAAACTATTTTTATGCGCAATAACCACTAATTTAGTACTACGGAAGCGAACGCTTTCGTTAAAGTAATTAACTACTACTTTATGATGATTTCATGGTGTTATTTCTTAATCTGCACTTGTTTAAATACGAAAATAAATAATCGTATGTAGAGTGAGGTAATTATTCAAATATTTGAAACTGTTACGAAGTAATTGTATCTTTTTTTTCTTGCGTAAAGCTATTTTCATAATTTTACAGCCTATATAATTATTTCATGCACGATAAGGTCATACTATTCTAATCTGATGATAAGTAATTCAATGAATCATCAAGGCAATTAATATTATCATTCAAAACAAAAGCGAAAATGTCAAATCGTAATGATGCATCTGGCCAGAACATCGATGCGCTGAATTAGTACATAATATTGTTAACTTATCAAAGATTTTGATTGTTGCAACACTGATGACCCCAAAGATAAAACTGTAATTAGGCCTCATACTGTACTTATCGGATGGGTGTATCAATTTTTATAAGTAGATTGTAAAAAACTCTCATTCAACGGCCGAGTGAATCGATATCGAGAAATAAAAGTATCGATCAATCAATCGATGTTTGAATAGTGCGTTGTGGAAATGAGACTCCGAATATGAATGTGGCTAATAGAGTCATAATACAGGGTGTTTCTTGTAAGGTGTCAAGCCGAAGGCAGGTGATAGGTGAGGACTAGATCTATCGATTTCACCCCCATGTATGTTCTACGATTTTTCGTAGTTTAGAAGTTATCGTTAATTTTGTGATTTTTTCAAATTTTATGACCTAGTGGCTTAATTTTTTTTTTATCTTTTTTTTGGGTTGACTTTTCTCAGATTTCTTTTTTTTGACAGATTCCCTATTAGTTGCAGATATTTAAAAAAAATAATCACCTTCCTATCTTTGATGCAAGATACAAAATTTTTGCTAGAAACATAAAAAATATGCTTTTAGCAGAACATTCTAAAATTTTCAACTGAAATGTATGAGAAAAAAAAAGAATTTCCATAGGTCCAAAATAATTTTAAAAACTGCGCAGTTTTCTAAACTTTCATAATAACACAAAAAAACATGTACTTAATAGGCCATTNTAATGGCCTATTAAGTACATGTTTTTTTGTGTTATTATGAAAGTTTAGAAAACTGCGCAGTTTTTAAAATTATTTTGGACCTATGGAAATTCTTCTTTTTTCTCATACATTTCAGTTGAAAATTTTAGAATGTTCTGCTAAAAGCATATTTTTTATGTTTCTAGCAAAAATTTTGTATCTTGCATCAAAGATAGGAAGGTGATTATTTTTTACAAATATCTGCAAGTAATAGGGAATCTGTCAAAAAAAAGAAATCTGAGAAAAGTCAACCCAAAAAAAAGATAAAAAAAAATTAAGCCACTAGGTCATAAAATTTGAAAAAATCACAAAATTAACGATAACTTCTAAACTACGAAAAATCGTAGAACATACATGGGGGTGAAATCGATAGATCTAGTCCTCACCTATCACCTGCCTTCGGCTTGACACCTTACAAGAAACACCCTGTATAACACGTCGAACAATGGAACGTGGTGTTCCAATTTCAAAAAGTTACCGCGAGTCCCCTTCCTTTTTCAAATGAGCTTTTTCTTTTTTAGTAAAAGCGGGTGTTAAATATTAAGTAGCCAGTATGGTGCAAAGTTAATGATACAGTAACGTTTATTGTATTAGGGTTGCCATAGCGGAATATTACCCATCACAATGTCGATCACGCTGAGAGCATGTTTGGGGCGTGGCGGTGATTGTTAAGATTGCCATTGTTTGTATTTCTAAGCCGGGAATTTTGTAATCACCCAATTTTTTATACATTGGTACCTACATCTATTATTCGTTAGTATCGTGCTGTTTTTATTAGCACCTGAATAGAGAATAAATAAGCTCCAGGAGATTTGAACAATTTTAACTTTTTGCATAGGAATAAACCTAAATATAATGTTCTAACAAAAATCTTCTAAAAGTAGGTAAAAATAAATACAAGTATATTTTATTATGCAATTTTTTGAGCCGCGTATTTAGAAAAATCCTAATGCGTCGAAATCAAAAATGTCTTTATTAGTTAAAAACCTTTTTTCCCTTAGAGTATGACAACCTAGACATCTCATAATTTACCGTCTATCCTGCAGCAATGAAAGGGCGCGACGGCCTCGGCGGCTCGGGCTCTTGCGCGCCAAACGACGTGTTCTGCTCAGTACCGGGCCGACTGTCGCTGCTGTCATCCACCAGCAAGTACAAGGTCACCGTGGCGGAGGTGCAGCGCCGGCTGTCGCCGCCGGAGTGCCTCAACGCTTCGCTGTTAGGCGGCGTGCTGCGGAGGTCAGTGGCTTGCTGTTCTTAGTTTACTTAGTTTATACTGTGTCTTGCTGGTACTGGGGCTGTCCCTGCTGTATCCACCAGCAAGTACATACAAGGTCACCAGGTGCAGCGCCGGCTGTCGCCGCCGGAGTGCCTCAACGTGTCGCTGCTAGGCGGCGTGCTGCGGAGGTCAGTGGCTTGCTGTTCTTAGTTTACTTAGTTTATACTGTGTCTTGCTGGTACTGGGGCTGTCACTGCTGTATCCACCAGCAAGTACATACAAGGTCACCAGGTGCAGCGCCGGCTGTCGCCGCCGGAGTGCCTCAACGTGTCGCTGCTAGGCGGCGTGCTGCTGAGGTCAGTGGCTTGCTGTTCTTAGTTTATGCTGTATCACCTGCTGGTACCAGGCCAGTTGTCCCTGGTCCCAGGCCGGTTGTCCCTGCTGTATCGACCAGCAAGTACAAGGTCACCGTGGCGGAGGTGCAGCGTCTTTAGCTGTTGATTTTGACTGAGTGAAAAGTAGGACCACCTCCTTCTCTTCTCAAAGATGTCGTTCGTTCTCGTTTCTGGTGTTGTCCATTGCTGAAAAAATTAAGGCATTAGTGAAACAAAGAAATTAATATTAAATCGTTTAGACTTCTTAAATTATTGAATGAGAGACCATGATCATTGTTTTTTACCACCACCAAAGAAATTGATTTAAACATTCTTCAACATATATTTTTTATACCTAATCAAGCATTTTAATTACGAATACAACTAGTTTTTACATGTTTAACAACAAAAAACGTGTCATTGATTAACCTTTCGAGGTGAAGAGGACAGTCGACAACGTAAAGCGAACTTTTTACATCAATCAAACGACTTTCGTCTGTTAAAAATGACGGAGATGATTCACAGTTTCATTCGAGAGCCGCACGTGATTAAAGTTCAATTTAAAAATAATTACAGACTGCATGCATAATACATTTTAGTCGAATTATTCGACCGCCACCTACCGGTGGACGGAATTAACTCCCATTTTACAGGCCGCGTACGTTTATTACGTTTTTTGCGCTTGCAACACTGTGGCTGCGACCGCTAAAGATATGTTTGACTTGGAAAGCTACGAAAATGCGCGCCACTACTTTGCGACATAAGACTTGTATGATCAATCAAGAAATGTATACAGACAACGGCAGCCGGGCTAGAATGCGCACCGTGATAAAATCTAATCGACGATTTTAGACGATAAATGTATGGGCTTATCGCGTAAAATCGATAAAATGGCGTGATAAAAGCTTATCGCGGCCCGCATCCTAGCTGGTCGGTCAAGCTAAGCATTGTGTCATCTTAGGGAGTTGTAACAAGTGCTATTTTGCAACAAACAAGTTTCCATGTGATGTACTTGTATCTTCACGATATTTTATTGTTTTCGGCCGTATTATAAATGACGCACAAAACTCGATCCATTATCAAGCCTGAGTGTAGACTATTAATACTTAACTGAGGGTAGGTAAAAAGTGCTTGCCGTTTCTTAACCAGCGTCTGCAACTTTGTGACTTTGTTATACACTGTAACGACGTATATCGTTCATTAGTTGTAAGTTGTAGTAACGGCAGGTGTCTATAAAGTTTTCCCGTGCAGCAAACCCTTTCCTTGTCTGGTCACAGAATAAATACTTACCGGGTTAAAAAGTCGCGTCTGCAACTCTGTGGCGGATACCACAGTCGTTTCGGTCGGTGCGGTAGTTATTAGACTATTTTTTGTGGTGCGGTCAGTCTCGGTTGGCATAGACGCGTTTCTTTCGCGTTTATCGATTACAATTATCGAGACAAGTTTCGGAGCGCACCTGTTTGAGTTTAACCCTTCGCGTGCTTTGGAAAGTCATCTAAGGCTGAGTTGCGCCATCTTACTTTGGTTTAACAAACGTCAGAAACGTCAAACTTCATACAAAAGCACCGAATATCGTTATAGTTACCGTTAAAGTTAGGTGGTGCAACTCAGCCTAAGTTGAGGTTAAATGCGAAACGCGAAAGCCAAAAAACCTAAAAAAGAAAGACGGGATGATCAATGTTTTTATTATGCACAAAAATTATGTTAATATTTTAATTCGTCTAAAAATAGTTGTCATGCCATCGAGATTTTCGCTGACTAAAATATGGAAATTATGTTTTATTTTCAATTAATGAAAGCTTTTGTTAACAAGTCCCTCGCTACAGGCTCGTCATTACTTAGCTATAGACTCTACATGCGACTTTTTTGCTATACCCCGAAATAACAAAAGAAAACTGTAAGTCTACTAGTAGAGGTGTACGTACTACGTACCTACTAAGTATGTCAATTTATCGGATTACTTGGCTTTGTAATACTACAACGCGCATGCAAAGGGTTAACCAAAGCAAACTCAGTGACCCATCAACAGTCAAATTTAAATCTCGCCCTTATTGCTTACAAGCGACGTAACTTTGACGACGCTTATCGCGCGACAAGACTAAGTGATCGCATTCAGTTGATAACTATACGCCCGTTATGTTACTGCTACCGGTTATCGTAATGGTTTTCAGAAGTAATTTAATAAACTATCCAATTATTGTTTGTTAGCTCACGTGGGGAAATTGTAGTGATCCTTTAAAACCGAGTCTCCAGCGCGTTTTGCCCTACACAATCAACAAAAACATCTCAACATTCAACAAAATTGCCAAAAAATGTTGAATGTTGACATGTTTTTTTTTATTGCGTTGGGCAAAACATGCGCATTTTACTATATCAGCAATTTATTTTAATGTTTAGGTTCATTGTGGTAAAAGAGACGCCATTTTTTCCAGAGGCATAAATAATAAATAGCTCAAAACTCGTAACTAAGTACATGTCATTGATGACAAATTAATGACAATCTTTAACACAAGAAAGGTAACCTTATTTAGCACCTAATGAAGAATAATGTAATTTGCATTTCCATCGGTAGACACTTTGACAAGAAAAATGCATTTATCGATGTTACAAATAACTTTATCGAGTGATTAGATCAAGACCATCGATTTCTGATATCTACCTTTAATATTGACAGCATTATCATACAGCATTTATTTAGTGTTAATCTGAATCATAATTTAAGAATATCCCTATATGAACAAATGGAATGATGACTACATTTTTCATTCATTTATCATTTAAAAAGACAATTACATTTTTAAATAACTTCATCGGCAAACGGTCGGCGCGATTTAAACATTACACAACAATTTTCTGCGCTAGCAACACCCGATTAAAATAAAGTTCAAATTAATTTGAATTGCGATCACCTGCGCCAATTTATACCTACCTACCCTCGTAATTACAAGACACGTGTCCGTTTAGCAGTGTCATCGCAAACATTGTAATTGCGGAATTACCGCTGTAATTTCAGAATTACAAGTGGTCGGCTAATTGAATTTAGGACGCGTTTAGCGACAACGGGTCTTAATGATGGTCATTAGATGGACTTGAGAGAGCTTTAAGGAATATTTCGGAAATATTGGCAATACTTTTTAAAGTTTATTCAAAGATCAAATGAACGAAACTTACAAACGTACGAATCAAACTTACTTCTAAGTAATTCTCTGTTATAAAAGTATCGTTAATGATTTCTTACAGTATTTCATTTAGCTAAAGAAATCTTTATATTTTTATTTGATCTTATTGAAGATCAGAGAGTGCGAAAGGTAATTGTTTATCTATATTATCTATCATCGATCTAGTTTATCTAGAATCTAGATTATTGTCTATGTTATCCATGCAACAAGTTGTCTGCTTCTTATTAGAAATAAGTAATTTAGAACAAAGAACCCCTTAATAGCAAACCCATACCCAACTTGCAACTCTATACCACACAGAATGGAAAAATAGCGAAGGATGCAGGCAAACAAAAGATGCGGTTCCGGACGTATCGAAAAAGTTCTCCCGCAGCCTCATCAGACTAAACAGAGACAGCCCGTTGCTAAAAAAATGTGACAAATAACGAAGCGGGAAGATTAAAGATATGTCGCAGTGGTGTTAATTGACGACATAATAAGGGCCATAAATATTTTAAAGTATAACTACTTTGAACGGGAATTAAGCAGTGACTTTAGTTCTTTTAAATGTTCAAGAAATGTTGTATTGTAACTGCTAAGTTATTTTAACTGAGTAAATATTATGAACAAAGCTTTCGTAAGTGCAAACCTGATGGATTAAAAACTACTCGTTTACATCATCATCATCATTTCAGCCATAGGACGTCCACTGCTGAACCATAGCCTCGCCCAACGTTTACCATAATGGCCGGTTGGTAGCTGCCTGCATCCAGCCAGGCCTGTTCATCTCCGCAAGTTTACATCGAAAACAAAACACGCACGATGGCCCACCTACAGGATACTATTCGACAAGGCCTCACATACGAGCGAACATTGACGAAAATAAAGAAAATGGTGTACTAAATACTGTGCAATATTTAACTGCCTAAATAATAATAAAAACACAGAATGTACTTTTTTAAGTTGCCTCAAGACACTGAGAGGTTAATAAGTAGTTAATATTATTCATGATCATTCATGCTAAATCATGTATTTCCTCCGCCATTTTCCGCAGTTTGGCACCTCATGTTACATCATTTTACCGAAGTCAGCCCTATAGCTTCGGCGCAGTGCCGATCACTGACGTTTGTCAACATAATTAACTTTTAAAAAAAATTAAACCGACTTCAAATGCGTGAACACAAAAAAAAAACTAAAAATTAAAAATATTGCATATAAAAAAGTTCATCCCCAATTTTCCACCCTTGGGGGTGAAATATTTTCTTCAAATTCGCATGAAACCATCCTTTTGATAATACCTATTCAACAAAAAAATAATCGTTCAAATTGATTTATAATCGGCGGAGATATTGCGTATAAAAAAGTTCATCCCCAATTTTCCACCCTTGGGGGCTGTTTTTTCTATTATTAAATTTAAATGGGACCACCCTTGAGGTATTACCTATACGCCAAAAAAAGATTTGTTCAAATCTGTTCATAATTGGCGGAGTTATCGCGTAACAAACATAGAAAAAAAAAAACTTACGGGTCGAATTGAGAACCTTCTCCTTTTTTGAAGTCGGTTGAAAATGGTGCTTCACTCTTGAGACAGGCTAAATTACACCATATTGTTAATGACATTGAGCATACATTTTTTTAAATACCTTCGCGAAGTAAAACTTCTGTACGTAGTACTTATTATTATTCTGTGATCCAGCGCTTTCCTGGGCCACCTAGAGATCGTCGGTCCACCTTATGTGTGGACTGATATAAACCGATTTCTAGTTCTCTTACTGTGTCAGTGTTAATGAAACTGTCCTAAAACTAACTGTTATAATATTCCTACCAAAGTGAATAGTGAAGAAAGTAATCCAAAGAGTCTTTATTGTCCAAAAATCTAATTTATTATAGACGCAAGATCGTCAATTATACCGGGCGTCAATACCAACAATGTAAAGTATAATAAGACACCTCGGAATGGCCGCCGCAAAACTGTATAATGACGTGCCCGTATCAAATGCCGATCTACGAGAAATTAATCATACGTGAATTTCACAAGCTGCATACCTATCTTTTAACAAAAGACAGTGTCAAAACACGTTAGGGCTGCCACTGGAAAACGTTATTTTAATCGGTAACCTTTTAGTTAGAGAGGACTTCCAACACACCAATATTGGAAGACTGAAAAGAAAGTTTGCGTAATTTTAAAATAATTTTATCATGAGGCCAATATACTCGTATTCCCATGGAGCCAAAACAATCCTGTATTACACTTAATAGACTACCTTATTATGAAATTTCATAGGCTTCTGAGCAAGCCTATGTATAACAAAAACTAATTATAAGCACTACTTATTGAGATAGCAATTTTTGCCCCTTCTGAAAACCCTGAAAATCTGAATCCCCGTATTTCAAAGAGCAAATGCTCAAACATAATTGTTATGGTCAAAGATTGTGTGTTAATAAATAAAAAATACTATGAGTATGTAGGGATTGTGGTTTTACTCATAAAGATCTTGCAACTACAGTTGGCAACCCTATATAGTGCCATTGCGGTACTATTTCGAAATTCAAAAAGTTATTGTGTCGTAAGTAGGCACGCCATTTCGATTGAATCAATCGAGTAGGTTATTAATGGATCGAGTATTCAAGTATTTATCGTACAGACGGTAATTGGACGAAAGTTATTTCGGGAATTTTAAACATTGGTGACGTGTTTCCGGTTTTGTTTTAAGAATACAGGATTTAATTTATGGAAGACACAGTTTTACCTCCTTACGTTGTAAGGAGATGTCGATTTTTACGATACGAAATTCTGATACTATAGCTAGGTATGTACTTTTTGATGTCATTTATTTGACCCTTGGTCCTGACCTATAATGCTACATCATCATCTTAAAATCTTTGTATTTCTCATGTATCAAGAGTGCTCAATATTTAAAGTTAAACTGTATCAAGCACAGAGACAAAACATGCAGCAATTTTAGTCGGTATCGAATAATTATGTCGAAATTATATGTCAATTTAGTCCATCACTAGTATCGCCAAAACTCATTTCTTAATGTCAATCAATATTGGACTTTAGTGTTCCAAAAATAAGAGTGTATAACGAAGCCGAATTTTACTTCATAATTATCGTTTATGAATCAAGGAGGATGATTGATAATCTGTATAATCGCACTGGCAGGCAACGATACGAGCGTGCACTCGAATACGCCATTAGTTGTATCGATGTGTCGATTCATCCGATTTAGTTTTCCATTGATTCGAAATTCAAATTCTTTGTTTGGTTCGTTATCCGCGTATGATTCTCAATTCTTTTGTGCCAGCTTAAGCGGACGTGTGAAAATATGGACGCTGACCGGTAAATTAAAATTAAGATTATTTCCTTTTAATGAGATATCAATTAGAAGCTTTATTCGGCTTAGCGGTTCTCACTTCACACGTTATTGAGTATGAATAGCAAAATGGGGTTTAAAAAGAGATTAACTGTATAGAAGCGTAGTTGAGTAGAAAATTTTAATATAAAGTTTCGTATTGAGTATTGGAATGAGGCGTTCTCCGTCATTATTTTTCAATGAGATTTGGAATGAAGAAACTCAGATTATTTTTTTATCAATGGTTTGCACTTGGCCACTTTTTTATTAAGAATAAAAAATATGAGGCGCGTATTTCATTAGAGAGCCATTCTGCCAATATAGGTAGGTAGGTAGGTAGGTACCTATTAGGTACACTTTTTGAAAAATCTTACATAATATTTTACTTCACTGGAAAAGCCGTTGTTATTGTTTAAAATCACGCCTGAAAAGTGCTTTTAAAATGGATCTAATAATTTAAAAAAATCGGAATTGTTTCCGTTGTTACACTACGTTAGCTAAGTACAGTTACAGTGTTAAAGGATTACAAATAAATTCTCCACAACATGCCAGAGATCGCGGAATGCCATCGCATACCACGTGCAAGCGTAGGTACCTACATTACAAAATTACTTAGCTATTTAATCAAAAACTATTTAGGTAGGTATTACTTATTTTGTTATACCTACTAAATATGTAATAGAAGCACAAAGTAACAAGCAATAGGTAAGTAGCAATAAGAGCTATTAACTTAAATAACTGTCCATGAACTGGGTCGCAATTATTCATTTTACGTCTAATCAGTAAAATGATCTGGTATAATTGATAGGTACCTACGATGAATGATTATAAAAAAACCTTATTTAGTCATAGGCAGTAGACTTCCAATACTAATCCACATATAGGGTGTCAGATAAATGGTATATCAAGCCGACACTTACCTAACACCCTGTTTAAAAGTCAGCGTTACGTCATGTTCATAATTTCTCACACTGTTAGGAAAACTTCCATACTTAATAATTTTTTTTAAAGAAAACAAATGCAATGCGTGGTTCAATTGATCAATGTCTTTGCATAAAAATCTATCATAACATAACAAGGCACTCAAATTCTTTCGGTCAATCCACTCACAAGTCCATCATTGAAATGATTTATCGAAAACAATTTCGTTAACGAGCTATAATATAATTTCAGTTAATACTAGTAGCCAGTTTTTGAACGTAACTTCCGTCATAAATTCGGTTACGAAACAATCAACTTGCAACTCTATACCCCACTTTATACGTTTAAAAATTATTTGATAATTGAATCGATTTGAATTTCAAACAACTTTCTACGTGTCAATCACACGCGGGGTAATCGGTTATCGGTAGCTACATCTATCGCGCAGTAGTTGAACTACGACATCTGGTTGTATCATGTCACGTCTGACGAACCTATTAGTGCTTTTTTGGTTCCTTCGAGTTCAATGACTGAGGCTGAATGGACAAACCTGCATAGTCATGTTTGGCTAGCTTTTTGATTGTGATACGTTTATAACGTTCTTTGTTCGCTGTTTTGTGAAAATAGACGCATGGAAACTTTGTATTTGTTTTTTTAATTTAATAATTATGTGGAACATTATCCTGTTTAAACATGGATATAAATAAACCAAACTCATTTTATATAAAAAAAAGTTTTTTTTTAATTGAACACTCTTAGCTACATCGTTTTACAGCAATGTATTTTACTAACATCTTTGATTGTTGTTTCAGAGCAAAAAGTAAAAATGGCGGGCGCCTTCTCCGCGAGAAGCTGGAGAAGATTGGGCTGAACCTGCCGGCTGGGCGGCGGAAAGCCGCTAACGTCACGCTGCTCACTTCTCTAGTCGAAGGTAATTAGTAATTTGATATCACAAAGGTTTAGTTCAAATGAGTGTTCCCTGTAACCTCAGTGTTCACAAAATTATACAAACCTGGTACGGCGCGGAAAAAGTGAAAGGGAAGTTCATCCCTCCAAGGTGCCAAATTTTAATATTATTGTTTAGGTTTAATGCGCTCACTTATTTGATGCCACAGGCGCGCGCAGACACATGAATGCCCAATATAAGTTTAAAAAATATTTGTAGACGTTTCCTTTTCTTCCTATTGAAAATATATTTTTTTCTACAGCGGAAGCAGTGCACCTAGCACGTGACTTCGGCTACGTGTGCGAGACGGAGTTTCCCGCGCGTGCGCTGGCCGAGTACCTCGCGCGACAGTACGCGGAGCACGACGCGCGTCGCCGCAGGGACTTGCTGCAGGCTACCAAACAGGTGAATTGCTTTTTATGTTGGTCTGGTTACATTGACTAGGTCAAGCAAATGTCGATACAAACACTACTGAATTTTAAAAGAATTTGGTAGTATGTACTAGTAAATGAAGTATTTGAGAATTGAGATGCTCGCTTCTGTGACAGAATGAATACTACGCGAAGTCGCGTGCAGAAACTAATCTTGCTGATTTGCGAATGGGATTAGTAGATACAAGGTCGCTCCAGTTTAGGCATCAGTTTACAAGCTAGATAAAATATCTATTGGTATCATTAGTCAAAAGTGGTTTAAAAAGGCGAGGTTTACTTTCATTTAGTTATTTTTTATTTAGTTAAAGATTTTTGGCTTAGTTACAGAATGTAATATTATTAAAGTTATGCAAAATCCTTGGACTGCATATCTAAACGGCAACATCCTTGCAGGTGACGAAGGAGCTAATGGACCTGCTGAACCAAGACCGGTCGCCGCTGTGCAACACGCGGCCGCCTCACCTGCTGGAACCCGCCATCCAGAGGCACCTCACGCACTTCTCGCTCATCTCGCACGGGTTCGGTGGCCCGGCCATCGTAGCTGCACTCACTGCGATACAAGTAAGTAGTCATCACCATCAGCAGGTCACTTAGTCTCCAGCTCTCCACTGATGGAGTACGACTCTCTCTAACTTACCAGAGGCAGACAGGCAGAAATATAAAACCGAATCAATAGTTAGTTAGTAGTAATATAATAATAATAGAAAACTTACAGATTTGAGTCTATTAATTACAAAAAATTCTTAACCGTAACCAGTTCTTGGCGTTGTTTTAGTAGGAATTCCCTAACTGCATTACATACTTATAAATAGTTGTAAAAAATATTCACATTTATTTTTCTTTCCAGAATTTCCTCAACGAGTCCTTGAAGCATTTAGACAAATTATATCCCCAAAGCGGCATGGTGTCTTCGTCTATGGACAAAACAAAAATGGACCCTGACATTAAGAAGTAACAAAAGTATCACGACGTTTTCGTCGGATTATTCTCAACGCGCACACTCAAGACGAGCCAGTCGGGCTATACGGGACTTATGATACTTTTTACCACTAGCAAGACCTTAATGTTGCCTGTAGAAAAAAGTATCAAAACTTTTTAATATCCTAAAATTCTAAACTGCCATTGACAGGTATAGCGTGAGATTGCGTATTTATTTTTATGAACGTCTGTGGTGACCCGCATACAAATAAAGTGCAATTATAATACTCAAGATTGTGAAAAAGTGTACATATAGATAGCGTATGAACTGTAGTATTAATTAAGCATTTATAGTGTACTTAACGTAATTTTGATTGCTCGTTGACTAAGGTTACAAAATGTTTTTTTTACATGGATTATGAATAGATTTTCACGGCATCCACCGCAATAAGAAAACATATCAAAATGTTAATTGTAAATAAACTAGAATATTTGAATGAATTTACATTTTTCACGAATAACAAGAATAAATAAAATTGGTAGTATATTTTGGTGAACATAGTTTTTTTTTATATGACTGAGCTCACTATAAAGGGTTTCAAAACCTTTTTATTTTATTATTGCTTCTAAAAAGTTACTCTTTGATTAATAAATTTTACCAAGAGGTTTTAATTTAATTTTAATATAATGTAAGCAGTTGAATTACAAAGATCAGTGCCATTTTAATTCGCACAGAGTCGTAAGTACTCCTATTTTGTTCCTTTGTTATGTACGGATCAAAAAATTATTTGTATGATGTCTGGTGACCATAGTAATTATCATTCCGTTTATAGTGAGCTTCATTTATTAAATATAAACAGTATTGTCTTAAACATTCCTTAACAAAACGAATCTCCTTAGTTGTTAATTTAAATTAGACATAGTTTTTGCTAGTGAATCAATGTGAAAGTGTGCCAATTAGTTCGTTATTGGAATTTGTAAAATATTCCAGTAAATAGGTATTTAATATTTATTATCATTGTGTCTTTGTACATATAAATTGCTGTTACCTTGCCTAAAACTTATTTTTGCTAAAGTACAACCTTTCTAAATTGAATTGAATTCTTATACATTGTACGTGGTGTGTTAAATTTTAAAAAAATCACTGATTGTTTTTCGTTCGTAACCTTTTTTACTTTATAAAGAACCCAAATACATTATAAGCCAGACATATCCACTACGAGTGGTAACTGAGGTAGAATGTCTTCGCCCAGAGTTTATTAAAATTATTTTATTTAAAAGTTAACTCGTTTACTTTTTGCATAATTCATTTTTTTATTGAAAAGAGGAAAAGGACTATTATTGATTGAATTAGTTTTTTCTGTCTCCAACTTATTTGTTTGCCATAAAATATATTTATAACATTTTATTTTAATAATTTCCGTGTGATATTTATTTTTTATTATAAATCGAATTAGTTAGTTTAAGAGAACCTTGTCTACTTTATGATGTAACGACATTGACCACACATAAATATTTTTTAAAGTACAACTCGTATAAATGTGCCAAATTTATAAGATGTCATAATTTTTACCCATTTGAAGAAAAAGTTGTTTTTTTCTTTTATAAAACTGCAGCAAAACGTTAATTTTGTATTATAGTAAAAACTTACATAGTGTATAAGTTCTCTTGTATTATTTAATAAAGAAAAATACTTTGATAATCTACACTGTATGTTGATTACCTCATTGTCGTAAGATCTAATTTAGGATTTTAAGTATTGGCACATAAAAAATAAAGGCAGCTCTGTAGATAATAAACGACGAATGTAATTATGTTCTGTTTGTTTAAAACCATTTTGTTATATCAAGAACATGTTGAAATGAAGTTGTGACACGTCAGAGACTCGCTATATAACGTGAAGATAAAGGTACGGACGTTGGCACATTAAACTAAACATTGTAGCTCCTTAGCAAAAATGTATAATCTAATGTGTTGGCGACTGTATAGCCGGCATTTGTTTTTTTTAGGACTCTGTCACACCATCTCGAAACGATGAAGATTCAGAAGTTAAACCACGTTATCTAGTGGGTCAGACAGCGACAAACACCAAAATTGTATATTCAAAAAGATCGTAAAAGTAATTTTATTTTAATAAAAAAATAAAAGCCAGTCATGCACTTTTAATTATTCATCTTTTTATTTAATTCTTTTTCAATACCTATAGGACAGTAAGTAACATTAACGACAGTAAAGTTTTTTTTTTTTTCATATATTTACAAGTTAATTTTAACTTACGATATTTTTACTCAAGGCATTCAATAGAAAACAAAAGAACAAACAATAAAACTGATAAAACCTTCTATTGCGGTTTAGGGAAAACCTTTGAAAAATGGTAATATAATTATGGATAAGGATAAAATAAAAATAAACAGTTAATAATATTAAATGATTTTGTCAAGTCAATAATTTTGGTAAGCAAAGTAGGATATAAATATTATTGTGTAGGTTAGTTCTACATACCAACAGGAGCGAAATTGAGGATGTTATTCCTCAAGTCAGCAGTAAGCAGTTAAACCATAGAGCAAAGTAATACAGGTTAAACTTTTCCATTGTAATAAATTTCACATCAAAAATTCAAATGTTTATGCTAGCGCCATCTGCCAAAAGCTTTGAAATAAAGCTTTGCGCGCTTATAGTGAGACTACTCCCCGCTAGATGGCGCTTCTAAAAATGATACGACGATATTTTGTCTGGCCACAAACTACAGAGTATGTTGTACACTATCTGAAAATGTTATTTAATTGTGAAAACTGAAAGTCAGATCATTTATAAAAACAAGTATCCCATTTATCATAAAAAAATATTATGGTAAAGCTAGTTAATTTCATATTTCATTGCCACGTAAAACAATAAAACAAAATGTCTGCTTGACAGTCATGTGGTATTTTTTGAAGCTTTGTTTGAAATGTCAACAAAGTTTGAATTGAAGAAAAAACCAGCTCACCGCCAGCTTTTGTCGCAGTTGTAAAAAAAACTGTAACCGATCTCAAAATCTTGTGATTTGCATCAAAATGGATATTCAAGATGAGCCTGAAATTCTGAAGAGGTGTTACAAGTGTGATCATCAGTTATTTGACAGCATAAACATAGTTTACAATGCATCTAATTCCATGATCGTTATTTGGAATAAATACCAAATATTCGTTTACGAAGACCTCAACTTTGAGAGCACTGCTAAGGTGTTCATGCCCGAGTTTCAAATCCAGCAGCTGATACTATCAAACAATTATTTAATATGTTTAGACAAAAGTGGCAATATTCACACAACATCTATGAAATTCAAGAATCCTGCCCAAAAACGGTTCAAAAGCAGCTTCCAGCCGAAAGAGCAAGGTATTATGATTTGTATTCAAACCCAGGATGATCATTCATCAAGTATCTTGAGTGTCAAATGTGAAAATGACCTGTACTCTTTGTGCCTTAACAAAATTAACTCCGAGTTTACTTTAGAGAAGAAGATTGCGTTGCTACACTCTGGCCGGTGGCCATTACCGACTGCCATACAGGATAAGTGCATTATAGCAATACACAAATTATCAGAAACTGAATTTGATTATGTAAAAAAAATATTTGATGTCAACAGTAATTATATCGTTAATGACTATAGCTTAATTATCATGTCTTTTGATAAGTTGTCAGTTTACGGCTGCTTATTTAGCCCCAAAATGCCTGACGAAGCTGTCAACTTGGTGAAATTGTACACATGCCCATCTGAAATATGTAACATAGAAATAACTGAAATAAACAATCTTTTTATATTGATTGGGCTCAACATTGGCACATTAGTGCGACTGAATCTAAGAAATGTTTCAAACAAGCCAGAATTGGTGCATTTAAACTCGGCCCTGTATAAATTTCTTACCCTGAAAGACACAGTCTTGTACACAGATGCTAAATCTATGTGGAAAACAGACAACACATTTACAGAAAATATATCATTCTTCCAATTCTTTGTCAAAGATGTTAAGGATTTCATAAAATTCGGTGACCAAATAATTTGCACCACATTCACGAATTTAATATACATCTTTCCTATTGACGACGAGTCCTCTTATATTAAGCCAATCACAACCGACGAGTATTGTGCAGCTGAGAAGTTATTGAACAACTCCGAGTATTTATATAAAATTATTGAGGAATTGGAGAAAAACAATACACTGACTAAAAAAATAAATGAGGAAGGCAACTTCGTGACTGCCTTTTCTTTATCAAATAGACAAGATATTATGGATAATATTATTCACCACACCATTACAGTGTATGAATACTATCAGGATGTGATACATGAGCATCCTGGTCTGATGGCAACAGAAGAACTGTATAAGTACTCGCTTCCAGATACATTTTTCATTCTGATCAACCTGTCCACTACCACACTTCAGCACATGTTCAACAACATACTATCGAATGTATTAAATGACGTCAAAATCCATATATCTCTATCAATGGACGGTAAATTACTGAAAACAACAAGCATGAAAGTTACAGATACATTCAAAAAGTTGAAGGTTCTGATGCCGGTAACTATTCAAGATGAGAACATATCAGAAATGGATGTGAATATGGAATTGGTTACAAGTGTGCCCGGAGCTTTTGAAGAGAAGCAAAAACTGTGGGTCACGCTTTACAGGAGACGCGTAGTACTTACCTCAGAGCATTTCATACAATCTGCTGTACCAAATACGGATTATCCACCTAAAAGAGAGACGAACATTGAGAAATTAGCCTGGAATTTCACTCAAGATTACTATCAAGAAATGGTGAAAGTCACTAACCTTATGAAGTTGGATAGCGTACCCAAATTCTCCATATACCTAAAACTGCCCAACAACTTTGCTGAATTGTTGAAGAAAAATGCTGACCATCTGAGCTATTTGACTAAAATGAGAGCCGAACAAATAGTACAGAATTACTCATCAGAAGAATTCTTGAAATCAAATAGCCCTATTACATTTGAAGTAGGCAGCAATAGCGTTGCTGTAGAAATCGTGAGCGATGATTTTTCAAAGCCACTTTTAAAGTTCTCATGTGGGAATATGACCGTAGCACACGATATAAGAAGCTTATTTTCAAAGATTATTTACGATGATTTCAAAAACTCTGGGCCTGGTCAGGAGTTTGTAAAACACGCACTGTATTATGAAGCTGAGGTATGTATAGTTGTAGCAATTTAATGAAATCATTTAAAACTTAATCGATTAAAATTATGCCTATTATATGAATTATTAACTTTCTAGAAAGCACACAATTTAATGTAATGTCTAGTTTTAAAACTTAGACCACTAACAGTAAAATACATAATCAGAGTTTACATGTCTACTTTCTTATTATTATTTAATTTATAAATATTTCTAATACCTATATTTATTCGTTTTTATTTTATTTTACAGAAAGTACTCAAGAAGATCAAGAGCTGTATACAGAACAAGCCACATTTCAAGGACTTTCAACCAGTTGCTGATGAATTTGAAAAAAATATTATAGGTGCTCTTCCAATTTAATGAATTTTTATCACAATTTAATAGTTATTTAGTAAGGAAATGTGATCTTAGTGTAAGAGAGAGAGGCTGTGATCAATATAATTTTTGTCATTATGTACCTCGTATATCGCATTCTTTATTTTACCATTACCATTAAATGATGTACAGGCAACAGCACATCAAAGTAGGTACACATTTTTGCTGCATAATCACCTCTATTAGCCTAGGCGCAAAACACCAACATTTAGTTGAGCGATCGATAGTTGGGTCGGGCTGTTACGAGGGCTGCACTAAAAGTATCGGGAATGGTATATTTCCACTGTTCCTATCATATTAAAATATTTTTAATTGCAAACTCCTTGGTTTTAAGCATCGAATACCATTTATTTATTTTAAAAAAAATTCTCGGTCTTATCACAAGGTCTTGTGAAACTTGTTTAGTCGCTGAGAAAATGGAATTGACTCGAGAAAATTCAAGAGCGATGATTTATTATGACTTTCGGAGTGGTTTAACACAAAAACCGTGTGTTGACCGGATGATTTCTGCATTTGGTAATGAAGCCCCATCCATAACCACAATTTATCGCTGGTTTGCTGAATTTCAACGTGGACGTGTCAAGCTCAGTGATGGTCCCCGTCAAGGTCGTCCAAAAACTGCAGTCACCCAATAAAACGTTGATGCTGTGCGTAAGCTGATTGAAGAAGATCGACATGTGACATACCGCGAAATTCAGGCAACTTTAGACATTGGCATGAGTCAAATACAAATAATCTTGCATGAACAATTAGGTGTAAAAAAGTTGTTTTCCCGATGGATGCCGCATTCGCTCTGTGAAGAGCAAAAAGCGGCTCGCGTTACTTAATGCGTCAGAACTCTCGGAAGATTACATGCAGGATCCTCAAATGCTGTATACAACATCGTATCAGGTGACGAATCCTGGATATATGCGTACGAACCCGAAACAAAAAACCAGTCACGAGTTTGGGTGTTCGAAAATGAGTTAAAGCGCAAATCACTTGTCCAAGTTCGGGACCTTGTCATTTAAAAAATATAGTTCTGTTTCTTTCGCTCGAAAGTAATAATGCTTAAGTATGAATGTGATAGCTATATTTTCTAGGCACTATGGTTGCTTTTCAACCAAATTTTTCTCAGTCTGTGTTTGAAGATGACGCGATCCGCGGTGCCCGTCTGGGTAGTGAAAAAGATGGATGTTTTTTATCGTTTAGATGCTTTGGAAGTGTGTTTTTCTTTATAAAAAACGTGTATAATGTGATTAACTTTGGAAATAAGTGTTAATATATAACATTGCTTCTAATTTTGAAGGTGAATCAAGTGCAATCACAAAAAGTGACAAAAATTGACGAATCTTTTTTTTCAAGTAAGTGTTGTACCTAAAATATATATTTGTTAGCCTTAAAAGTTACACCAAAAGACGGGTAATTTTATCCAGATTCCAAAAATGTGACTCGATAGTATGTAACGGTAATAATGATAAGCTATTTTAGGGAAAATGCGCAACGGGAATTTTTTTTTTTTTTTCCCGCGGGAAGTGGGGGGCACTTCACGCAGTAGCGCCTTCCCGCCGCAGGTCGCTTGAGGGGATAATTGGTTTCGTGTATGGAAAAATGTGTCAAATTTCGCGGAGAATACTTTAAAAAGCAATAAATACATTTTTAAATAGTAATGTTGTTTCACTTCCTTGATTCCCGAAATTTTCAGTGCCGCCCTCGTAATCAGTATGGAGATGTATGAAAGTGCGCACATAACACCAATTTGTTATCGGCCAACTAACAGTTGGTGGTCTGCGCCTAGGCTTACAACTAATTAAGATCCCCAGTGTTTTGATGTGCTGTCGTCCGTACAGTGGGCCACACACTTAGGCTAGGCTTAGTTATTTTTCGGTCATGTTGTCTACTTGTCTCGTAAAGGATTACTATTTGATCAGAGCGAATGATAATTGAAATTCTTACATGGAACTGTAGCCCAAAGTTCATTATTTTTTTTAGAAAAAAATATACTTAATAGTTTATATTGCATAAATTAGCACTAAATACCTAATTATTGTGTTACGGGTGTGTGCACCACACACAATAGTCCAGCGGGAGTCGGGTTCGAACCCGCGTTCCCCGACCCGACTAATCCCACCCCTTCACTGTTGGGCTGTTACAGATCGAGAATCGAGATCGCTTCACCTACACATACATTGTAAGCACAGTTTTAGTTTTATCAAATGGGCCCTCACATTTTGAACTCCTATGTTCTGATTAATTTCATTGCGGGTCTGATGACAGTTAACTTTCTCCCAGAACAGACTTGACCTTCTTCATTGGTTGGGTTTTTATTGGCGGTGGTAAAAGCTGTAGATCCTGGCTACAGAGGAGTTGCAACGGTGGGAATAGTGAAACGGACCCTCACACCACACGAATTAACCTGGCCATCCATCATCTCATCATCATACTCTTTCAGTCAATGATGAAATGACCTCTGTCCTGTCATTGGTCATTTATGCACGCACAGTGATCGCCGACGCGAACTACACACGTTGGTTTGGCCGAAGCTTAAGCCTAGGCGCAGACCACCGATTTTTAGTTGGCCGATAGTAATTTGTATGATAGGTCCGATTCTAATTTGTATGAAGAATTGGCCGATACCAAATCGGTGTAATGTGCGCACTTTCATTAATGTCCATGTTACGGTTAATGTGATAAATTGAAAATTATTAATAATAACCGGTTATTATGAATAATTACCGACAGTCGCGGTAAAAGTGATAAATTAATCACATTTAACAGTGATTATTTAATAATTCAACCTTAGTACTAACAAATTTCATAAAATAGTACAACATCTTGTGTACGTGCTCGTGTACAGCTAAACTTTTGAACGTTTTGATATCATATATTAATATAATTTGGCATAATGAGTTTGGAATGTTTCTTGCATAATATTACTTTTCCATGATGCCTATAACATAATGTTTTGATTTAAAGTGAAAAATAGGTTAAGGTGCGGCGGGGGTGGCCCTTGGGCCACCCCTAAGCCGCCTATTTAGTTTTATACACACATAAATGACCTCATATTAATCACATTTACCAAATCATGCGGTAATTATTCATAATAACCGGCGATTATTCATAATTTTCACATTTATCACTGACCGTAACATCCATACTGATTACATAACAGCGCGTCCCAACTATCGGTCGGTATCCCAAGTATCGGTCAACAAAAAATCGGTGGTCTGCTCTAGGTTAACACATGGATATAAATTCTGAAAAGGGTTAGGATAATAAACAGCTAGGTAGTAAATGAAAGTCGTAAATAAATTTAAATCTATTTATTTTAGACCATCCTTCTCAGCAGGTCATTGATCTTGTCCTCGCGGTTACCGAAGTCTCCGCCATCGACGTAGTGAATGGTCTTCTTGCGCCAGCCTCCAGTGGGGTTGTTCAGTTTGAAGGGCCACAGGAAATTGCTCGCGTACTGTTGACAAAATGACGTTTTAGAGTTTATTTTTGAATAACTAGAGTAGCACACGGGATAGAGACACGATTTCAATACACATCTCTGCGTTCACATATACGTTTTGTTTAGCGCTCGTCAGTCAGTTGGCGCCACTGTAAAATAGATCTAACTTGACCTTCACTGGTTGGGTTTTTATTGGCGGTCAAGCTATAGATACGCTAATTTTTAACGTCTCCAATACAAACGCGCTTCTTCTATCCGTAAGCGCGTCTGTATTGGAGACGTTAAATTGCAAAGTTGAGGCGAATACGTACTCAAATGTTAAATAAAATGAACATTGAATATTCAATACACTAGCTGCGTCGTTTCGTTAAATGTCTGCAAGCGAGACAAAAAGCACTTGTCAATCCGACTACGCAAAACAGCCTATTACGATAAAAATCTTTGCCTTTGTTGATGGCCTCAACTCTCCTTGCGCGATCTATAGCAGATGTGCGCTTCAGGCGTATATTCTTGCCATGCTATACACCACTAAATTTTTATCACCGAAAAAATTTTAACAGATTATGTAGAAACGTGTGAAAAATTTAAAGCAAAAGAAAAACAAATGTTTTTCATAAAGTTAATTTTTTTATTAAATTTTCTTTAGTCCATATTTTACGCGTCACAGCTGGGTCACTCCTCTGCTCGCTAGAGTAGTCGTACGCGCTCGCACGTTGCATCGATCTGTCTGTCTCGCTCACGCCTCGACCACGTTTCCAGTGTTGTTATTACATACTTAGCTAACTTAGACCATTTTGAATTCTAATAAGTGTTACATTATCGTACGTAAATAGTGCTAGCGACGTGTGTGTCAATAAATTACCAATTTTAGGAGGATATTTTGAGTCACTTTATTTTACTTTTTTTTGCACAAATGGGATCAGTATCAATAACTCATTACCCAGAATTTTTTTTTCGGTGATTAAAATTTAGTGGTGTATACAATCTAATCATTTCCCCAATAGTGTATACTTTGGAACACCCACCTTGAACTTGTCTCCGACGGTGAAGATCTCGTGGATGAGGTCCTCCACGCAGATGATGTTGTTCTTGCCGAGCTTCTCCTCGATGGTGGTGTTGGACGTGATGGGAACGCGCTGGCCCTTCACCTTCGCGAAACCACGCTTGTACACCAGCTGGGAACATCAATTACAAGGTTAAAAATGCTCATCGACTTGCAGTCTGTTAACCGATTGAGTCCCAGACGGCATTAATTAATGTCATAACAATTGATTATCTATTGTGTCTAGATTCGCGGAGCTTGAAGGATTAATCAGTATGGGCATGTATGAAAGTGCGCACACTACACCGATTTGATATAGGCCATTTCTTCACTTCATACAAATTAAAATCGGGCCCAACTATCGGCCAATTAAAAGTCGGTGGTCTGCGCCTGCGCCCTAAAAACTCCAGTTTCGAATGTTACTATCCCTCTCACGCAAAACAATATGCCTACGTGTACTACATAAACGACAGTGACAAATAGACCCGAAACTACGTAAGTAGCATTTGGGAGTAGCCCTACAGGCACTGATTGGTGGACCACCTTCTCTTTTTTTTAAAAGGAATCCTTTTGATTTTATCGTATTGTCTTTAGGTTTTTTAGGTCTATCAGTGCATTTTCTTACTTCAATAAAGGTACCATTTTCTAATTGTTTATTTTTCAACACACACTTCTGTCTTCATATGGTAGGAAACATGAAACCATCTTTCTGATAGACGATCTTTGTCTTTAGACAAAAAGTAACATGTTTTCAAGATTCAAAATTCATAAAAAATAATTTAGTGGTTACAGGAACAGATAAAGACTTGACAGAATTACTTTCCAACTTACAACATTAGAATGGAAACTATGAAAAAGTAATACAAAACTGATATGTAGTTACTTTCCTATTCCTACATTAGTAAGGAAATTATACTGACCTCACGTACACTCTTCAGGTTGGGGTATCCCCAGGTGATGTAAGGCTCAGCGATACGCAGCATGTTGACGGTAGCTTTGTTCAGTCTGACGAACACACCGTTGTTGATCTGACGCAGTCTGAAGAGCTGCAGGACTTTGCGGACCTGGTACGGAGAACAAGAATGTTAATGGGTTTGATAAGCATAAGATTTTTTTATATTTGTGAGTATGACGTCAGATTAGAAAGTTAACAGCATCTTTATCAGATGAACTATGCCTTTAATTTGGGATCATCATTTAGAACATGAAATAGAATTTGAATGAATGAATAGATACTAAAATAGAGAAACTCGAGTCTCAACGTTTTTAAATCATAAGTATACAGGGTGGAAACGATAAGTGATCTCACTCGATTATTTCTAAACTATACCAGATATCGAAAAACTGGTTACTGATCCTGAAAGTGCTTCACGAGCTCTTTCAAATGGTACCAATAACAGGTTACAGAATAAACGGGATCTATCCGAAAATTCAATGTTTCCAGCTTCCATACTAAATGTATGCCAACCACTCAATATTAGTTATTTAAAATTATTTATGGAAAACATTAGTTTTAGGCTTTATTTGCTATAATTTATCAAGAGATGAGTGCCATATCTGTGATAGTACTAAATGTATGGAAGATGGAAACATTGATTTTTTAGATAGATCAAGTTTATTCTGGAACTTAATATTAATACTGTTGGATAGAACTCGTGAAGCACTTTTAGAATCAGTAACCAGTTTTACGATGTCTTTTGTAGTTTTTAATATTATGAGGCTGTACCAAATGTATGGAAGCAGGAAACATTGAATTTTCGGCTAGATCCAGTTTATTCTTCAACCTATTATTGGTACCGTTTGATAGAGCTCATGAAGCACTTTCAGGATCAGTAACTAGTTTTTTGATATCTTGTATAGTTTAGAAATAATCGAGTGAGATCACTTATCGTTTCCACCCTGTATGCTAACAATAAAATGTACTTTGACAGAATATTTTTTTGACAAAGAACTCTTCAGGAATTAATATCTATTAATCAGGAATAAATAAATCTTATTATTATTATTATTATTGTCGGTGTACACTTTTGTGCCTCAGCTTTTCGCCGGTTTCGAGGGAATGCACGGGCCTAATATTATTATTATTAATTCTAATAACATGAATGCACAATATTGCAGATGTTTCATACATATCTGCTTGAGACATGCCCATATTTGGGGGACCAGTAGCGAAATATTATGCAGTTATTGTTAATAAAAATAATGAAAATGGCAAATTACCTTGGGTGACACCTGGTTGATACCACGAATACGGATGACAAAGGCCAGTTTAGCTTCACCAGGAACATAGTAGTTGCCACGGTTGCGTGCCTGCAAATAAATATTATTAAATATAGATGACCCACGCTGAACTGTCCCACCAAACTCAATGACAGGGGGGCGCTACCATCGTTCAACTATATGGTTTCCAACATGGCAAAAATCTCTGAACCAGCGATCCGGTATTGACGGTGGCGCCCCACTGTCAATGTCATCGACAGGACAGTCCAGTATTTTGGAACTATAACAATCATGTTTCTTCTTCTAGTTTTCAAGATAAAAAAAAAGAAATGTTTTATTAGTCTGTATTATGTTATGTATAGTAACCAAAATCATGTGCAAAGTATGTTTATATGCATTGGAGCTTCTGCAAGCCTATGAATGGTTTTTTGGCCAATTTATTTGCTAGACAACATTATTTTTCTTGCACTATAAAAACATTAATGACAAATTGATTTATATTTGAGAGAAAACTGAAAAATACAGAATCAAAAGAAAATATTACAACTAGTGTAGCCAAAAAGGGTTGGTGATAAGAGTAATCAAAATCAAAAACATTTTATTCAATTTAGACCAAAAGTGGCACTTATGAACGTCAAAATATAATAAATAAAAAAAAGGTAGCCCTTATGGGGCACTTTACATGTCTCCTTATCTTTTGGGCCCTACCAGCGCTTCGAGACAAACATATGGCAAGTGCTGAGAAAAAACTGCTGGAAAAAACTCAGTCACCACTAGTTGCCAATAATCATTGGAATGCTGACTCACCTGTCTTGCTAGCCTAATCTCATCGCGTTCCTTGATGCGGTATTCCTTAACATACTGTTCAGCCCTCTTGAAGATTTCCTTCTTCTTCTTGATGGCCGCTGTACGCCTCTTGAGTGTGACCTAATATAAAAAAAACACATTATAACAACAATTTCTACACAAAACTATTATTAAAGTTGATTAGACAGGTCAGGTATAAAGAGTAAACCATCATGTAGGTCAGTGTGATTTTTCATCATTCAACAACAAATTGCTATACCAAAATTAAAGTAGCAAGAGCATTTATTGCTGGAAATGCCTTGGTACGACAATATCCTTTTCAAATTGAATGCTAACAAGGTATTTAAACAAGAAATGAGCCTATTGCACAGCCACATCAAGACACAAAATCCCAAAAATTATCTCTCCTGGAGCAATTTAAGTCATTGAACGCCGAGACGCTAGACACAATGGAAAACTCACCGGTAAGCCGCGTGGCGTCCAACGTGTTAAAGTCACAATAGACGTTTAGACTATTCTTACTATCAAAAGCAGAATTTAATGATAGGCAAAGGCAAAATAACATGATGCCCTAATAGAAAATGCTTTCTTCTTCTTCTTTTATTTTGGCAATGACTTGGTTTTAAAGACCATGATTTCGCCAATGTCAATGTAAACAGTAGAAAATGCTTGCCAGCAGAAAATACCAAATTAACAAATCTTATAGGAAAAAAAGAATAGAAGATTTTAAGTTTTAATAAGTTTCCAGACTATAATTTCCTTGTTGTCTTGATGTGTAGTGCCACTATTTTCCAAAAAGTCAAATAAGAATACGTACTTGGAGGCGGCGAGTGCGGAGATGTTCTCTCCGTTTGCGGTGCTTGAGCACTGACTCTGGGACGGCGGGCAGCTTCTTGCTGTCCTCCTTGCCCTTCACGGGCTTCTTCTCTGCCGCTACCTTCTTCTCTGTAGTCGCAACCATCGTGCTGCAACACAAAATAATTTTATCTCAACGAACGCTGCTGAAAATCAGGAACTTTACCCTATGTTTAGGCTAAGGATAAAACTCATTGTGTAGCTTATTATAACAGCTAGTCCACTTAATACTTTTAAATCATATGAACATGATGGATAAATTTGAAGAATATTGTGTCAATAAAAAAACAATCTGGAATACAAACAAGTTTGAGATTTTCTATTGCTGGCAGTGTTAGAAAATAGTTATAAAAACCTAGGTATTATTTTTAACTAGGTCCCTGCCTAGTCTAGTTGAGGATAAGGTATAAAATAGGTCTAAATGGTGAGGAATTATGAATGTGTGAGGTTAGCCAGAAGGAAGTTGATGAAACGACTTTTAACTTATTAGATAGTATCCACTTTAAATTTACGTTTCATCTGTATAATAATCTAGAATGACTAGCTCAGGCCAGCAACAGGCCGTAGAAACACTCATTGTGCATGGCATGAAACATTGGAGGTTAGATTTTGGTAACAACACAAATTAACTTCGTGGACACTAATGAACATAACGAGTGTAAAAAGTCACGAATTAGCATATAATTGGATCGCAGAAGGCAAAATAAAGGAGAAATGCTGTAAAATCAAGACATCAACCAAGAGGCGGCATGTCATCCAACAATGTACAATCTTTTCACTTTTTCACTGTATTCCACTATTATTTAACGTATACTGACACTGTAAAAGGACTCCTTGATTTCTTACAAACTAAATTACACCAGTTTTACTACAAAATACAAAATAATTATCAACCTGCGGGGCAAAACTCCACGCGGCACGTGTGTCAAGTTATCAAAAGAAAGACAGAAAATTGACTTCCGCTGACCGCCATATTTCTATTATTTTATTTCTGGCAACACCACAGAACAGTTCAGAAACTTAAATTGTAGCCAGCCGTATTATTTATTTTCTAAAATTGTTTGTGAAGATGCACAAAAATATTGCAAAAACTGATCAAAAATATTCAAGGAACGTGTGAGGCTGAGGTCGTGTTCACAAAGTGTCAAACTTTAGAAAACAATAAAATTTATTTTTGATTTTCTTGACATGACGTATCTATGACCGGAAAACATATTGATCAAATCAAACGTTACTACAGTTACTGGATAATTTTTATTAATAAAAATAAACGAGAATTGTTAAAGAAAAATCTAAGAAAATGGTTGATAAAGATCCCCAATTAAGAGCGCTAGAAATAGGAGAAGTTGACATGTTTGTGGAAAGCATGGAACCAGCGCGTATAGAAAGTATTGGAAATCAAGCGTAAGAATTTGAATTGCCTCATGGGCTCATCCACTTCCTATCAGATTATTTTTTATTCCAAATATAACAAACCAAACAAAGAAATAATCTGACTATAATAATTCAAATTAATGTAGAAAAGTTTATAAAAAAAATTCAAAAGTTAGTCTACTCACCACTAGATGGCACTGTACTAATCGCAAAATTGCAGTGTTTGGTCAAGGTTCTATCTTCCTCGGAAAGAAATCCATAATTAATTATTTCTTTTAATCCTTAATTTTAGGTTCTTAATTTTAAATATGTTTGTAGCTGGATAGACTGGCACATAAGGCTTCAGAAAATCAACCAACAAACTGTACTAGAGGCGCAGTCAATGCAAGAGGAGTTTACTAAGGAGTTGCTTATATCTTGTGGGAAGGTAACTATTTATTACCTATTTTAGGTAAAATTTTATTAAAAAAATATTAAGGTGTTTTTTTAAGTTATGACGTGTTTTTGTAGGTAAATAGACGAATTACTTAAAATAGTTTATTTAAAATTACAGTTACCTGTACTAGTCCGCGAAGCCATATGCATCCAAGTATGGCGTCTGAAGGTATACCCTCAAATTTTGAAACTGGAGCTGTCTCCACAACATACTTTTGGCATTTACGTAGTGGTAAGTATTTGTAACACATCTTAGAGCTGATAGCCGTTGGGGCAAACAAGTTCTCGAGTGTTGACCACGGGCCGGAAGACGTAGAGTGGACAAACCTCCCACTAAGTAGACCGACGATATAATAATATGGTGTAAGTACCTGCATGCGGGCAGCGCCGGTTGTTGTGGCAATACTTGGGGAGGCCTTTGCCCAGTAATGAACGTCATTTGGCTGAAACGAATGAAGCAATTTAAAAGGTTTACAAAATGTCTTTTTCAGCTGTATCATGAGGCTGTAGCAGTGGGTCTTCTGGAAACTGTGCTGTTCCATGAAGACGGAGCTCAGTGCGTAAGCGAGGTGATGGTAGACTTGCTGCACTATGCAATCGAGCAGTTGACTACTCTCCTGGCTCTGATAAAGTAAGTTGACTTACTTAGTTGCTCTTTATAACCGATTTAAAAAAGGAGCAGGTTCTTAATCATGCTATGGGAGCTCGGCCAATCCCAAAATGATCTAGTGCCGTGCCCCACTCCAGAAAATCTTACAAATACAAAATTTATATACCTACTTATGACACTAATAGCACCCGCGCGGCTTCAGGTGAGGGTCCCCCCCCCCCCCTGATAACCCTTGATGTTCTCAATTCGACTGTATGTTTTTTTGTAAGAATCACGAGTATTTTCTCATTTATTTTTCTTCTCTTTCTAGTGACAACTACTTGAAGCCACGGTCAGCCAATGATATAGAAAAAGAGACACCGGACCAGGAGCTGGAAAGGCAGAAACGTGATCTGCAGTTTGATATTAGCATGAGATGCATAACTATTGTACGGTATGTAATATTCACTTGATTACTTATCTAAGACTAGATTGCATTGTGTTAAATGTCTAAGTGTTCTAATCATGATTCTATCGCCCGTATTCACAAACATTACTACAGGGTAACACACGAACCAATCACAGAGCTCTATTCAACGCTGTGCGGTCGATTTGATGCTTAACTTAAGCAAGCACCGTTTGTTAATACGGGCGTATTGAGGTTCTAAAGGCGCCTACTTATGGCGCCTTTAGAACCTCAATACGCCCGTATTAACCTACCTACTGGTAGGAACTAATTCTTTCACCAATAGAAGGCTACATTATTTAGAGTAGACGTGTTTAAGTGATGATGATGATGTGTTTATACTTAGTCGTTTAATACACCGCGAGTATCCAGCCTCCCGAGCAACCTCACATATTGATATTTTTTCTTTTCCCCAGCTACATAGCAGAGCATATGGAATCTGTGGGGGTGGGTGCGTCGATGGCGACCGACCTATACAAGACCCACGATGTGCCGTCGCTGCTGGCTCACCTGATATCGCTGCGCCCGTGGACGCGCTCCAACGACAGCGGCGAGCAGCAGATTTTCATCCGTATTTTTTATACATTATCAGCTAATATGATAGACATTTGCCCCTTCCAAATCATTAATTTGTTCCATCATCTTTTAATGAGAATTTTTTCAAAGCTGTTACCGGTTTTTACCTAATGACCCCAAGTAGAGTCCGACCGTTTACTATTACCTACAGTGCTGTGACGGTGACATTGAAAAAAATGTGGATTCTGAGTCGAATATTTAAATAAGTTGCCTAGTATTCATGAGGGGGTTGGAGTAATCAAGGGACCCCTTTCCGAAAAGTATTTCGCACATAGTTGACTGTTTTTTTTTTTTGCTTTAATAGTAGATAAATAACACATCACTTGCCTATTACTTTAGTGGGCGACTGGTTAAAGTAACTAATTTCGTTAAAAGTCATACTAATAACCAGAGTAAATACAAATGAGTAGGTCATCTTCATAGAAACGCACGGGCGCGGTTTGTATGTGAGCGCGCAAACACGTATGCGGCGCGCACGCACACACTGACAAAATTTAGCGGGGATTAGCGGGGAGCCAGTCGTGGTTGCGCCGAATTTTGTCAGTGTGTGCGTGCGCGCCGCATACGTATATTGGCGCGCTCACATACAAACCGCGCTCGGTGCGTTTCTATGAAGATGACCTACTCATTTGTATTTACTCTGTAATAACGTAAGCATCCGAGAAAGACTAGCTCTTTAGCTCAATATTGCAAGCTCTGCTGAAAAGATTGAGCACCCATTCATCATTGTTTCTTGCTAGACGGCCGCTGGTCGAAGCCTTCTGCCGAGGACCTGTCGCAGATGCACCGCAGCGAGGCGCAGCTGTGGCTGTGTCTGCGACAGTTGTTGTTAGAGCCTCGTCTCCCGCACCACTACACCATCGATGACACACGCCGCAGTACCTTCTGTAGGGTAAGAACGAATTGTTTCATCCACGAAGACGCGCCCCACCAATTTTTGGTCGAGAGAAGCGCGGGGTGGTGGGCAGTTTGATCCGAGCAATCCGAGCGTCATTATTGTAGTGTGCATGTACAATCATTCACGCACATGGATAATTTAGCGTGTACCGATAACACTCAAACATTAGCGGGAGAATGGTGGGGCGCGACTTCATAGATGAATCGATCTATACATAATCTGACTTTGTATTTTATTGTACTTAGGTATAGCCTGACCAGGAACATAAAAACCCTGGCATAGAGGCGCGTCAATTGCATTTGATAGTGCAACACTGAGTACAGTCGTACCTGTGTTAAATTAATAGGCTAACTTTATGTATCAGGATTCAGGATTACGGGCTAATTTGATATTTTCATAATTAACGAAAAAATATTATTATAGGTAACCTGGTTTAAATAAATTAAATGAAACCATCAATCGAGCTAGTAGGATTTATTTTATTATTCATCTATACTTATAATAAATCTGTAGAGAGGTCAATTCTGTACATGAAATATATTTTCAAAATAACTATCAGGGGGTGATTAGTGATCGATACTGATGCCAAAAATGCAATCAGTAAAATTTTTGTCTGTCTGTCTGTCTGTCTGTCTGTCTGTCTGTCTGTCTGTCTGTATGTTCCTTATAGAAACAAAAACCACTTGACGGATTTTAACGAAACTTGGTACAATTATTCTTCATACTCCTGGGCAGGTTATAGGATACTTAGGAATTCCCACGGGACCGGGAATTAGCGGGAAAATCCTTTTGTACGAAAAATCTAAACCGCTTAAGTTAGACGCTTGAAATTTGGCATGCAGGTACCTTAGTAAACTTAAAGCTTAGTTACAACAGGATATTGCAAAATTCCCATGGGAACGGGAGTTAGTGGGAAAAAACATTTGTATGAAAAAATCTAAACCGCGTAAGATAGACTCTTGAAATTTGGCATGCAGGTACCTTAGTAAACTTAAAGCTTAGTTAAAGTGACAAAAAACTTTAAAATAGGTAGTTGAAACAAACCACAGCTAATTTTCATAGTTGACTGTACTATACGATAAACATGTCAGTCAATTTGACAACCTTTGTCGGAAACATTATTCAATGAAAATATTGTCCGAACCCATAGTATTTCTCTTCGACAAATACTTTAACACATTGTGAACCACTTTTCTTTCACGACTATAAAAAGATTTTAGCAATTTAATTCACAAAATCAATTGCGCACATTTAAAATAAAGTTTGTTTACACCATGACAGCAATAGACTGACATGCAAGGTGACATTATAATGAAGTTTTCAGTTACTGTTGCCATTAAAAGAAATTAGTACCATTAGTTTTCCGCAACATGGCGAGGGTTTTTATGTTCCTGGTCAGGCTATAATATCTAGGTTAACAATAGCACAAAATTGGGACGATAGTGACTGAATTTCTTGTGCTGCTTTTTTTTAGCTACGGTCGCTCACGTTTGCAGCAACCAAGTTCTATCAATGTAGGATAACATTAACTTGTGCGTATAGTGCCATCTAACGGGGAGTGGCAGCTTTGAACTATTTAAATAAACGTTTTCCATCATGCCTTTTTGGCAATAATTTGCAGTAGGTTACACTACCTGTTTTTTTTCCTCGTTCCCTCAGATCATAGAAAGAGAATAGATTATGAAGTCGCGCGTAACTACAACGAGAACCAGTGTCCCCACATTTCCCCCACCACAGCTCCCACACACACATTCAACTGTGTAAAAACAAAGCGACTGAGAGTCTACGACAACATGTGCAACCGGCTTAAAAGTGCTGTGATTGGCCAGAAGGCGTGCCTTATGGCCAATCAATGGCCGCGTGACGTGACGCACACTTTGAAAAAAGCAATTAGAGAGAAGAAAGATAAAATGGAGTCGATAAGATATCGATACTTTAAATCCTGGGGGCAAGGCTCGAAATTGGTTTAAAAAATGCTTGTATGAAAACCTTTTTATTATTATACGTTATTATTATGTTCTTTAACGATTTTTGCATAAAGGAGTCAGTTCCATTTTGTATGGACGAAAAACTCAGAATCAATTATTGGGACTAAATGAAGTTACCTTATATTAATTTACCCCAACCAAAGCTCAATGTCGTTATCGATGGAGTATAGAAGTTATAGACTGACAAAGTTTGTATGAAAAGTCATGGGTTAAGTAGGTACTTGCGATTTTTACCAGTATTTACAATATTGGTAATATATTATTATTTACTTTAATAATAATAACAGGATCACTGTAATTATTATTAACTACTATCGCGCATTAACTTTTTAATTATGGCGAAATTCGTACCGCCTATGTTTATCAAAAATAATGCCTATATTAGGCTTTCAACTAGCTCTTATAGTAATTACATAGTTGACAGTTACTAATCCCTTCTACTATTGTTATTGTTTTTGTAAAAACTTAAAAATCGCAAGCAACTCATGATTTTTTCATTCAAAATTAGAAAATAGAAAATAATAATTTACTTCTATTTATCGATAATAGGAAACCGTATTAGAACACGAGCCCTGCACTATGTTACGACCGGCACATGCGGCCGTACTGTGTATTTTCACGCGTCAGTGGATATCGGAAGAAATAAAATACATTGCGCAGTAGTTACGCATGACATAAAGTGGTTGCTAACTAAATCGTCAATGTACAACGTGTTTGAATTTTTATCACCACTAATTTCGATATCGCAGTAAATGTCACGGCACTGAATTCGTTCTTAAAAAAGTTTTTTGTTTTTTTTATTTATAAGCAAAATACCAATGGATTTGCAATACTTACATGTGGTAAATGACTTCATTGTTCCTGTAGTTCTTCGTTTCACTTATGTTATTGCACGTTACGACGCATTATCCAACAATATCGGAGAACATTTCCTCAGTACGACTGAATCGCGACTAACCTGGCGTCGCGGCCGATGTTCGTTTCTGGGCATATCGCGGAGACACGCGCCACGCCCCCGTTTCACATCTATTCCCTTCTATGATCTGAGCTCGTTCCCCTTTCTACTAAATAAATAACTGCCATGCAAACTTGGAGTATATTAAAATTTACAACTTGAAGTAGGTATTATATACGAGGGCTGCACTAAAAGTATCGGGAATGGAATATTTCCACTGTTCCAGTCATATTAAAATCTATTTAATTGCAAACTCCAGGGTTTAAAAAATCGTATACCATTTATTTATTTAAAAAAAGATTCTCGGTCGTATCACAAGGTCTTGTCAAACTTGTTTAGTCGTTGAGAAAATGGAATTGACTCGAGAAAATTCAAGAGCGATGATTTATTATGACTTTTGAAGTGGTTTAACACAAAAACAGTGTGTTGACCGGATGATTTCTGCATTTGGTAATGAAGCCCCATCCAAAACCACAATTTATCGCTGGTTTATTGAATTTCAACGTGGACGTTTCAAGCTCAGTGATGATCCCCGTCAAGGTCGTCCAAAAACTGCAGTCACCTAAGAAAACGTTGATGCTGTGCGTAAGCTGATTGAAGAAGATCGACATGTGATATACCGCGGTAAAACCAAAAATCGCATGTCTCTATCCCTATTACAACATTTGCTATGATCGTTTGAACAAAGGCCTGCCACAACATTTTTCTCCGCTACAGTTAGAGACAATTTTAATTTTAACTAAAATGCTTATTTTACTTTGAAATCTTTTGTTTTTATTTGAAATCTAACTTGTCTTTATCAAAATAACAAATCTAGAGCCATTTTCAGTTTCGTTGTTAACGAAGCGTTGAATGGCGCGCCCGGAGAGGCTTAGTTCAAACGATCATTGCAAACGTTGTGATAGGGATAGAGACATGCGATTTTTGGTTTTACGAAGGTAATACGATAGAAAATAATACAAAGTAATAAAAACCACCGGTTATAGGGGCATTTTTTGGAGAAATTTATCAAATAACAAAAAAAACACGAATTTAAAAGCAGATTTTTTTCAAAAAGTTAATTTTTTTATTATTTGTTGGCCTTTTTTATGTATTTTATGTATTTTTTTAGTATTGCCTGTTATTTAGCATTATTACTGTTTTTATTTTATCAGGATATACCGCTTAGTTTAAAAGTTATTACGTTTTCTTTACAATAAGTAATTGGAAGAAAAAAAATTGTATAAAAAATTAAAAAAAAATCTCAAAAATTTTTTGACCTCTTTTTTGTCGATAAAAATAGGTCTAGTTTCATCTTTTTTCATATGTACACTTTAACGTGACTCACACTGTATATATAATGAAGATTTTTCTCATGTATGACTTTTACTGTTTTTAGGGTTAGGGTTCCGTAGCCAAATGGCAAAAAACGGAACCCTTATAGATTCGTCATGTCTGTCTGTCTGTCTGTCCGTCCGTCTGTCCGTCCGTATGTCACAGCCATTTTTTTCCGAAACTATAAGAGCTATACTGTTGAAACTTGGTAAGTAGATGTATTCTGTGAACCGCATTAAGATTTTGATGCAAAAATAAAAAAATAATAATAAATATTGGGCGCTCCCCATACTTAGAACTGAAACACAACAATTTTTTTTTCGTCGAACACATACGTGTGGGGTATCTATTGGATAGGTCTTCAAAAATGATATCGAGATTTCTAAAATACTTTTTTTCTAAACCGAATAGTTTGCGTGACAGACGCTTCCAAAGTGGAAAAAAGTTGGTCCCCCCCCCCCTCTAACTTCTAAAATAAGAAAATGAAAAATCTAAAAAAACATGTACATTACTATAAAAACTACCAACGAAAATTGTTTTGAACGAGATCTAGTAAGTAGTTTTTTTAATACCTCGTAAATCGTAAACCGCTTATTACCGCGTAATCTTTCATACTAATAACTTAAATAAAAATAAAAAAAAATTCATAAATCAATGGTACAGAACCCTCGGTGCGCGAGTCCGACTCGCACTTGGCCGGTTTTTTTTAATAATACAATGCTTAAATTAGTGAATTATAAAAAATCTTAAAAAAGTACTCGATTTATACAAAACATCGATGTTTTCTTCCAATACATCGAAAGAAATCGATGTACAGTTTCAATATATCGAATCGAAAAAAACATCGATGTTTTTTCAAAGTGGACACCCCTACC